>NC_045949.1:22726462-23064815 GCF_004382195.2 Drosophila sechellia | reverse complement strand
TCCACGCAACCAATGGCCAACTCAAGTCGACAACGCTCCGGTGACCGACCTGGAGAAGCGTGCTCTAAAAGTCCATCTCGCAAAAGCTCTCTTCTGAAGAGTTGTTGGCACGTTTCTCCAAGCTAAAGAAAGCTCTACGAGTCCATGCTTATGTTCATCGCTTCATTCAGCGGAAGCAGACATCTCCATCTGATGTGCATTTGCTGGCCACTGAAATCGCCGCCGCCGAGCGGTTCCTAATCTTGAACACTCAGCGCAGAGAATTCCCTGTGAATATCACTGCCTAAGTGAAAAGCGTCCAGTGCCAAGTTCAAGTCCATCCTAAGCATGAACCCGTTTCTAGATCCGCAAGGACTGATCAGGGCATGCGGCCTTTTTTTTTTTTTTTTTTTTTTTTTTTTTTGGAGTAACTAATTCTATTTATTAAGATTTCAAAAGGAATCGTTCAGTAATTCCTCTGAACTTAACCTAATGTGTGATAAAGATAAATGAGACCAAGTGGTATCTTAATTATAAAGTACAAAAGAAAATGTAATATGTTATGTTATCCTCCGTGTAAGGAGATCGCTGGGGTGTACCCTCTTCAGTCTTCGGAGAGAGATGGGATCAGCTAGGATATTGCTAGTCGGTTCGGGTGGCCATAAGCCTGTCGGCATAACGGCTGCTGTGGAAATTAATCTGATCCCCAAGAAGGGTAACTTTCAGATCTCTTTCGATGACTATGTTCGTCACGTACCAGGGAGCCCAGATGCGTGACGTGCAGCTCTTGACTGGACCACACGGAGCCTATTAAGCTGGGATTTGGCGGCATTCTCCCACACCTGGATGGCATAACTCCACGTTGGAGCGAGAATGGCTTTGATTAAAAGAGCCTTAGAGCTCATTTGAAGTTTGCTTGAGTGGAAGAGCCAGTCGAGCTTTTTTAGCTTCGCCAGTGACTTTGATTTGACCGACGTGATGTGGGCCCCCCAGGTCAGTCTCCGATCTAGATGAACTCCTAGGTAGCAGTGCGATCTAGCATTGGTGATAGGGCTTCCATTGAAGGTCAGATCTGTGCAGGTTCCTGGTCGCAGGGAAAAAGTTACACAGGCTGACTTTGAGGAGTTAATGGCCACATTCCATTTGGCAGTCCATTTTTCGATTGCGTGCAGCCAATCCTGGACCGCGTTGGAGGCAGTTTGCAGTGAAGGATGAGACGCCAGCATGGCAGTGTCATCGCGCGTAAGTGGCCAGGAGCAGCTGAGCCGGGGGACTTCGGCGTTGTTTGCGGGAGATGGCATGTCAGCAGTGTACAGGGTGTATAGGAATGCCCAAGAACACTTCCCTGTGGAACTCCTGCATGAATCTCCTCCAGGCTGGATCGAGCATCACGCACTGCAACGTCGAACGTCCGATTAGAGATGAACGATCTCAGGATGGCATAGTAGGGAGCAGGAAGGAGAGTTTTCATCTTGTATAGAAGGCCCTCATGCCACACCTTGTCAAACGCTTGCTTCACGTCTAGAAAGACGCCGACCGTGTAGAGTTTGTGCTCGAAGCCATGCGTCACCTGGTTTACCAGTCGATGTATTTGTTCAGGGCAGCCGTGGGACTTCCTGAAACCAAATTGGTGTGGAGGTATATGGTTCACTACTTGCGGCAGTTCCATCAGGCGGGCTAAGAGTATTCTCTCAAAAATCTTAGAGAATGTTGATAGCAGGCTGATTGGGCGATATGCATCGATCTGCGTTGGCGGCTTTCCGGCTTTAGGTATCATAATGATACGTGCTCGCTTCCATTGCCTTGGAAAGTGCCCTAGCCTTAGCATGCATTAAAAATTTTTACTAAGGCTAGGACTCCTTTGCGTGGCAGAGACTTCGCAGCACGGTTGTCGATGCTATCGTAACCAGGGGTTTTCTTGATGTGTAGCGCCTTCAGCTGCATCATGACTTCCTGCGGAGTGGTATGCCTAATGGGGCGAGCCGGTACAGTCGGAGCGTCCAGAAAATTATTGATTTCTACGCGGTTTGAGTCGTCTGTTAGGTTGAAGGGCAAGAAGGTGGAGGTCAGGTGCAAAGCAAATGCCCTCGCTTTTTCATCGTCCGTCTTGAGCCAGAGGCCACTTTGACTCAGGATGGGAGATTGAAACATCGGCTGCCTCTTGATATTCTTGTGAGCCTCCATAACGAGAAGTTGCTGTTGTTATCTGGGCCAATACCCTCAAGCAGGGTATCCAGATTATCTCGTCGGGTCCTGGCTAGCAAACGATGCAGTCTGTTTGTGGTACTAGAGTATAGCTGCTTGATGTTCGGATCTCCTGTGGCGATATACCGTCTCCTGAGGCTCCTTTTGTGGGAGAGCAGCTCCCTAGCCTCCAAGCTCAAGATGGGAGCCCTCCTTGCGGTCGTGGACGAGCTTGATGTGGGGAGGTGTGGCCCTCCGTGCTGCTTCCGCGATTGTAGCTACGAGTAATCTACATAAGCTTCCAGACTACTGCATGTGTCAATGGGGATGTTGAGATCAACTGTGGCCTCGATGTGCTCCTTGAAGGCCACAGTATTTGCAGTAGGTGACAGCATTTTAGTGACACCTTTGAAAAGCTGAGCGTCTTCCTCCAGCACAAACAGCAGGGGGAGATGGTCAGACGACAGTTCTGTCAGGGTTTGCACGTTGATTTCTTGCTGTCTGAATCCTTTGGAGATCCCGAAATCAATTGCACTTGGAGTGACACTTGTTCGAAAGGGATAGCAAGTAGCTTCTCCAGTTGCAACAATGTCAATACCTTTGCCGCCAGAGCGGAGAGCAGCACCCTGCCTCTAGTGCACATCCTGTAGTTTCCCCACCATCTGTGCTTTGCGTTCCAATCACCTGCCGCTAGAACTTTGTGCCAAATTGAGAGATGATAAGCTCAACGTCAGCCTCCGTCCACCTGAGGTTAGGAGGGCAGTATACTGAGCAATGTTAAAAGTACCCCTGCTTGCCGTCAGCTGGATAACTGCTGCCTGGATGTGATTTTCCGACAGGGTGGAGAAGAGTTGATGGAGATGAGTGATCTAATAAGGATCGCCGCACCTCCGCGACGGCTGTCATCCGGTGGTTGGCAGTGTGGAGGGTAAAGCCAGGAATTCTAAAAGTGGACCGGGAAACGAAGTGGGTTTCCGACAGCAGGAGGATGTCGATTTCGTGAAGCTCGATGAAGGCGAGGATCTCATTGGTCTTCGAGGAGGCCCCATTGGCATTCCAAGCTGCTATCTTAAGAGGACCCATTTTGAGCAGCAGAAGGGAAGGTGCGATTTTGCATGAGCAGTTGCATTAGTGTTTCAACTAGTGACAACATCCTGTCAAGCCTAGAAAACAGTTGTTCCAGCTTAGACTCAAGGTTGGTGCTTGCAGGGGGACAGTAACGGCAGGCTTGGCGACGGGCTGACTTCCTCTGACTATACTAGCAAAGGAAGGCTTACCAGACATAAGGACTGGTGGACTGGGTTGGTGTACTCCTCTTGCAGGACCAGAAACAGAGGGTTCATTGACTTTCCGTTGATGTTTGCGGTTAGAAGCCGCGGCATCGGCCGTGTGACGGCTTCCGAAAGCCTTCAATACAATGAACGCCATCCAGTGATTCTTCCGTATAACTGCCTGCTTTCTCGCCTCCTTGCGAATTTCACTCATCGCATAACTCTCCATGGTGGTAACCAGTTAATGGTGCGCCTCATCCGGTCGAAATACTGAATTCCGAGAATTAAGAACCTGATGAAAGCAGTAGTAAATTCGTGCAAAGTATGTGTGATCCACAAAAAGCGGTTGCAAAGCCAACTGATGGGTGTCCTGCCCAAAGAAAGAGCATCGTTCTCCCGACCATTCACGTATACTGGCATGGATTACGCCGGTCCGTTCGATATAAAGAACTATACGGAAGAGAATGTCTTATTACAAAGGGTATGTGTTAGTTTTTGTTTGTTTCTCCACCAAGGCCATCCACTTAGAGCCTACATCTGACTTAACGACCGAAAAGTTTCTTGCCGCTTTCTCTCGTTTTGTATCCAGAAGAGGGTGTCCACGTCAAGTACAGTCAGACAATGGCAAAACCTTTGTTGGCGCTGCCACCCTGCTTTCCCGCGATTTCCTTCAAGCCGTAAAAGATCGGTGACGAATGCCTATATTCATCAAGAGATGCAATGGCAATTTATTCCTCCGGGGCACCCCATATGGAAGGCCTTTGGGAAGCAGGCGTAAAAAGCTTCAAGACGCTATTTTACAAATGCACTGCCACGCGAAAATACACGTTCGAAGAGCTCTTTTGCTCTTGGCAAAAATAGAAGCGTGCCCTAACTCCAGGCCGCTCTCTCCTATGTCTGAGGATCCGACAGATTTGCTGGCTCTGACGGCATTTCCTTGTCGGGGGACCCCTTATGTCCACGGTGGAACCCGAAGTAAAGGGGGAAACGAAATCCCTTCTTAATCGGTGCAGCATTTGAAGGCTCTCCATCAGCAGTTCCGTGTGCGATGGAAAGAAGAGTACCTAAAAGAACTCCACAAGCGTTCTAAATGGCAGGCCCCGTCCAAAAATCTCCGCATCGATGACATGGTCGTCATCAAGGACGACAACTTGCCCTCTAATGAGTGGCGGCTCGGCAGAATTGAGTCTGTTTTCCCAGGAGCAGACGGCAACGTCCGTGTAGTAAATATCCGTACTGCACGTGGAGTTATTAAACGTCCAGTGGCAAAAGTGGTGCTTTTGCCGACGGAGTCTTCCGAATCTCCACAATAATAGGCGCTCCTCTCGTCCTTAGTTGTAGTTCACTAGCACTAATCATCCATTATTTTTCATTTCGTTTTCGATCTCCGTTCGACATTCGACTACGCGCAGCATGGCCCCTCGTCAACAAAACGCACGCAGTGCTCGTGCCGTGGAGAGCAGACGTACCCGAGGTATTCAATCCTACCGATGCCGAGTCTGCCGCGGTATCCATCCTCTTCGGAAGTGCGCGAGGTTCCTAAAGCTCAGCGCTGAAAAGCGTTTGCGAGCAGTCCTCATTAACAAATACTGCGCCAATTGCCTCGCTCACGAGCATTCCACGGGAGACTGCCGAAGCGGTGATCGTTGCAAGAAGTGCGACCGATCCCACCACACGCTGCTCCACATGCACGAGCAGGTTAGCTCGTTGTAGCGTCGCGAGCGCGCTCGCGTCTCCAACCGGTGCCAACCCGGCAAGCAGCTTCGGCCTCGTCCCAACGTTCCCGCCGGCACAGTCCGCCAACTCAGCGTAGGAGTTCACCGCCACGACGCCCGGAATCGACGACGCCAGGCCCATCGCTCTCGTCGCTGCTGCAACGCCACAGCATGAACATCCTTCCCACAGCGCTGGTCAAGTTGGAGACCGGGACGAAGACCTTCGAGACCGCAGCACTTATCGATCCGTGCAGTCCCATGAGCTGCATCGACGCTTCGTTGGCGTCAGCCTTTAAGCTTCCGATGACCAATTTTGGCGACGAGAAGGTCTGCACGACGACGATTCGCTCCAGGATCGACGGGAACACGAAGCTCGAGGTCGTGCTCAAGATCGAGCCCAGGGTGCGGATCCGCACACCTGTCCGGGCATTGAGCGACAGCATAGTATCCAAGTACCGGGACATCATGCTGGCTGATGACCAGTTCCATCGGCCGGCTACCGTCTCCATGGTCTTAGGAGCAGATGTTTATCCTAAGGTTATCCAATACGGATTCCTGACCTTCGACGAGGGAATGCCGGTCGCTCAAAAAACTGTGTTTGGGTGGATCGTGTCCGGTGCCTGCAGCCTGCCGTAGGATGGCTATGTTGCAACCCCAGTGATTGCAAGGGGGCGGAATGTTCAAGTTACGGGTGTGGACTGTCACCCGCTCTCCGCTCCCTCTTACGCTACCCACTCCCTCTCACGCTCTCCCGCTCTTCACCACAGAGTCTCCGAGGAGTCTCCGCTGCGCTTGGAGAACCCAACTCATTAGAATAAGCTTTAGTGTGAAATAACTACCACGATCAATAAACGTACGCCCGGTCGCGCCCGCGCATTTACAAAGTCAAGTGTTCGCTTTTCTCCGAGTGTTCGATTTTCAGCAAACTAGGAAATTTCCAGGACCAGCAACCCCATCACCCTAACACTAGCTATTATAGTTCCTGAGATTTCGACGTTCATACGGACAGACGGACAGTTGGAAAGACGGATCGACTCGGCTATTGATCCTGATTTATATGTATAGTCGGAAACCCTTCCTTCTGCCTGTTACATACTTTTCAACGAATCTCGTATACCCTTTTACTCTACGAGTAAGGGTATAACAACCATCCCGATTGCGGCCAATAATCAAAATAAATATATGGTACAATTTTTCTTTCATTATATGTTTAAACTTGCTGAATTAATTTCAGAAGTTCGATTTCCAAGTATGATTTTGATAAAATAAAAAGTGTAATTGTGTTATAATTTGTATTTATGTCTGATTGTGCTTATGTAAATTCTTCATAATACCGCATACTATGTCTCTTTGATTAGATTAAAACTAAATTCGTCAGTAATTTTTGGCTTTTGCTTTTTGGCTTCAGAATACCACATACCATACCTGGGTTTGAACTCGGCCGGCGGTAGTGCCTACTGACTGGGTGTGTAGCTCTCTCACTCCACTACCGCCGGCGGCAATGGCATAGCATCCTGGGATAAACTTGAATTTCGTCTGATTTAAATATATATTTGCAACCTACTATTAAAAAGCTTCCTGGAAATAAAAATCAAGCTATAAATACTTAAAGCGCAACTGAAATCATTATCATAAGTACACGTATCGCGTTCGAGCAAGTGGAGCCGGTCTTTTATATGAGCCATTGACAGATCGCCTATGAGGTAATGAACATAACCAACCTATTGAAGATGTTTGGAATTATTTGAAATGTTTATATATAAGTTAAGACACTGCAGTTTCCCTGGTGTTGTAAGCCCGACGACTCGCTGGTTGACCCTTTCCCTCCTTGAGCATTCCTTTCCCCCTTACGCCCTCCCGCTTTTAACAACCCAACTCACACCACTAAAAGCGACTGCTACAGGTAGTAACAACAAAAGGCAAGCCAATCAGAAGTTGGTCTTCCGATCCAATTCAATTTGCTGACAAACAAAAAGTCGCTCATTCGCTCGACCGACCGAATTGCGCAACGAGCGCAGACATGGCCGAAAAGTCTGATCAGCACTTAAACTGGGCTGGTAGAAATATCCAGCGGTCAGTTACAATTAAACTGGAAAGGGTCAACAGAACTTTCAGCTGAATAAAACATTATATTGTCAAAACCTATTCCTCCGAGACTTTAAATTGAAGTCATTGTTTTCCAAGGATACAACGCCGAATATTCTTCCGAAACCTAAGGTATTAACGGCGCGGGCATGCGGCAGAAGTCGACCATATGGGACGACTTAGCTGGTGCCCGAACAGGCACGTTTTTTTTTTTGAAAGAACGGTATTTATACAGACATTTTGGAATTTTTTTTTAGGTGTGGAATGAGTGTGGTAAAGTGCAAAAATGAAAAATATCAAATTAAAGAAAGCAAATGTGCAAATTAAAGTAAGAAATTTTGAAAAGTGGTTCCTCGATAGTACAGTGGGGACCAGGTTTCATTCCCCGTCGGGAAAACCAAATTTTGAAAGTGCCAAAATTTGAAACGAGAATGGATGTTTAACAGTAAATATAAAAGTTTAAGTTAGAAGTAGTCAACAAACATTGCATTGTTAAATAACAAAAGAGAGAATGCTGTTGTCGAGTTCCTTGACTATCAGATATCCGTTACGCAGCTAGTGTGAATGCGAACGCGAAATTTCCTGATTTTTCTGGGATATCGATAGATATTTGGGAAAAAAAATGAGGAATAAAATGAACAAATTTAAAAATTGTTCAAAATTGGGAGTGGCAGTTTCGGGCGGTTTTTGTGGCGTTGAGTGGACGTGGCAAAAATTCTTTTTGGAAATCGATAGAAATTTACAAGATTAATAGAAATGTGCATCAACAATTTATCAAAAGTGTGGGGTGGCAGTTTTGTGCGGTTTGTGGGCGTTAGAGTGGGCGTGGTAACATGGGTGCCCTAGGTCCTTGTCTCTAGAATTCAGAATGCTGAATCTTAAAATTCTAGCTATTATAGTTCCTGAGATTTCGACGTTCATACGGACAGACGGACAGTTGGAAAGACGGATCGACTCGGCTATTGATCCTGATTTATATGTATAGTCGGAAACCCTTCCTTCTGCCTGTTACATACTTTTCAACGAATCTCGTATCCCTTTTACTCTACGAGTAAGGGTATAACAACCATACCGATTGCGGCAATAATCAAAATAAATATATGGTACAATTTTTCTTTCATTATATGGTTAAACTTGCTGAATTAATTTCAGAAGTTCGATTTCCAAGTATGATTTTGATAAAATAAAAAGTGTAATTGTGTTATAATTTGTATTTATGTCTGTTTGTGCTTATGTAAATTCTTCATAACACCGCATACTATGTCTCTTTGATTAGATTAAAACTAAATTCGTCAGTAATTTTTGGCTTTTGCTTTTTGTTTTTGGCTTCAGAATACCACACATACCATACCTGGGTTTGAAACTCCGGCCGGCGGTAGTGCTCTACTGACTGGGGTGTCGGAGCTCTACTCACTCCACTACCGCCGGCGGCAATGGCATAGCATCCTGGGATAAACTTGAATTTCGTCTGATTTGAAAATAATTTCGCAGCCTACTTATAAAAGCTTTCCTGGAAATAAAAATCAGCTATAAATACTTAAAGCGCAACTGAAATCATTATGTCATAAGTACACGTATCGCGTTCGAGCAAGTGGAGCCGGTCTTTTATATGAGCCATTGACAGATCGCCTATGAGGTAATGAACATAACCAACCTATTGAAGATGTTTGGAATTATTTGAAATGTTTATATATAAGTTAAGACACTGCAGTTTCCCTGGTGTTGTAAGCCCGACGACTCGCTGGTTGACCCTTTCCCTCCTTGAGCATTCCTTTCCCCCTTACGCCCTCCCGCTTTTAACAACCCAACTCACACCACTTAAAGCGACTGCTACAGGTAGTAACAACAAAAGGCAAGCCAATCAGAAGTTAGTCTTCCGATCCAAATCAATTTGCTGACAAACAAAAAGTCCCTCATTCGCTCGACCGACCGAATTGCGCAACGAGCGCAGACATGGCCGAAAAGTCTGATCAGCACTTAAACTGGGCTGGTAGAAATATCCAGCGGTCAGTTACAATTAAACTGGAAACGGGTCAACAGAACTTTAAGCTGAATAAAACATTATATTGTCAAAACCTATTCCTCCGAGACTTTAAATTGAAGTCATTGTTTTCCAAGGATACAACGCCGAATATTCTCCGAAACCTAAGGTATTAACGGCGCGGGCATGCGGCAGAAGTCGACCAATATGGGACGACTTAGCTGGTGCCCGAACAGGCACGTTTTTTTTTTTTTGAAAGAACGGTATTTATACAGACATTTTGGAATTTTTTTTTAGGTGTGCAATGAGTGTGTGTAAAGTGCAAAAATAAAAAATATCAAATTAAAGACAGCAAATGTGCAAATTAAAGTAAGAAATTTGGAAAAGTGGTTCCTCGATAGTACAGTACAGGGACTAGGTTTAATACCCTTCGGGAAAACCAAATTTTTGAAAGTGCCAAAATTTGAAACGAGAATGGATGTTTAACAGTATATATAAAAGTTTAAGTTAGAAGTAGTCAACAAACATTGCATTGTTAAATAACAAAAGAGAGAATGCTGTTGTCGAGTTCCTTGACTATCAAATATCCGTTACGCAGCTAGTGTGAATGCGAACGCGAAATTTCCTGATTTTTCTGGGATATCGATAGATATTTGGGGAAAAAAATGAGGAATAAAATGAACAAATTTAAAAATTGTTCAAAAATGTGGGAGTGGCAGTTTTGGGCGGTTTTTGTGGCGTTGAGTGGACGTGGCAAAAATTCTTTTTGGAAATCGATAGAAATTTACAAGATTAATAGAAATGTGCATCAACACATTTATCAAAAGTGTGGGGGTGGCAGTTTTGTGCGGTTTGTGGGCGTTAGAGTGGGCGTGGTAACATGGGTACCCTAGGTGCTTGTCTCTAGAATTCAGAATGCTGAATCTTAAAATTCTAGCTATTATAGTTCCTGAGATTTCGACGTTCATACGGACAGACGGACAGTTGGAAGGACGGATCGACTCGGCTATTGATCCTGATTTATATGTATAGTCGGAAACACTTCCTTCTGCCTGTTACATACTTTTCAACGAATCTCGTATACCCTTTTACTCCACGAGTAAGGGGTATAACAACCATCCCGATTGCGGCCAATAATCAAAATAAATATATGGTACAATTTTTCTTTCATTATATGTTTAAACTTGCTGAATTAATTTCAGAAGTTCGATTTCCAAGTATGATTTTGATAAAATAAAAAGTGTAATTGTGTTATAATTTGTATTTATGTCTGTTTGTGCTTATGTAAATTCTTCATAATACCGCATACTATGTCTCTTTGATTAGATTAAAACTAAATTCGTCAGTAATTTTTGGCTTTTGCTTTTTGGCTTCAGAATACCACATACCATACCTGGGTTTGAACTTCGGCCGGCGGTAGTGCTCTACTGACTGGGGTGTCGGAGCTCTACTCACTCCACTACCGCCGGCGGCAATGGCATAGCATCCTGGGATAAACTTGAATTTCGTCTGATTTGAAAATAATTTCGCAGCCTACTTATAAAAAGCTTTCCTGGAAATAAAAATCAAGCTATAAATACTTAAAGCGCAACTGAAATCATTATGTCATAAGTACACGTATCGCGTTCGAGCAAGTGGAGCCGGTCTTTTATATGAGCCATTGACAGATCGCCTATGAGGTAATGAACATAACCAACCTATTGAAGATGTTTGGAATTATTTGAAATGTTTATATATAAGTTAAGACACTGCAGTTTCCCTGGTGTTGTAAGCCCGACGACTCGCTGGTTGACCCTTTCCCTCCTTGAGCATTCCTTTCCCCCTTACGCCCTCCCGCTTTTAACAACCCAACTCACACCACTAAAAGCGACTGCTACAGGTAGTAACAACAAAAGGCAAGCCAATCAGAAGTTGGTCTTCCGATCCAATTCAATTTGCTGACAAACAAAAAGTCGCTCATTCGCTCGACCGACCGAATTGCGCAACGAGCGCAGACATGGCCGAAAAGTCTGATCAGCACTTAAACTGGGCTGGTAGAAATATCCAGCGGTCAGTTACAATTAAACTGGAAACGGGTCAACAGAACTTTCAGCTGAATAAAACATTATATTGTCAAAACCTATTCCTCCGAGACTTTAAATTGAAGTCATTGTTTTCCAAGGATACAACGCCGAATATTCTCCGAAACCTAAGGTATTAACGGCGCGGGCATGCGGCAGAAGTCGACCAATATGGGACGACTTAGCTGGTGCCCGAACAGGCACGTTTTTTTTTTTGAAAGAACGGTATTTATACAGACATTTTGGAATTTTTTTTTAGGTGTGCAATGAGTGTGTGTAAAGTGCAAAAATAAAAAAATATCAAATTAAAGAAAGCAAATGTGCAAATTAAAGTAAGAAATTTTGAAAAGTGGTTCCTCGATAGTACAGTACAGGGACCAGGTTTCAATTCCCCTTCGGGAAAACCAAATTTTTGAAAGTGCCAAAATTTGAAACGAGAATGGATGTTTAACAGTAAATATAAAAGTTTAAGTTAGAAGTAGTCAACAAACATTGCATTGTTAAATAACAAAAGAGAGAATGCTGTTGTCGAGTTCCTTGACTATCAGATATCCGTTACGCAGCTAGTGTGAATGCGAACGCGAAATTTCCTGATTTTTCTGGGATATCGATAGATATTTGGGAAAAAAATGAGGAATAAAATGAACAAATTTAAAAATTGTTCAAAAATGTGGGAGTGGCAGTTTTGGTCGGTTTTTGTGGCGTTGAGTGGACGTGGCAAAAATTCTTTTTGGAAATCGATAGAAATTTACAAGATTAATAGAAATGTGCATCAACACATTTATCAAAAGTGTGGGGGTGGCAGTTTTGTGCGGTTTGTGGGCGTTAGAGTGGGCGCGGTAGCATGGGTGCCCTAGGTCCTTGTCTCTAGAATTCAGAATGCTGAATCTTAAAATTCTAGCTTTATAGTTCCTGAGATTTCGACGTTCATACGGACAGACGGACAGTTGGAAAGACGGATCGACTAGGCTATTGATCCTGATTTATATGTATAGTCGGAAACACTTCCTTCTGCCTGTTACATACTTTTCAACGAATCTCGTATACCCTTTTACTCTACGAGTAAGGGGTATAACAACCATACCGATTGCGGCCAATAATCAAAATAAATATATGGTACAATTTTTCTTTCATTATATGGTTAAACTTGCTGAATTAATTTCAGAAGTTCGATTTCCAAGTATGATTTTGATAAAATAAAAAGTGTAATTGTGTTATAATTTGTATTTATGTCTGTTTGTGCTTATGTAAATTCTTCATAATACCGCATACTATGTCTCTTTGATTAGATTAAAACTAAATTCGTCAGTAATTTTTGGCTTTTGCTTTTTGGCTTCAGAATACCACACATACCATACCTGGGTTTGAAACTCCGGCCGGCGGTAGTGCTCTACTGACTGGGGTGTCGGAGCTCTACTCACTCCACTACCGCCGGCGGCAATGGCATAGCATCCTGGGATAAACTTGAATTTCGTCTGATTTGAAAATAATTTCGCAGCCTACTTATAAAAAGCTTTCCTGGAAATAAAAATCAAGCTATAAATACTTAAAGCGCAACTGAAATCATTATGTCATAAGTACACGTATCGCGTTCGAGCAAGTGGAGCCGGTCTTTTATATGAGCCATTGACAGATCGCCTATGAGGTAATGAACATAACCAACCTATTGAAGATGTTTGGAATTATTTGAAATGTTTATATATAAGTTAAGACACTGCAGTTTCCCTGGTGTTGTAAGCCCGACGACTCGCTGGTTGACCCTTTCCCTCCTTGAGCATTTCTTTCCCCCTTACGCCCTCCCGCTTTTAACAACCCAACTCACACCACTAAAAGCGACTGCTACAGGTAGTAACAACAAAAGGCAAGCCAATCAGAAGTTGGTCTTCCGATCCAATTCAATTTGCTGACAAACAAAAAGTCGCTCATTCGCTCGACCGACCGAATTGCGCAACGAGCGCAGACATGGCCGAAAAGTCTGATCAGCACTTAAACTGGGCTGGTAGAAATATCCAGCGGTCAGTTACAATTAAACTGGAAACGGGTCAACAGAACTTTCAGCTGAATAAAACATTATATTGTCAAAACCTATTCCTCCGAGACTTTAAATTGAAGTCATTGTTTTCCAAGGATACAACGCCGAATATTCTCCGAAACCTAAGGTATTAACGGCGCGGGCATGCGGCAGAAGTCGACCAATATGGGACGACTTAGCTGGTGCCCGAACAGGCACGTTTTTTTTTTTTGAAAGAACGGTATTTATACAGACATTTTGGAATTTTTTTTTAGGTGTGCAATGAGTGTGTGTAAAGTGCAAAAATAAAAAAATATCAAATTAAAGAAAGCAAATGTACAAATTAAAGTAAGAAATTTTGAAAAGTGGTTCCTTGATAGTACAGTGGGGACCAGGTTTCAATTCCCCTTCGCGAAAACCAAATTTTTGAAATAAATATAAAAGTTTAAGTTAGAAGTAGTCAACAAACATTGCATTGTTAAATAACAAAAGAGAGAATGCTGTTGTCGAGTTCCTTGACTATCAGATATCCGTTACGCAGCTAGTGTGAATGCGAACGCGAAATTTCCTGATTTTTCTGGGATATCGATAGATATTTGGGGAAAAAAATGAGGAATAAAATGAACAAATTTAAAAATTGTTCAAAAATGTGGGAGTGGCAGTTTTGGGCGGTTTTTGTGGCGTTGAGTGGACGTGGCAAAAATTCTTTTTGGAAATCGATAGAAATTTACAAGATTAATAGAAATGTGCATCAACACATTTATCAAAAGTGTGGGGGTGGCAGTTTTGTGCGGTTTGTGGGCGTTAGAGTGGGCGTGGTAACATGGGTGCCCTAGGTCCTTGTCTCTAGAATTCAGAATGCTGAATCTTAAAATTCTAGCTATTATAGTTCCTGAGATTTCGACGTTCATACGGACAGACGGACAGTTGGAAAGACGGATCGACTCGGCTATTGATCCTGATTTATATGTATAGTCGGAAACCCTTCCTTCTGCCTGTTACATACTTTTCAACGAATCTCGTATACCCTTTTACTCTACGAGTAAGGGGTATAACAACCATACCGATTGCGGCCAATAATCAAAATAAATATATGGTACAATTTTTCTTTCATTATATGGTTAAACTTGCTGAATTAATTTCAGAAGTTCGATTTCCAAGTATGATTTTGATAAAATAAAAAGTGTAATTGTGTTATAATTTGTATTTATGTCTGTTTGTGCTTATGTAAATTCTTCATAATACCGCATACTATGTCTCTTTGATTAGATTAAAACTAAATTCGTCAGTAATTTTTGGCTTTTGCTTTTTGTTTTTGGCTTCAGAATACCACATATACCGTACCTGGGTTTGAAACTCCGTCCGGCGGTAGTGCTCTACTGACTGGGGTGTCGGAGCTCTACTCACTCCACTACCGCCGGCGGCAATGGCATAGCATCCTGGGATAAACTTGAATTTCGTCTGATTTGAAAATAATTTCGCAGCCTACTTATAAAAAGCTTTCCTGGAAATAAAAATCAAGCTATAAATACTTAAAGCGCAACTGAAATCATTATGTCATAAGTACACGTATCGCGTTCGAGCAAGTGGAGCCGGTCTTTTATATGAGCCATTGACAGATCGCCTATGAGGTAATGAACATAACCAACCTATTGAAGATGTTTGGAATTATTTGAAATGTTTATATATAAGTTAAGACACTGCAGTTTCCCTGGTGTTGTAAGCCCGACGACTCGCTGGTTGACCCTTTCCCTCCTTGAGCATTCCTTTCCCCTTACGCCCTCCCGCTTTTAACAACCCAACTCACACCACTAAAAGCGACTGCTACAGGTAGTAACAACAAAAGGCAAGCCAATCAGAAGTTGGTCTTCCGATCCAAATCAATTTGCTGACAAACAAAAAGTCCCTCATTCGCTCGACCGACCGAATTGCGCAACGAGCGCAGACATGGCCGAAAAGTCTGATCAGCACTTAAACTGGGCTGGTAGAAATATCCAGCGGTCAGTTACAATTAAACTGGAAACGGGTCAACAGAACTTTAAGCTGAATAAAACATTATATTGTCAAAACCTATTCCTCCGAGACTTTAAATTGAAGTCATTGTTTTCCAAGGATACAACGCCGAATATTCTCCGAAACCTAAGGTATTAACGGCGCGGGCATGCGGCAGAAGTCGACCAATATGGGACGACTTAGCTGGTGCCCGAACAGGCACGTTTTTTTTTTTTGAAAGAACGGTATTTATACAGACATTTTGGAATTTTTTTTTAGGTGTGCAATGAGTGTGTGTAAAGTGCAAAAATAAAAAAAATATCAAATTAAAGACAGCAAATGTGCAAATTAAAGTAAGAAATTTGGAAAAGTGGTTCCTCGATAGTACAGTACAGGGACTAGGTTTAATACCCCTTCGGGAAAACCAAATTTTTGAAAGTGCCAAAATTTGAAACGAGAATGGATGTTTAACAGTATATATAAAAGTTTAAGTTAGAAGTAGTCAACAAACATTGCATTGTTAAATAACAAAAGAGAGAATGCTGTTGTCGAGTTCCTTGACTATCAAATATCCGTTACGCAGCTAGTGTGAATGCGAACGCGAAATTTCCTGATTTTTCTGGGATATCGATAGATATTTGGGGAAAAAAATGAGGAATAAAATGAACAAATTTAAAAATTGTTCAAAAATGTGGGAGTGGCAGTTTTGGGCGGTTTTTGTGGCGTTGAGTGGACGTGGCAAAAATTCTTTTTGGAAATCGATAGAAATTTACAAGATTAATAGAAATGTGCATCAACACATTTATCAAAAGTGTGGGGGTGGCAGTTTTGTGCGGTTTGTGGGCGTTAGAGTGGGCGTGGTAACATGGGTACCCTAGGTGCTTGTCTCTAGAATTCAGAATGCTGAATCTTAAAATTCTAGCTATTATAGTTCCTGAGATTTCGACGTTCATACGGACAGACGGACAGTTGGAAGGACGGATCGACTCGGCTATTGATCCTGATTTATATGTATAGTCGGAAACACTTCCTTCTGCCTGTTACATACTTTTCAACGAATCTCGTATACCCTTTTACTCCACGAGTAAGGGGTATAACAACCATCCCGATTGCGGCCAATAATCAAAATAAATATATGGTACAATTTTTCTTTCATTATATGTTTAAACTTGCTGAATTAATTTCAGAAGTTCGATTTCCAAGTATGATTTTGATAAAATAAAAAGTGTAATTGTGTTATAATTTGTATTTATGTCTGTTTGTGCTTATGTAAATTCTTCATAATACCGCATACTATGTCTCTTTGATTAGATTAAAACTAAATTCGTCAGTAATTTTTGGCTTTTGCTTTTTGGCTTCAGAATACCACATACCATACCTGGGTTTGAACTTCGGCCGGCGGTAGTGCTCTACTGACTGGGGTGTCGGAGCTCTCCTCACTCCACTACCGCCGGCGGCAATGGCATAGCATCCTGGGATAAACTTGAATTTCGTCTGATTTGAAAATAATTTCGCAGCCTACTTATAAAAAGTTTTCCTGGTAATAAAAATCAAGCTATAAATACTTAAAGCGCAACTGAAATCATTATGTCATAAGTACACGGTATCGCGTTCGAGCAATTGGAGCCGGTCTTTTATATGAGCCATTGACAGATCGCCTATGAGGTAATGAACATAACCAACCTATTGAAGATGTTTGGAATTATTTGAAATGTTTATATATATGGTAAGTTAAGACACTGCAGTTTCCCTGGTGTTGTAAGCCCGACGACTCGCTGGTTGACCCTTTCCCTCCTTGAGCATTCTTTCCCCCTTACGCCCTCCCGCTTTTAACAACCCAACTCACACCACTAAAAGCGACTGCTACAGGTAGTAACAACAAAAGGCAAGCCAATCAGAAGTTGGTCTTCCGATCCAATTCAATTTGCTGACAAACAAAAAGTCGCTCATTCGCTCGACCGACCGAATTGCGCAACGAGCGCAGACATGGCCGAAAAGTCTGATCAGCACTTAAACTGGGCTGGTAGAAATATCCAGCGGTCAGTTACAATTAAACTGGAAACGGGTCAACAGAACTTTCAGCTGAATAAAACATTATATTGTCAAAACCTATTCCTCCGAGACTTTAAATTGAAGTCATTGTTTTCCAAGGATACAACGCCGAATATTCTCCGAAACCTAAGGTATTAACGGCGCGGGCATGCGGCAGAAGTCGACCAATATGGGACGACTTATCTGGTGCCCGAACAGGCACGTTTTTTTTTTTTGAAAGAACGGTATTTATACAGACATTTTGTAATTTTTTTTAGATGTGCAATGAGTGTGTGTAAAGTGCAAAAATAAAAAAATATCAAATTAAAGAAAGCAAATGTACAAATTAAAATAAGAAATTTTGAAAAGTGGTTCCTCGATAGTACAGTGGGGACCAGGTTTCAATTCCCCTTCGGGAAAACCAAATTTTTGAAAGTGCCAAAATTTGAAACGAGAATGGATGTTTAACAGTAAATATAAAAGTTTAAGTTAGAAGTAGTCAACAAACATTGCATTGATAAATAACAAAAGAGAGAATGCTGTTGTCGAGTTCCTTGACTATCAGATATCCGTTACGCAGCTAGTGTGAATGCGAACGCGAAATTTCCTGATTTTTCTGGGATATCGATAGATATTTGGGAAAAAAAATGAGGAATAAAATGAAAAAATTTAAAAATTGTTCAAAAATGTGGGAGTGGCAGTTTTGGGCGGTTTTTGTGGCGTTGAGTGGACATGGCAAAAATTCTTTTTGGAAATCGATAGAAATTTACAAGATTAATAGAAATGTGCATCAACACATTTATCAAAAGTGTGGGGGTGGCAGTTTTGTGCGGTTTGTGGGCGTTAGAGTGGGCGTGGTAACATGGGTACCCTAGGTGCTTGTCTCTAGAATTCAGAATGCTGAATCTTAAAATTCTAGCTATTATAGTTCCTGAGATTTCGACGTTCATACGGACAGACGGCCAGTTGGAAAGACGGATCGACTCGGCTATTGATCCTGATTTATATGTATAGTCGGAAACCCTTCCTTCTGCCTGTTACATACTTTTCAACGAATCTCGTATACCCTTTTACTCTACGAGTAAGGGGTATAACAACCATACCGATTGCGGCCAATAATCAAAATAAATATATGGTACAATTTTTCTTTCATTATATGGTTAAACTTGCTGAATTAATTTCAGAAGTTCGATTTCCAAGTATGATTTTGATAAAATAAAAAGTGTAATTGTGTTATAATTTGTATTTATGTCTGTTTGTGCTTATGTAAATTCTTCATAATACCGCATACTATGTCTCTTTGATTAGATTAAAACTAAATTCGTCAGTAATTTTTGGATTTTGCTTTTTGGCTTCAGAATACCACACATACCATACCTGGGTTTGAAACTCCGGCCGGCGGTAGTGCTCTACTGACTGGGGTGTCGGAGCTCTACTCACTCCACTACCGCCGGCGGCAATGGCATAGCATCCTGGGATAAACTTGAATTTCGTCTGATTTGAAAATAATTTCGCAGCCTACTTATAAAAAGCTTTCCTGGAAATAAAAATCAAGCTATAAATACTTAAAGCGCAACTGAAATCATTATGTCATAAGTACACGTATCGCGTTCGAGCAAGTGGAGCCGATCTTTTATATGAGCCATTGATAGATCGCCTATGAGGTAATGAACATAACCAACCTATTGAAGATGTTTGGAATTATTTGAAATGTTTATATATAAGTTAAGACACTGCAGTTTTCCTGGTGTTGTAAGCCCGACGACTTGCTGGTTGACCCTTTCCCTCCTTGAGCATTCCTTTCCCGCTTACGCCCTCCCGCTTTTAACAACCCAACTCACACCACTAAAAGCGACTGCTACAGGTAGTAACAACAAAAGGCAAGCCAATCAGAAGTTGGTCTTCCGATCCAATTCAATTTGCTAACAAACAAAAAGGTCGCTCATTCGATTTTTTAGGTGTGCAATGAGTGTGTGTAAAGTGCAAAAATAAAAAAATATCAAATTAAAGAAAGCCAATGTGCAAATTACAGTAAGAAATTTTGAAAAGTGGTTCCTCGATAGTACAGTGGGCACCAGGTTTCAATTCCCCGTCGGGAAAACCAAATTTTTGAAAGTGCCAAAATTTGAAACGAGAATGGATGTTTAACAGTAAATATAAAAGTTTAAGTTAGAAGTAGTCAACAAACATTGCATTGTTAAATAACAAAAGAGAGAATGCTGTTGTCGAGTTCCTTGACTATCAAATATCCGTTACGCAGCTAGTGTGAATGCGAACGCGAAATTTCCTGATTTTTCTGGGATATCGATAGATATTTGTGAAAAAAATGAGGAATAAAATGAACAAATTTAAAAATTGTTCAAAAATGTGGGAGTGGCAGTTTTGGGCGGTTTTTGTCGCGTTGAGTGGACGTGGCAAAAATTCTTTTTGGAAATCGATAGAAATTTACAAGATTAATAGAAATGTGCATCAACACATTTATCAAAAGTGTGGGGGTGGCAGTTTTGTGCGGTTTGTGGGCGTTAGAGTGGGCGTGGTAACATGGGTACCCTAGGTGCTTGTCTCTAGAATTCAGAATGCTGAATCTTAAAATTCTAGCTATTATAGTTCCTGAGATTTCGACGTTCATACGGACAGACGGACAGTGGGAAGGACGGATCGACTCGGCTATTGATCCTGATTTATATGTATAGTCGGAAACACTTCCTTCTGCCTGTTACATACTTTTCAACGAATCTCGTATACCCTTTTACTCTACGAGTAAGGGGTATAACAACCATCCCGATTGCGGCCAATAATCAAAATAAATATATGGTACAATTTTTCTTTCATTATATGTTTAAACTTGCTGAATTAATTTGAGAAGTTCGATTTCCAAGTATGATTTTGATAAAATAAAAGTGTAATTGTGTTATAATTTGTAAATATGTCTGTTTGTGCTTATGTAAATTCTTCATAATACCGCATACTATGTCTCTTTGATTAGATTAAAACTAAATTCGTCAGTAATTTTTGGCTTTTGCTTTTTGGCTTCAGAATACCACACATACCATACCTGGGTTTGAAACTCCGGCCGGCGGTAGTGCTCTACTGACTGGGGTGTCGGAGCTCTACTCACTCCACTACCGCCGGCGGCAATGGCATAGCATCCTGGGATAAACTTGAATTTCGTCTGATTTGGAAATAATTTCGCAGCCTACTTATAAAAAGCTTTCCTGGAAATAAAAATCAAGCTATAAATACTTAAAGCGCAACTGAAATCATTATGTCATAAGTACACGTATCGCGTTCGAGCAAGTGGAGCCGGTCTTTTATATGAGCCATTGACAGATCGCCTATGAGGTAATGAACATAACCAACCTATTGAAGATGTTTGGAATTATTTGAAATGTTTATATATTAGTTAAGACACTGCAGTTTCCCTGGTGTTGTAAGCCCGACGACTCGCTGGTTGACCCTTTCCCTCCTTGAGCATTCCTTTCCCCCTTACGCCCTCCCGCTTTTAACAACCCAACTCACACCACTAAAAGCGACTGCTACAGGTAGTAACAACAAAAGGCAAGCCAATCAGAAGTTGGTCTTCCGATCCAATTCAATTTGCTGACAAACAAAAAGTCGCTCATTCGCTCGACCGACCGAATTGCGCAACGAGCGCAGACATGGCCGAAAAGTCTGATCAGCACTTAAACTGGGCTGGTAGAAATATCCAGCGGTCAGTTACAATTAAACTAGAAACGGGTCAACAGAACTTTCAAAACCTATTCCTCCGAGACTTTAAATTAAAGTCATTGTTTTCCAAGGATACAACGCCGAATATTCTCCGAAACCTAAGGTATTAACGGCGCGGGCATGCGGCAGATGTCGACCAATATGGGACGACTTAGCTGGTGCCCGAACAGGCACTTTTATTTTTTTAAAGAACGGTATTTATACAGACATTTTGGAATTTTTTTTTAGGTGTACAATGAGTGTGTGTAAAGTGCAAAAATAAAAAAATATCAAATTAAAGAAAGCAAATGTACAAATTAAAGTAAGAAATTTTGAAAAGTGGTTCCTCGATAGTACAGTGGGGACCAGGTTTCAATTCCCCTTCGGGAAAACCAAATTTTTGAAAGTGCCAAAATTTGAAACGAGAATGTGGGGACAGGTTTCAATTCCCCTTCGGGAAAACCAAATTTTTGAAAGTACCAAAATTTGAAACGAGAATGGATGTTTAACAGTAAATATAAAAGTTTAAGTTAGAAGTAGTCAACAAACATTGCATTGTTAAATAACAAAAGAGAGAATGCTGTTGTCGAGTTCCTTGACTATCAGATATCCGTTACGCAGCTAGTGTGAATGCGAACGCGAAATTTCCTGATTTTTCTGGGATATCGGTAGATATTTGGGAAAAAAAATGAGGAATAAAATGAACAAATTTAAAAATTGTTCAAAAATGTGGGAGTGGCAGTTTTGGGCGGTTTTTGTCGCGTTGAGTGGACGTGGCAAAAATTCTTTTTGGAAATCGATAGAAATTTACAAGATTAATAGAAATGTGCATCAACACATTTATCAAAAGTGTGGGGGTGGCAGTTTTGTGCGGTTTGTGGGCGTTAGAGTGGGCGTGGTAACATGGGTGCCCTAGGTCCTTGTCTCTAGAATTCAGAATGCTGAATCTTAAAATTCTAGCTGTTCAAGTTACGGGGTGTGGACTGTCACCCGCTCTCCGCTCCCTCTTACGCTACCCACTCCCTCTCACGCTCTCCCGCTCTTCACCACAGAGTCTCCGAGGAGTCTCCGCTGCGCTTGGGAGAACCCAACTCATTAGAATAAGCTTTAGTGTGAAATAACTACCACGATCAATAAACGTACGCCCGGTCGCGCCCGCGCATTTACAAAGTCAAGTGTTCGCTTTTCTCCGAGTGTTCGATTTTCAGCAAACTAGTAAATTTCCAGGACCAGCAACCCCATCACCCTAACATTTTGGTCCTTCGAGCCGGATCTCCTGGATTTTTCAAGTTTGTCCACCAGCGACCAACTTATAAGATAAGTACGAAACTTCCATCCCCTTTAATTGCCGGTCTGCAGCAAAAGGTTCGAAAATCCAATTTCGTTCAATTTGCTGAGATTTATTGTCAAATCAAACGGATTTATCCGACAAAAGGCAATTAAAGAAAAGTACTTATCCATTCTCACGGGCGCTGCCATATTACCCACCGTTCTAAATTTCTAAGTCCCAATTTTCCGAATATATTTAAATATTCATTCAGTCCAAAAAATGAAAAATTCCAAATGTGAAGAAAGTGAAATTAATTTGTGCCAAGTTCAGTGAAAATTCCTAAAGTCCAACACTCTGCCAAAAGTGGCAAAAATTCTATTCTCGTTTTCACTGTGTCCAACGCAAGCCAAATTCTTTTCGCAAATTTCGCACATTTTTTGCTTCAACTCCGCAGTCCGCTTAACACAATTCGCTATACATTCAAATACTACAATAAACAACACATACCCTCTGGCCATTCCAAGTAAAATATTAATTAAATATTTACCCGCCATTTACCCATATACATTGCATGCATTACATCTCCATATAAATACATATACGCATACATTTCCATATACATACATATACGCACACATCTCCATATACATCACACATATTAGCGAAATACATTGCGCAGATTATCTGCATTCCCTTTAACCAAAGTGTACCAAAGTTTACATTGCCTGTTTCCCAAGTGCCGACGCGGAAAAGGCGTATAACCAAAGTTTACCTAAGTTTTGATTGTTTCCCGTCGGCAAGTCCATACCACAAATAAAATTTATTCCAAGTGCCGACGCGGAAAAGGCGTTTTATTTTCCATCAATGTTTTTCCGTAAATTTCCAAATTAATTTCCGAACAATAAATACATTTTAAATTAAATTAAACAGTTTTAATATTTATTAAATTATTTTTTAAATTTTTTTTGAAAATTTTCAAAAAAATAATCATCCATAAATAAATAATACGGCCAAATACAAGTCGTTCACCCGACAAATTTTTGTGGTTGTTTTAGAAGTATTTACAACGCGGAGAAAAGACTCCAATTCCAACATTCCATTTTCTCCGTTTTCCAGTTGTAAACAAAAGAATAAAATTTTCTTCGTTCTAATAAACATTTTATATCACCGTGTTCCACATTCCAAGGGTTCCAGCCGTAAATAAGGTGGACCCAATTACCATAAATCACAGGTCATTTATACAATTCGCTGGTCACTCCGAGTCACCTGTCCGATCAGTCTAAACTACCACGTTTCCACTTCGTAAATTTTACACCACTTAAATTATTAAGTGCAGTCTGAGGAATCTGTCTACTTTTTCAAAAGTTTGACCGGGCTCCAAAACCGCTTCCCTTCCATTTCGTATTTCTTCGATTATGCCCATCGGGGACGATAAGAAGAAATTGTCCGCTGACAAACCCAGGTCTACTTTTTCACCACAAGGGCCCAAGAGTCCAAGAATCCCAAGCATTTCGGTGAGAACGCCTGCGCAGATTTCCGACGACTGTGCTACTCCATCCAAAGCCACAGTACAGCGCACAGCTAAAAATATGGCTGCTTCCGATCTAGCGCTAGCCAAATTCATTTCGGTTTCTGACCGCTTAAGCGAATTTGAGGCTCAGATCAACACTCCGGAATCCGCAGCTCCAACCGTCACGATGCTTGGCGTCCGTCGCGACCAAGTCCGAACCCTATGGGACAAGGTTGAAAAGGAATACGATCTCTGCTCAGAGTGCCTTGTGTCAGCAGGCGAAGCGGCAGCAAGCAACATGCCTATTCTCAGGGCTAAATACAATTATTGCTATTCAGTCTATGAAAGGTGTGTTGCCCAGCTCGTTGATAAAATCGAGCAGGGCACTTCTCAGTCCATCCCAACCGCGAACGCTGCGCCCCAGGCCTACATTTCCTCTGGCTGTCGGTTGCCTCCATGCGATACAGAAGTTTTCACAGGCGACTATCTTCGCTGGCCGACTTTCCGGGATCTTTTCACAGCCATTTATATCAATAATCCACGGTTGACTCCGGTTGAAAAGTTATTCCATTTAAATGCCAAAACAAGTGGCGACGCGCATGACATAGTTTCGATTTCGCCTCTCACCAACGAGGGTTTCCGCTCTGCGTGGGAAAACCTGACAGAGCGTTTCGAAAATAAACGATTGTTGGTAAACAGTCAATTGAAAATACTGTTTAATGTGCAGTCGATACCACAGGAATCTGGGGCGGCCTTGAAGGTACTGCAAAGTACTGTTCAAGGTTGCTTGACTGCCTTAGAACTGTCAGGCATCAACACTGAGAACTGGGACTGCCTGCTGGTATATCTGTGCTCATCCAAGCTCCCGAAGATAACTCTCTCCTTATGGGAGCAGTCGCTACATAAGAAAGCCGACATCCCGACATGGGGAGAGCTGAACACCTTCCTTACAGAACGTCATCGAACCTTAGAGGCCATCGATGATGTGAGACCGTCCGTACCGAGTCAGTCGCATTCCAAAGCAATAAACTCAAGTGGGCCCTCTAGAAAATTAAATTCCTATGAGACGAGAGTGGCTCCAAAATTGAAAAGTTGCGACTTGTGCAACAAGGAGAACCATCCTGTCCGAGTATGTCCGCGTTTTCTCCAAATGTCGGTTGACGACCGGTCAGCCTACATTAAACGGAAGCAGTTATGCTTAAACTGCTTCGCAAAGGGACATCAGCTTCGTGAGTGCAAAAGCACTCACAATTGTTTTACTTGCCGTGGCCGGCATCACACGTTGTTGCACCGAAACAACCTCTGTTCCAGCAATTCAAGCCCTTCAAATCCTGCAAGGCCAATTTCCGCTAATCAGGCCAATTTCGTTCCAAATGAGCAAGCCGGTGTTCAGAATTATTTCGCCACAGGCTCAAGAGCTATCCTTCTTGGCACTGCCATAATCAATATTTCCCATCTTGGCACTAACTTTAAGGCACGCGCCCTGATCGACTCCGGATCAGAGGCGACATTCATAACCGAGCGACTGTTCAATCTAATTAGATTGCCATTCCAGGTGGTTCAAGCCCAAGTCTCGGGCTTAAACCAAACAGTAGCTGCTCAGTCCAAGAAGCTCTGCAGTTTCACCATCCGATCTCCGACTAGGCCCGCGTTGCAGTTGGAGACGACGGCCTATGTCCTCCCTCAACTAGCCGGAAATCTGCCTTCCTACCCAATTCCGCAAAATTTCCTTCGGGATCTTACCGATTTTCCATTGGCGGATCCAAAGTTCTATGAGAGCGCACAAATAGATGTACTTATCGGAGCCGACATCCTGCCTTCGGTGCTTCTGAGTGGAGCAAAAACCAACATCTGTGGCTCTCTCTTGGGGCAAGAGACCATTTTCGGCTGGGTACTAACTGGGCCAGTGTCAGCCTCAGCCCAAAGCAGAATTTCCTCTTTTTCGACGCAGATCTCCCACGCGTACGATAATGGACAAACTCCTCACAAAATTTTGGGAGGTGGAGGATATACCAACAAAGTTGGTAAAAGAATCCGATTCCATGTGCGAGAAGAATTTCCTCCAAACGACCACGAGAAACGAGTGCGGCAAATATGTCGTTACTCTGCCCTTTCGCGACCCAGAACATATCGGTTCCGGGCTAGGGCATTCTAGGTCTTTCGCGTTGGCTCAGTTCTTAAGAAATGAGCTGCGTCTAAAAAGAGATGAGGCCTTAAAAGCGAGATACGATTCGGTGATCCAGGAATATCTCGACTTAAAGCACATGCGACAAGTTCTTCCTGCCCATGATTGCAACGCCTATTATATGCCACATCACGCCGTCTTAAAACCGGAGAGCGTAACTACTAAACTCCGTGTAGTATTCAATGCCTCCAGCCCTTCATCGAATGGTGCCAGTTTAAATGATATCCTTCATGCTGGCCCTGTCTTACAGTCCGACAGTCCGATTCTGAAGTGGCGCTATTTCCGATACGTGTTCAACGCCGATATCGAAAAAATGTATCGGCAGATCTGGGTAGATCCGAAACACACTCCATTCCAGCGAATACTTTTCCGTAACCATAGAGGGGAAATCAGAGATTTCGAATTGAAAACAGTAACCTTTGGAGTCAATTGCGCGCCTTTCCTGGCCATCCGAGTACTGCACCAGCTAGCAGCTGACGTAGAACTCAGCCATCCAAAAGCTAGCAATGTCATTCGAAATTTCATGTATGTGGATGATGTTCTAGCCGGAGCGGACTCCACGGAAGAAGCTCAGCTCATGGTGCAAGAGCTCCGAGACGCTCTGAATTCCGCCGGATTTCCATTGAGGAAATGGACCTCCAACCAAAAGGAAGTTTTAGCGGCCATTCAGAGCAACCATCTCTTAAATACTGATTTTCTCGAGATCGATGCAGAAAGTACTGCCAAAACCCTCGGCATTCGCTGGAAAGCAACCTCCGACGAATTCTTCTTCGTCCCGCCAGAGTTGGCTATCGAAACGTCCTTTACAAAACGCCAAGTCCTGTCCCAAATTGCCAAATTGTTCGACCCTGCAGGCTGGTTAGCGCCGTTTATCGTTCGAGCTAAAATTTTCATGCAGGAGATTTGGCTGCAGGAGCTTGGATGGGACGAAAACATTCCAAATGAGCTTTTTCAGCGATGGCTTAATTTTCTCCAAAGTTATTCAGTTTTAGAGCAGATACGCATTCCACGCTGGCTATCGTTTCGTCCAGATTTCAAGGTCGAACATAATGGCTTTTGCGATGCATCGCAAAAGGCTTATGGGGCGGCAATATATGTCCGCGTAGAAGTGGGCAGCACCATTATGGTGCAACTCCTAACCGCGAAAACCCGGGTAGCAGCAGTTAAAACGGTTTCGCTCCCAAGACTGGAGCTGTGCGGAGCGTTATTGCTTTCCGAAATGGCTGCAGCCATCATTCCGCAGATGCCTACGATTAACTCCGAACTTTACTGTTGGACGGACTCCACGATAGTGCTTGCATGGTTAAGCAAGCCAGCGTGCCAGTGGACTACATTTGTAGCCAATAGGGTGACGAAGATCGCCCAGGCCACAAAAACAGAGAATTGGTCTCATGTTCAATCTGAGCATAATCCAGCAGACCTGGCAAGTAGAGGAGTTTCCCTCCAAGATCTAGCCGATAGCCAGTTATGGTGGCACGGACCGACTTGGTTGCAAAATCCACGCAACCAATGGCCAACTCAGGTCGACAACGCTCCGGTGACCGACCTGGAAAAGCGTGCTCTAAAAGTCAATCTTGCAAAAGCTCCTTCTGAAGAGTTGTTGTCACGTTTCTCCAAGCTAGAGAAAGCTATATGAGTCCTTGCTTATGTTCATCGCTTCATTCAGCGGTGCAGGAAGCAGACATCTTCATCTGATGTGCATTTGCTGGCCACTGAAATCGCCGCCGCCGAGCGGTTCCTAATCTTGAACACTCAGCGCAGAGAATTCCCTGTGGAATATCACTGCCTAAGTGAAAAGCGTCCAGTGCCAAGTTCAAGTGCCATCCTAAGCATGAACCCGTTTCTAGATCCGCAAGGACTGATCAGGGCATGCGGACGTGTGACGGCTTCCGAAAGCCTTCAATACAATGAACGCCATCCAGTGATTCTTCCGTATAACTGCCTGCTTTCTCGCCTCCTTGCGAATTTCACTCATCGCATAACTCTCCATGGTGGTAACCTGTTAATGGTGCGCCTCATCCGGTCGAAATACTGAATTCCGAGAATTAAGAACCTGATGAAAGCAGTAGTAAATTCGTGCAAAGTATGTGTGATCCACAAAAAGCGGTTGCAAAGCCAACTGATGGGTGTCCTGCCCAAAGAAAGAGCATCGTTCTCCCGACCATTCACGTATACTGGCATGGATTACGCCGGTCCGTTCGATATAAAGAACTATACGGGAAGAGAATGTCTTATTACAAAGGGGTATGTGTTAGTTTTTGTTTGTTTCTCCACCAAGGCCATCCACTTAGAGCCTACATCTGACTTAACGACCGAAAAGTTTCTTGCCGCTTTCTCTCGTTTTGTATCCAGAAGAGGGTGTCCACGTCAAGTACAGTCAGACAATGGCAAAACCTTTGTTGGCGCTGCCACCCTGCTTTCCCGCGATTTCCTTCAAGCCGTAAAAGAGTCGGTGACGAATGCCTATATTCATCAAGAGATGCAATGGCAATTTATTCCTCCGGGGGCACCCCATATGGAAGGCCTTTGGGAAGCAGGCGTAAAAAGCTTCAAGACGCTATTTTACAAATGCACTGCCACGCGAAAATACACGTTCGAAGAGCTCTTTTGCTCTTGGCAAAAATAGAAGCGTGCCCTAACTCCAGGCCGCTCTCTCCTATGTCTGAGGATCCGACAGATTTGCTGGCTCTGACGGCATTTCCTTGTCGGGGGACCCCTTATGTCCACGGTGGAACCCGAAGTAAAGGGGGAAACGAAATCCCTTCTTAATCGGTGGCAGCATTTGAAGGCTCTCCATCAGCAGTTCCGTGTGCGATGGAAAGAAGAGTACCTCAAAGAACTCCACAAGCGTTCTAAATGGCAGGCCCCGTCCAAAAATCTCCGCATCGATGACATGGTCGTCATCAAGGACGACAACTTGCCCTCTAATGAGTGGCGGCTCGGCAGAATTGAGTCTGTTTTCCCAGGAGCAGACGGCAACGTCCGTGTAGTAAATATCCGTACTGCACGTGGAGTTATTAAACGTCCAGTGGCAAAAGTGGTGCTTTTGCCGACGGAGTCTTCCGAATCTCCACAATAATAGGCGCTCCTCTCGTCCTTAGTTGTAGTTCACTAGCACTAATCATCCATTATTTTTCATTTCGTTTTCGATCTCCGTTCGACATTCGACTACGCGCAGCATGGCCCCTCGTCAACAAAACGCACGCAGTGCTCGTGCCGTGGAGAGCAGACGTACCCGAGGTATTCAATCCTACCGATGCCGAGTCTGCCGCGGTATCCATCCTCTTCGGAAGTGCGCGAGGTTCCTAAAGCTCAGCGCTGAAAAGCGTTTGCGAGCAGTCCTCATTAACAAATACTGCGCCAATTGCCTCGCTCACGAGCATTCCACGGGAGACTGCCGAAGCGGTGATCGTTGCAAGAAGTGCGACCGATCCCACCACACGCTGCTCCACATGCACGAGCAGGTTAGCTCGTTGTAGCGGTCGCGAGCGCGCTCGCGTCTCCAACCGGTGCCAACCCGGCAAGCAGCTTCGGCCTCGTCCCAACGTTCCCGCCGGCACAGTCCGCCAACTCAGCGTAGGAGTTCACCGCCACGACGCCCGGATTCGACGACGCCAGGCCCATCGCTCTCGTCGCTGCTGCAACGCCACAGCATGAACATCCTTCCCACAGCGCTGGTCAAGTTGGAGACCGGGACGAAGACCTTCGAGACCGCAGCACTTATCGATCCGTGCAGTCCCATGAGCTGCATCGACGCTTCGTTGGCGTCAGCCTTTAAGCTTCCGATGACCAATTTTGGCGACGAGAAGGTCTGCACGACGACGATTCGCTCCAGGATCGACGGGAACACGAAGCTCGAGGTCGTGCTCAAGATCGAGCCCAGGGTGCGGATCCGTACACCGGTCCGGGCATTGAGCGACACCGTAGTGTCCAAGTACCGGGACATCATGCTGGCTGATGACGGGTTCCATCGGCCTGCTACCCTATCCATGGTCTTAGGAGCAGATATTTATCCTAAGGTTATCCAATCCGGATTCCTGACCTTCGACGAGGGAATGCCGGTCGCTCAAAAGACCGTGTTTGGGTGGATCGTGTCCGGTGCCTGCAGCTTGCCGTAGGATGGCTATGTTGCAACCCCAGTGATTGCAAGGGGGGCGGAATGTTCAAGTTACGGGGTTTGGACTGTCACCCGCTCTCCGCTCCCTCTTACGCTCTCCACTCCCTCTTACGCACTCCCGCTCTTCACCACAGAGTCTCCGCTGCGCTTGGGAGAACCCAACGAATTAGAATAAGCTTTAGTGTGTAAAAACTACCCACGATCAATAAAACATACGCCCGGTCGCGCCCGCGCTATTTCTACAAATCTTCAAGTGTTTTTTCGAGTGTTCTATTTTCAGCAAACTAGGAATTTTCCAGGACCAGCAAACCCCATCATCCTAACAATAGGAGCTAGCCTGTTTTATGAGCTGCTGTGCGTAGGTCAGATAAAGTTGTTGCCAGGTCTGCCCCTGCTTCAAAAAACTCGTCTGGGCTGGGTTGTGTCTGGAGGCTGCGCGCGCCCTTGCGGTAGCGCCTTAATAGCTTCACGCGTTCCTTCTTCAGCCAGCAAGGAAAACATATTTATGGCAAATAGGGTTGCTGCCATTCAGGAGCTGACAGATGTCACGGCTTGGCGTTATGTTCCAACAGCTTTAAATCCGGCTGACATCTTATCCAGAGGATCCCTGCCGTCTGAGCCTAGCGAATCGTCACTCTGGGCGCATGGACCCGCCTATCTTACGGAGCCTGAAAAAGATTGGCCAACAGATGTTTGTCCTGACAAAACAATTATTTCGCATTACCATGAAAGCGGTCTTCATGCCGGACTTCGAGCTCTTCTGAGTGCAAGTCGATCCCAATATTGGCCTGTTGGGGGGAGGAAGACGGTTACCAAGGCCGTAAACAGGTGCATCAGATGTTTTCGGATTAAGCCGCGGCTGATAGAGCACATAATGGCGGACCTTCCCAAAGAGCGCTTGGAAGGATCTCACGCTGTTGAGATTACTGGTATAGACTTCTGTGGACCCTTCTTTCACAAGTCGGATACTTGCAACAAGCCCGCGGTTAAATGCTACGTCTGCGTATTTATATGCTTTGCAACCAAGGCACTGCACCTGGAGCTGATCAAGGATCTCTCGACAGTTGCTTTTCTGTGCGGACTCAAGAGGTTCATATGCACCCGGCGGAAGCCGAAGCAAAGTTGGTCAGACAACGCCACCAACTTTGTCGGCGCCAAAAATGAACTTCTGGAACTTCGAAGGTTATTTCTCAGCAGCGAGCATCAAAGCTCCGTTCAGAATTTTTGCCTTTCGGAGACGATTGACTGGCGGCTCATCCCTCCACTGTCGCCCCATTTCGGTGGACTTTGGGAAGCAGCGGTGAAAACGGCCAAACATCATTTCTACCGCGCTGTGGGTACGGCGGTTCTGACCTTCGACGAGCTGAGGACGATGGTGTGCCACATCTCGGCAGTTATTAACTCCAGACCTTTAGTTCCCATTTCAGAGAACCCTGCCGATCTGGATGTCCTCACTCCGGCGCATTTTCTCAATGGTGGTCCGCCTTCGTCGTTTGACGAGCCAGATATAACGGGCCTAAACTATAATCGGCTTGACTCTTGGCAGCGCATCTCCTTTCTTCAGCAAATATTTTGGTCGCGATGGAAGGAAGAGTACTTGACGTTGCTCCAGCAGCGTTCCAAGTGGCGCACCCCAAAGCCTGGCGTAGACGAGAATCTACCCCCAATGAGATGGCCTTTGGCGAGAGTCATGCAGTTGATTCCTGGCAGAGACGGCGTCGCTCGAGTTGCAGAATTGAGGACCGCGTCTGGAGTAATAAGGCGGGCAGTGAACAAGCTGTGTCTGCTTCCCCTTGAGGACTCTGTTGGAAGCCAAGCTTCCAATGGGGGGAGGATGTTGGGTCATGCAGCCGCATGATATCGCATATTCTTTAATATTATAAGCCAAATTAGTCAGTGGTAGCAGTTGCGATGCCCATAGTGCAAACCGCTGTTCTCGCACGCATTTATCTGTACGGCGCTCATTCCTTGTTTGTTGTTGTTAGCTACCTACGTTAAGCTTGGGCGCTGCATTTCGGCTGTCTGCCCCGCCAATTGCCATTTCGTCGTGTTTCGGAAAAGACTTAGCTTAGGCCTTAGCTGCCTTAAACAATTCGCAAAATAAACAGTGTCGTAATATAAACAAACTTTCTTCGGTTTTCTTTATTTTTCGCAACAGCTATTGAAAAAGCTCAATAGCTAAGTATTGGTGACCCCGACGTGATAGTGTTCATTTTCATGCATTAATTAATGCACTTATCCCGTTTATAAACAAATATAAATATATAAATATTTAATATTTATTAAATTATTTTTTAAATTTTTTTTGAAAATGTTACAAAAAAAATAATCATCCATAAATAAATAATACGGCCAAAGACAAGTCGTTCACCCGACAAATATTTCCTTTTCGTATTGCTGGGATATTAGATTGTGGTTGTTTTAGAAGTATTTACAACGCGGAGAAAAGATTCAATTCCAGTCATTCCATTTTCTCCGTTTCCAGTTGTAAATAAAAGAATAAAATTTTCTCCCTTCTAATAAACATTTTATATCACCGTGTTCCACATTCCAAGGGTTCCAACCATAAATAAGGTGGACCCAATTCCCGTAAATCACAGGTCATTTATACAATTCGCTGTTCACTCCGAGTCACCTGTCCGATCAGTCTAAACTACCACGTTTCCACTTCGTAAATTTTACACCACTTAAATTATTAAGTGCAGTCTGAGGAATCTGTCTACTTTTTCAAAAGTTTGACCGGGCTCCAAAACCGCTTCCCTTCCATTTCGTATTTCTTCGATTATGCCCATCGGGGACGATAAGAAGAAATTGTCCGCTGACAAACCCAGGTCTACTTTTTCACCACAAGGGCCCAAGAGTCCAAGAATCCCAAGCATTTCGGTGAGAACGCCTGCGCAGATTTCCGACGACTGTGCTACTCCATCCAAAGCCACAGTACAGCGCACAGCTAAAAATATGGCTGCTTCCGATCTAGCGCTAGCCAAATTCATTTCGGTTTCTGACCGCTTAAGCGAATTTGAGGCTCAGATCAACACTCCGGAATCCGCAGCTCCAACCGTCACGATGCTTGGCGTCCGTCGCGACCAAGTCCGAACCCTATGGGACAAGGTTGAAAAGGAATACGATCTCTGCTCAGAGTGCCTTGTGTCAGCAGGCGAAGCGGCAGCAAGCAACATGCCTATTCTCAGGGCTAAATACAATTATTGCTATTCAGTCTATGAAAGGTGTGTTGCCCAGCTCGTTGATAAAATCGAGCAGGGCACTTCTCAGTCCATCCCAACCGCGAACGCTGCGCCCCAGGCCTACATTTCCTCTGGCTGTCGGTTGCCTCCATGCGATACAGAAGTTTTCACAGGCGACTATCTTCGCTGGCCGACTTTCCGGGATCTTTTCACAGCCATTTATATCAATAATCCACGGTTGACTCCGGTTGAAAAGTTATTCCATTTAAATGCCAAAACAAGTGGCGACGCGCATGACATAGTTTCGATTTCGCCTCTCACCAACGAGGGTTTCCGCTCTGCGTGGGAAAACCTGACAGAGCGTTTCGAAAATAAACGATTGTTGGTAAACAGTCAATTGAAAATACTGTTTAATGTGCAGTCGATACCACAGGAATCTGGGGCGGCCTTGAAGGTACTGCAAAGTACTGTTCAAGGTTGCTTGACTGCCTTAGAACTGTCAGGCATCAACACTGAGAACTGGGACTGCCTGCTGGTATATCTGTGCTCATCCAAGCTCCCGAAGATAACTTTCTCCTTATGGGAGCAGTCGCTACATAAGAAAGCCGACATCCCGACATGGGGAGAGCTGAACACCTTCCTTACAGAACGTCATCGAACCTTAGAGGCCATCGATGATGTGAGACCGTCCGTACCGAGTCAGTCGCATTCCAAAGCAATAAACTCAAGTGGGCCCTCTAGAAAATTAAATTCCTATGAGACGAGAGTGGCTCCAAAATTGAAAAGTTGCGACTTGTGCAACAAGGAGAACCATCCTGTCCGAGTATGTCCGCGTTTTCTCCAAATGTCGGTTGACGACCGGTCAGCCTACATTAAACGGAAGCAGTTATGCTTAAACTGCTTCGCAAAGGGACATCAGCTTCGTGAGTGCAAAAGCACTCACAATTGTTTTACTTGCCGTGGCCGGCATCACACGTTGTTGCACCGAAACAACCTCTGTTCCAGCAATTCAAGCCCTTCAAATCCTGCGAGGCCAATTTCCGCTAATCAGGCCAATTTCGTTACAAATGAGCAAACCGGTGTTCAAAATTATTTCGCCACGGGCTCAAGAGCTATCCTTCTTGGCACTGCCATAATCAACATCTCCCATCTTGGCACTAACTTTAAGGCACGCGCCCTGATCGACTCCGGATCAGAAGCGACATTCATAACCGAGCGACTGTTCAATCTAATTAGATTGCCATTCCAGGTGGTTCAAGCCCAAGTCTCGGGCTTAAACCAAACAGTAGCTGCTCAGTCCAAGAAGCTCTGCAGTTTCACCATCCGATCTTCAACTAGGCCCGCGTTGCAGTTGGAGACGACGGCCTATGTCCTCCCTCAACTAGCCGGAAATCTGCCTTCCTACCCAATTCCGCAAAATTTCCTTCGGGATCTTCCCGATTTTCCACTGGCGGATCCAAAATTCTATGAGAGCGCACAAATAGATGTACTTATCGGAGCCGACATCCTGCCTTCGGTGCTTCTGAGTGGAGCAAAAACCAACATCTGTGGCTCTCTCTTGGGGCAAGAGACCATTTTCGACTGGGTACTAACTGGGCCAGTGTCAGCCTCAGCCCAAAGACACAGATCACCCACGCGTACGATAATTCACTGGACAAACTCCTCACAAAATTTTGGGAGGTGGAGGATATACCAACAAAGTTGGTAAAAGAATCCGATTCCATGTGCGAGAAGAATTTCCTCCAAACGACCACGAGAAACGAGTGCGGCAAATATGTCGTTACTCTGCCTTTTCGCGACCCAGAACATATCGGTTCCGGGCTAGGGCATTCTAGGTCTAGGTTGGCTCAGTTCTTAAGAAACGAGCAGCGTCTAAGAAGAGATGAGGCCTTAAAAGCGAGATACGATTCGGTGATCCAGGAATATCTCGACTTAAAGCACATGCGACAAGTTCTTCCTGCCCATGATTGCAACGCCTATTACATGCCACATCACGGCGTCTTAAAACCGGAGAACGTAACTACTAAACTCCGTGTAGTATTCAATGCCTCCAGCCCTTCATCGAATGGTACTAGTTTAAATGATATCCTTCATGCTGGCCCTGTCTTACAGTCCGACTTGACCATTCAAATTCAAAGTGGCGCTATTTCCGATACGTGTTCAACGCCGATGTCGAGAAAATGTATCGGCAGATCTGGGTAGATCCGAGACACACTCCATTCCAGCGAATACTTTTCCGTAACAATAGAGGGGAAATCAGAGATTTCGAACTGAAAACAGTAACCTTTGGAGTCAATTGCCTTTCCTGGCCATCTGAGTACTGCAGCAGCTAGCAGCTGACGTAGAACTCAGCCATCCAAAAGCTAGCAATGTCATTCGAAATTTCATGTATGTGGATGATGTTCTGGCCGGAGCGGACTCAACGGAAGAAGCTCAGCTCATGGTGCAAGAGCTCCGAGACGCCCTGAATTCCGCCGGATTTCCATTGAGGAAATGGACCTCCAACCAAAAGGAAGTTTTAGCGGCCATTCAGAGCAACCATCTTTTAAATACTGATTTTCTCGAGATCGATGCAGAAAGTACTGCCAAAACCCTCGGCATTCGCTGGAAAGCAACCTCCGACGAATTCTTCTTCGTCCCGCCAGAGTTGGCTATCGAAACGTCCTTTACAAAACGCCAAGTCCTGTCCCAAATTGCCAAATTGTTCGACCCTGCAGGCTGGTTAGCGCCGTTTATCGTTCGAGCTAAAATTTTCATGCAGGAGATTTGGCTGCAGGAGCTTGGATGGGACGAAAACATTCCAAATGAGCTTTTTCAGCGATGGCTGAATTATTCAGTGTTAGAGCAGATACGCATTCCACGCTGGCTATCGTTTCGTCCAGATTTCAAGGTCGAGCATCATGGCTTTTGCGATGCGTCGCAAAAGGCTTATGGGGCGGCCATATATGTCCGAGTAGAAGTGGGCAGCACCATTATGGTGCAACTCCTAACCGCGAAAACCCGGGTAGCACCAGTCAAAACGGGGTCGCTCCCAAGACTGGAGCTGTGCGGAGCGTTATTGCTTTCCGAAATGGCTGCAGCCATCATTCCGCAGATGCCTACGATTAACTCCGAACTTTACTGTTGGACGGACTCCACGATAGTGCTTGCATGGTTAAGCAAGCCAGCGTGCCAGTGGACTACATTTGTAGCCAATAGGGTGACGAAGATCGCCCAGGCCACAAAAACAGAGAATTGGTCTCATGTTCAATCTGAGCATAATCCAGCAGACCTGGCAAGTAGAGGAGTTTCCCTCCAAGATCTAGCCGATAGCCAGTTATGGTGGCACGGACCGACTTGGTTGCAAAATCCACGCAACCAATGGCCAACTCAAGTCGACAACGCTCCGGTGACCGACCTGGAGAAGCGTGCTCTAAAAGTCCATCTCGCAAAAGCTCCTTCTGAAGAGTTGTTGGCACGTTTCTCCAAGCTAAAGAAAGCTCTACGAGTCCATGCTTATGTTCATCGCTTCATTCAGCGGAAGCAGACATCTCCATCTGATGTGCATTTGCTGGCCACTGAAATCGCCGCCGCCGAGCGGTTCCTAATCTTGAACACTCAGCGCAGAGAATTCCCTGTGGAATATCACTGCCTAAGTGAAAAGCGTCCAGTGCCAAGTTCAAGTGCCATCCTAAGCATGAACCCGTTTCTAGATCCGCAAGGACTGATCAGGGCATGCGGCCTTTTTTTTTTTTTTTTTTTTTTTTTTTTTTTTGGAGTAACTAATTCTATTTATTAAGATTTCAAAAGGAATCGTTCAGTAATTCCTCTGAACTTAACCTAATGTGTGATAAAGATAAATGAGACCAAGTGGTATCTTAATTATAAAGTACAAAAGAAAATGTAATATGTTATGTTATCCTCCGTGTAAGGAGATCGCTGGGGTGTACCCTCTTCAGTCTTCGGAGAGAGATGGGATCAGCTAGGATAGTTGCTAGTCGGTTCGGGTGGGCCATAAGCCTGTCGGCATAACGGCTGCTGTGGAAATTAATCTGATCCCCAAGAAGGGTAACTTTCAGATCTCTTTCGATGACTATGTTCGTCACGTACCAGGGGAGCCCAGATGCGTGACGTGCAGCTCTTGACTGGACCACACGGAGCCTATTAAGCTGGGATTTGGCGGCAGTTCCCCACACCTGGATGGCATAACTCCACGTTGGAGCGAGAATGGCTTTGATTAAAAGAGCCTTAGAGCTCATTTGAAGTTTGCTTGAGTGGAAGAGCCAGTCGAGCTTTTTTAGCTTCGCCAGTGACTTTGATTTGACCGACGTGATGTGGGCCCCCAGGTCAGTCTCCGATCTAGATGAACTCCTAGGTAGCAGTGCGATCTAGCATTGGTGATAGGGCTTCCATTGAAGGTCAGATCTGTGCAGGTTCCTGGTCGCAGGGAAAAAGTTACACAGGCTGACTTTGAGGAGTTAATGGCCACATTCCATTTGGCAGTCCATTTTTCGATTGCGTGCAGCCAATCCTGGACCGCGTTGGAGGCAGTTTGCAGTGAAGGATGAGACGCCAGCATGGCAGTGTCATCGGCGTAAGTGGCCAGGAGCAGCTGAGCCGGGGGGACTTCGGCGTTGTTTGCGGGAGATGGCATGTCAGCAGTGTACAGGGTGTATAGGAATGGCCCAAGAACACTTCCCTGTGGAACTCCTGCATGAATCTCCTCCAGGCTGGATCGAGCATCACGCACTGCAACGTCGAACGTCCGATTAGAGATGAACGATCTCAGGATGGCATAGTAGGGAGCAGGAAGGAGAGTTTTCATCTTGTATAGAAGGCCCTCATGCCACACCTTGTCAAACGCTTGCTTCACGTCTAGAAAGACGCCGACCGTGTAGAGTTTGTGCTCGAAGCCATGCGTCACCTGGTTTACCAGTCGATGTATTTGTTCAGGGCAGCCGTGGGACTTCCTGAAACCAAATTGGTGTGGAGGTATATGGTTCACTACTTGCGGCAGTTCCATCAGGCGGGCTAAGAGTATTCTCTCAAAAATCTTAGAGAATGTTGATAGCAGGCTGATTGGGCGATATGCATCGATCTGCGTTGGCGGCTTTCCGGCTTTAGGTATCATAATGATACGTGCTCGCTTCCATTGCCTTGGAAAGTGCCCTAGCCTTAGCATGGCATTAAAAATTTTTACTAAGGCTAGGACTCCTTTGCGTGGCAGAGACTTCGCAGCACGGTTGTCGATGCTATCGTAACCAGGGGTTTTCTTGATGTGTAGCGCCTTCAGCTGCATCATGACTTCCTGCGGAGTGGTATGCCTAATGGGGCGAGCCGGTACAGTCGGAGCGTCCAGAAAATTATTGATTTCTACGCGGTTTGAGTCGTCTGTTAGGTTGAAGGGCAAGAAGGTGGAGGTCAGGTGCAAAGCAAATGCCCTCGCTTTTTCATCGTCCGTCTTGAGCCAGAGGCCACTTTGACTCAGGATGGGAGATTGAAACATCGGCTGCCTCTTGATATTTCTTGTGAGCCTCCATAACGAGAAGTTGCTGTTGTTATCTGGGCCAATACCCTCAAGCAGGGTATCCAGATTATCTCGTCGGGTCCTGGCTAGCAAACGATGCAGTCTGTTTGTGGTACTAGAGTATAGCTGCTTGATGTTCGGATCTCCTGTGGCGATATACCGTCTCCTGAGGCTCCTTTTGTGGGAGAGCAGCTCCCTAGCCTCCAAGCTCAAGATGGGAGCCCTCCTTGCGGTCGTGTGACGAGCTTGATGTGGGGGAGGTGTGGCCCTCCGTGCTGCTTCCGCGATTGTAGCTACGAGGTAATCTACATAAGCTTCCAGACTACTGCATGTGTCAATGGGGATGTTGAGATCAACTGTGGCCTCGATGTGCTCCTTGAAGGCCACAGTATTTGCAGTAGGTGACAGCATTTTAGTGACACCTTTGAAAAGCTGAGCGTCTTCCTCCAGCACAAACAGCAGGGGGAGATGGTCAGACGACAGTTCTGTCAGGGTTTGCACGTTGATTTCTTGCTGTCTGAATCCTTTGGAGATCCCGAAATCAATTGCACTTGGAGTGACACTTGTTCGAAAGGGATAGCAAGTAGCTTCTCCAGTTGCAACAATGTCAATACCTTTGCCCGCCAGAGCGGAGAGCAGCACCCTGCCTCTAGTGCACATCCTGTAGTTTCCCCACCATCTGTGCTTTGCGTTCCAATCACCTGCCGCTAGGAACTTTGTGCCAAATTGAGAGATGATAAGCTCAACGTCAGCCTCCGTCCACCTGAGGTTAGGAGGGCAGTATACTGAGGCAATGTTAAAAGTACCCCTGCTTGCCGTCAGCTGGATAACTGCTGCCTGGATGTGATTTTCCGACAGGGTGGAGAAGAGTTGATGGGAGATGAGTGATCTAATAAGGATCGCCGCACCTCCGCGACGGCTGTCATCCGGGTGGTTGGCAGTGTGGAGGGTAAAGCCAGGAATTCTAAAAGTGGACCGGGAAACGAAGTGGGTTTCCGACAGCAGGAGGATGTCGATTTCGTGAAGCTCGATGAAGGCGAGGATCTCATTGGTCTTCGAGGAGGCCCCATTGGCATTCCAAGCTGCTATCTTAAGAGGACCCATTTTGAGCAGCAGAAGGGAAGGTGCGATTTTGCATGAGCAGTTGCATTAGTGTTTCAACTAGTGACAACATCCTGTCAAGCCTAGAAAACAGTTGTTCCAGCTTAGACTCAAGGTTGGTGCTTGCAGGGGGGACAGTAACGGCAGGCTTGGCGACGGGCTGACTTCCTCTGACTATACTAGCAAAGGAAGGCTTACCAGACATAAGGACTGGTGGACTGGGTTGGTGTACTCCTCTTGCAGGACCAGAAACAGAGGGTTCATTGACTTTCCGTTGATGTTTGCGGTTAGAAGCCGCGGCATGCGGCCGTGTGACGGCTTCCGAAAGCCTTCAATACAATGAACGCCATCCAGTGATTCTTCCGTATAACTGCCTGCTTTCTCGCCTCCTTGCGAATTTCACTCATCGCATAACTCTCCATGGTGGTAACCAGTTAATGGTGCGCCTCATCCGGTCGAAATACTGAATTCCGAGAATTAAGAACCTGATGAAAGCAGTAGTAAATTCGTGCAAAGTATGTGTGATCCACAAAAAGCGGTTGCAAAGCCAACTGATGGGTGTCCTGCCCAAAGAAAGAGCATCGTTCTCCCGACCATTCACGTATACTGGCATGGATTACGCCGGTCCGTTCGATATAAAGAACTATACGGGAAGAGAATGTCTTATTACAAAGGGGTATGTGTTAGTTTTTGTTTGTTTCTCCACCAAGGCCATCCACTTAGAGCCTACATCTGACTTAACGACCGAAAAGTTTCTTGCCGCTTTCTCTCGTTTTGTATCCAGAAGAGGGTGTCCACGTCAAGTACAGTCAGACAATGGCAAAACCTTTGTTGGCGCTGCCACCCTGCTTTCCCGCGATTTCCTTCAAGCCGTAAAAGAGTCGGTGACGAATGCCTATATTCATCAAGAGATGCAATGGCAATTTATTCCTCCGGGGGCACCCCATATGGAAGGCCTTTGGGAAGCAGGCGTAAAAAGCTTCAAGACGCTATTTTACAAATGCACTGCCACGCGAAAATACACGTTCGAAGAGCTCTTTTGCTCTTGGCAAAAATAGAAGCGTGCCCTAACTCCAGGCCGCTCTCTCCTATGTCTGAGGATCCGACAGATTTGCTGGCTCTGACGGCATTTCCTTGTCGGGGGACCCCTTATGTCCACGGTGGAACCCGAAGTAAAGGGGGAAACGAAATCCCTTCTTAATCGGTGGCAGCATTTGAAGGCTCTCCATCAGCAGTTCCGTGTGCGATGGAAAGAAGAGTACCTAAAAGAACTCCACAAGCGTTCTAAATGGCAGGCCCCGTCCAAAAATCTCCGCATCGATGACATGGTCGTCATCAAGGACGACAACTTGCCCTCTAATGAGTGGCGGCTCGGCAGAATTGAGTCTGTTTTCCCAGGAGCAGACGGCAACGTCCGTGTAGTAAATATCCGTACTGCACGTGGAGTTATTAAACGTCCAGTGGCAAAAGTGGTGCTTTTGCCGACGGAGTCTTCCGAATCTCCACAATAATAGGCGCTCCTCTCGTCCTTAGTTGTAGTTCACTAGCACTAATCATCCATTATTTTTCATTTCGTTTTCGATCTCCGTTCGACATTCGACTACGCGCAGCATGGCCCCTCGTCAACAAAACGCACGCAGTGCTCGTGCCGTGGAGAGCAGACGTACCCGAGGTATTCAATCCTACCGATGCCGAGTCTGCCGCGGTATCCATCCTCTTCGGAAGTGCGCGAGGTTCCTAAAGCTCAGCGCTGAAAAGCGTTTGCGAGCAGTCCTCATTAACAAATACTGCGCCAATTGCCTCGCTCACGAGCATTCCACGGGAGACTGCCGAAGCGGTGATCGTTGCAAGAAGTGCGACCGATCCCACCACACGCTGCTCCACATGCACGAGCAGGTTAGCTCGTTGTAGCGGTCGCGAGCGCGCTCGCGTCTCCAACCGGTGCCAACCCGGCAAGCAGCTTCGGCCTCGTCCCAACGTTCCCGCCGGCACAGTCCGCCAACTCAGCGTAGGAGTTCACCGCCACGACGCCCGGAATCGACGACGCCAGGCCCATCGCTCTCGTCGCTGCTGCAACGCCACAGCATGAACATCCTTCCCACAGCGCTGGTCAAGTTGGAGACCGGGACGAAGACCTTCGAGACCGCAGCACTTATCGATCCGTGCAGTCCCATGAGCTGCATCGACGCTTCGTTGGCGTCAGCCTTTAAGCTTCCGATGACCAATTTTGGCGACGAGAAGGTCTGCACGACGACGATTCGCTCCAGGATCGACGGGAACACGAAGCTCGAGGTCGTGCTCAAGATCGAGCCCAGGGTGCGGATCCGCACACCTGTCCGGGCATTGAGCGACAGCATAGTATCCAAGTACCGGGACATCATGCTGGCTGATGACCAGTTCCATCGGCCGGCTACCGTCTCCATGGTCTTAGGAGCAGATGTTTATCCTAAGGTTATCCAATACGGATTCCTGACCTTCGACGAGGGAATGCCGGTCGCTCAAAAAACTGTGTTTGGGTGGATCGTGTCCGGTGCCTGCAGCCTGCCGTAGGATGGCTATGTTGCAACCCCAGTGATTGCAAGGGGGGCGGAATGTTCAAGTTACGGGGTGTGGACTGTCACCCGCTCTCCGCTCCCTCTTACGCTACCCACTCCCTCTCACGCTCTCCCGCTCTTCACCACAGAGTCTCCGAGGAGTCTCCGCTGCGCTTGGGAGAACCCAACTCATTAGAATAAGCTTTAGTGTGAAATAACTACCACGATCAATAAACGTACGCCCGGTCGCGCCCGCGCATTTACAAAGTCAAGTGTTCGCTTTTCTCCGAGTGTTCGATTTTCAGCAAACTAGGAAATTTCCAGGACCAGCAACCCCATCACCCTAACACTAGCTATTATAGTTCCTGAGATTTCGACGTTCATACGGACAGACGGACAGTTGGAAAGACGGATCGACTCGGCTATTGATCCTGATTTATATGTATAGTCGGAAACCCTTCCTTCTGCCTGTTACATACTTTTCAACGAATCTCGTATACCCTTTTACTCTACGAGTAAGGGGTATAACAACCATCCCGATTGCGGCCAATAATCAAAATAAATATATGGTACAATTTTTCTTTCATTATATGTTTAAACTTGCTGAATTAATTTCAGAAGTTCGATTTCCAAGTATGATTTTGATAAAATAAAAAGTGTAATTGTGTTATAATTTGTATTTATGTCTGATTGTGCTTATGTAAATTCTTCATAATACCGCATACTATGTCTCTTTGATTAGATTAAAACTAAATTCGTCAGTAATTTTTGGCTTTTGCTTTTTGGCTTCAGAATACCACATACCATACCTGGGTTTGAACCTCGGCCGGCGGTAGTGCCCTACTGACTGGTGTGTCGGAGCTCTCCTCACTCCACTACCGCCGGCGGCAATGGCATAGCATCCTGGGATAAACTTGAATTTCGTCTGATTTAAAAATAATTTCGCAGACTACTTATAAAAAGCATTCCTGGAAATAAAAATCAAGCTATAAATACTTAAAGCGCAACTGAAATCATTATGTCATAAGTACACGTATCGCGGTCGAGCAAGTGGAGCCGGTCTTTTATATGAGCCATTGACAGATCGCCTATGAGGTAATGAACATAACCAACCTATTGAAGATGTTTGGAATTATTTGAAATGTTTATATATAAGTTAAGACACTGCAGTTTCCCTGGTGTTGTAAGCCCAACGACTCGCTGGTTGACCCTTTCCCTCCTTCAGCATTCCTTTCCCCCTTACGCCCTCCCGCTTTTAACAACCCAACTCACACCACTAAAAGCGACTGCTACAGGTAGTAACAACAAAAGGCAAGCCAGTTGCCTTGGTCTTCCGATCCAATTCAATTTGCTGACAAACAAAAAGTCGCTCATTCGCTCGACCGACCGAATTGCGCAACGAGCGCAGACATGGCCGAAAAGTCTGATCAGCACTTAAACTGGGCTGGTAGAAATATCCAGCGGTCAGTTACAATTAAACTGGAAACGGGTCAACAGAACTTTCAGCTGAATAAAACATTATATTGTCAAAACCTATTCCTCCGAGACTTTAAATTGAAGTCATTGTTTTCCAAGGATACAACGCCGAATATTCTCCGAAACCTAAGGTATTAACGGCGCGGGCATGCGGCAGAAGTCGACCAATATGGGACGACTTAGCTGGTGCCCGAACAGGCACGTTTTTCTTTTTGAAAGAACGGTATTTATACAGACATTTTGGAATTTTTTTTTAGGTGTGCAATGAGTGTGTGTAAAGTGCAAAAATAAAAAAATATCAAATTAAAGAAAGCAAATGTACAAATTAAAGTAAGAAATTTTGAAAAGTGGTTCCTTGATAGTACAGTGGGGACCAGGTTTCAATTCCCCTTCGGGAAAACCAAATTTTTGAAAGTGCCAAAATTTGAAACGAGAATGGATGTTTAACAGTAAATATAAAAGTTTAAGTTAGAAGTAGTCAACAAACATTGCATTGTTAAATAACAAAAGAGAGAATGCTGTTGTCGAGTTCCTTGACTATCAGATATCCGTTACTCAGCTAGTGTGAATGCGAACGCGAAATTTCCTGATTTTTCTGGGATATCGATAGATATTTGGGAAAAAAAATTAGGAATAAAATGAACAAATTTAAAAATTGTTCAAAAATGTGGGAGTGGCAGTTTTGGGCGGTTTTTGTGGCGTTGAGTGGACGTGGCAAAAATTCTTTTTGGAAATCGATAGAAATTTACAAGATTAATAGAAATGTGCATCAACACATTTATCAAAAGTGTGGGGGTGGCAGTTTTGTGCGGTTTGTGGGCGTTAGAGTGGGCGTGGTAGCATGGGTGCCCTAGGTCCTTGTCTCTAGAATTCAGAATTCTGAATCTTAAAATTCTAGAGATTTCGACGTTCATACGGACAGACGGACAGTTGGAAAGACGGCTCGACTAGGCTATTGATCCTGATTTATATGTATAGTCGGAAACACTTCCTTCTACCTGTTACATACTTTTCAACGAATCTCGTATACCCTTTTACTCTACGAGTAAGGGGTATAACAACCATCCCGATTGCGGCCAATAATCAAAATAAATATATGGTACAATTTTTCTTTCATTATATGTTTAAACTTGCTGAATTAATTTCAGAAGTTCGATTTCCAAGTATGATTTTGATAAAATAAAAAGTGTAATTGTGTTATAATTTGTATTTATGTCTGTTTGTGCTTATGTAAATTCTTCATAATACCGCATACTATGTCTCTTTGATTAGATTAAAACTAAATTCGTCAGTAATTTTTGGCTTTTGCTTTTTGGCTTCAGAATACCACACATACCATACCTGGGTTTGAAACTCCGGCCGGCGGTAGTGCTCTACTGACCGGGGTGTCGGAGCTCTACTCACTCCACTACCGCCGGCGGCAATGGCATAGCATCCTGGGATAAACTTGAATTTCGTCTGATTTGAAAATAATTTCGCAGCCTACTTATAAAAAGCTTTCCTGGAAATAAAAATCAAGCTATAAATACTCAAAGCGCAACTGAAATCATTATGTCATAAGTACACGTATCGCGTTCGAGCAAGTGGAGCCGGTCTTTTATATGAGCCATTGACAGATCGCCTATGAGGTAATGAACATAACCAACCTATTGAAGATGTTTGGAATTATTTGAAATGTTTATATATAAGTTAAGACACTGCAGTTTCCCTGGTGTTGTAAGCCCGACGACTCGCTGGTTGACCCTTTCCCTCCTTGAGCATTCCTTTCCCCCTTACGCCCTCCCGCTTTTAACAACCCAACTCACACCACTAAAAGCGACTGCTACAGGTAGTAACAACAAAAGGCAAGCCAATCAGAAGTTGGTCTTCCGATCCAATTCAATTTGCTGACAAACAAAAAGTCGCTCATTCGCTCGACCGACCGAATTGCGCAAGGAGCGCAGACATGGCCGAAAAGTCTGATCAGCACTTAAACTGGGCTGGTAGATATATCCAGCGGTCAGTTACAATTAAACTGGAAACGGGTCAACAGAACTTTCAGCTGAATAAAACATTATATTGTCAAAACCTATTCCTCCGAGACTTTAAATTGAAGTCATTGTTTTCCAAGGATACAACGCCGAATATTCTCCGAAACCTAAGGTATTAACGGCGCGGGCATGCGGCAGATGTCGACCAATATGGGACGACTTAGCTGGTGCCCGAACAGGCACGTTTTTTTTTTTTTTAAGAACGGTATTTATACAGACATTTTGGAATTTTTTTTTAGGTGTACAATGAGTGTGTGTAAAGTGCAAAAATAAAAAAATATCAAATTAAAGAAAGCAAATGTACAAATTAAAGTAAGAAATTTTGAAAAGTGGTTCCTTGATAGTACAGTGGGGACCAGGTTTCAATTCCCCTTCGGGAAAACCAAATTTTTGAAAGTGCCAAAATTTGAAAAGAGAATGGATGTTTAACAGTAAATATAAAAGTTTAAGTTAGAAGTAGTCAACAAACATTGCATTGTTAAATAAGAAAAGAGAGAATTCTGTTGTCGAGTTCCTTGACTATCAGATATCCGTTACGCAGCTAGTGTGAATGCGAACGCGAAATTTCCTGATTTTTCTGGGATATCGATAGATATTTGGGAAAAAAATGAGGAATCAAATGAACAAATTTAAAAATTGTTCAAAAATGTGGGAGTGGCAGTTTTGGGCGGTTTTTGTGGAGTTGAGTGGACGTGGCAAAAATTCTTTTTGGAAATCGATAGAAATTTACAAGATTAATAGAAATGTGCATCAACACATTTATCAAAAGTGTGGGGGTGGCAGTTTTGTGCGGTGTGTGGGCGTTAGAGTGGGCGTGGTAACATGGGTGCCCTAGGTCCTTGTCTGTAGAATTCAGAATGCTGAATCTTAAAATTCTAGCTATTATAGTTCCTGAGATTTCGACGTTCATACGGACAGACGGACAGTTGGAAAGACGGCTCGACTCGGCATTGATTCTGATTTATATGTATAGTCGGAAACCCTTCCTTCTGCCTGTTACATACTTTTCAACGAATCTCGTATACCCTTTTACTCTACGAGTAAGGGGTATAACAACCATCCCGATTGCGGCCAATAATCAAAATAAATATATTGTACAATTTTTCTTTCATTATATGTTTAAACTTGCTGAATTAATTTCAGAAGTTCGATTTCCAAGTATGATTTTGATAAAATAAAAAGTGTAATTGTGTTATAATTTATATTTATGTCTGTTTGTGCTTATGTAAATTCTTCATAATACCGCATACTATGTCTATTTGATTAGATTAAAACTAAATTCGTCAGTAATTTTTGGCTTTTGCTTTTTGGCTTCAGAATATTACACATACCATACCTGGGTTTGAACTTCGGCCGGCGGTAGTGCTCTACTGACTGGGGTGTCGGAGCTCTACTCACTCCACTACCGCCGGCGGCAATGGCATAGCATCCTGGGATAAACTTGAATTTCGTCTGATTTGAAAATAATTTCGCAGCCTACTTATAAAAAGCTTTCCTGGAAATAAAAATCAAGCTATAAATACTTAAAGCGCAACTGAAATCATTATGTCATAAGTACACGTATCGCGTTCGAGCAAGTGGAGCCGGTCTTTTATATGAGCCATTGACAGATCGCCTATGAGGTAATGAACATAACCAACCTATTGAAGATGTTTGGAATTATTTGAAATGTTTATATATAAGTTAAGACACTGCAGTTTCCCTGGTGTTGTAAGCCCGACGACTCGCTGGTTGACCCTTTCCCTCCTTGAGCATTCCCTTCCCCCTTACGCCCTTCCGCTTTTAACAACCCAACTCACACCACTAAAAGCGACTGCTACAGGTAGTAACAACAAAAGGCAAGCCAATCAGAAGTTGGTCTTCCGATCCAATTCAATTTGCTGACAAACAAAAAGTCGCTCATTCGCTCGACCGACCGAATTGCGCAACGAGCGCAGACATGGCCGAAAAGTCTGATCAGCACTTAAACTGGGCTGGTAGAAATATCCAGCGGTCAGTTACAATTAAACTGGAAACGGGTCAACAGAACTTTCAGCTGAATAAAACATTATATTGTCAAAACCTATTCCTCCGAGACTTTAAATTGAAGTCATTGTTTTCCAAGGATACAACGCCGAATATTCTCCGAAACCTAAGGTATTAACGGCGCGGGCATGCGGCAGAAGTCGACCAATATGGGACGACTTAGCTGGTGCCCGAACAGGCACGTTTTTTTTTTTTGAAAGAACGGTATTTATACAGACATTTTGGAATTTTTTTTTAGGTGTGCAATGAGTTTGTGTAAAGTGCAAAAATAAAAAAATATCAAATTAAAGAAAGCAAATGTACAAATTAAAGTAAGAAATTTTGAAAAGTGGTTCCTTGATAGTACAGTGGGGACCAGGTTTCAATTCCCCTTCGGGAAAACCAAATTTTTGAAATAAATATAAAAGTTTAAGTTAGAAGTAGTCAACAAACATTGCATTGTTAAATAACAAAAGAGAGAATGCTGTTGTCGAGTTCCTTGACTATCAGATATCCGTTACGCAGCTAGTGTGAATGCGAACGCGAAATTTCCTGATTTTTCTGGGATATCGATAGATATTTGGGGAAAAAAATGAGGAATAAAATGAACAAATTTAAAAATTGTTCAAAAATGTGGGAGTGGCAGTTTTGGGCGGTTTTTGTGGCGTTGAGTGGACGTGGCAAAAATTCTTTTTGGAAATCGATAGAAATTTACAAGATTAATAGAAATGTGCATCAACACATTTATCAAAAGTGTGGGGGTGGCAGTTTTGTGCGGTTTGTGGGCGTTAGAGTGGGCGTGGTAACATGGGTGCCCTAGGTCCTTGTCTCTAGAATTCAGAATTCTGAATCTTAAAATTCTAGCTATTATAGTTCCTGAGATTTCGACGTTCATACGGACAGACGGACAGTTGGAAAGACGGTCGACTCGGCATTGATCCTGATTTATATGTATAGTCGGAAACCCTTCCTTCTGCCTGTTACATACTTTTCAACGAATCTCGTATACCGTTTTACTCTACGAGTAAGGGGTATAACAACCATCCCGATTGCGGCCAATAATCAAAATAAATATATGGTACAATTTTTCATTCATTATATGTTTAAACTTGCTGAATTAATTTCAGAAGTTCGATTTCCAAGTATGATTTTATAAAATAAAAAGTGTAATTGTGTTATAATTTGTATTTATGTCTGTTTGTGCTTATGTAAATTCTTCATAATACCGCATACTATGTCTATTTGATTAGATTAAAACTAAATTCGTCAGTAATTTTTGGTTTTGCTTTTTGGCTTCAGAATACCACACATACCATACCTGGGTTTGAACTTCGGCCGGCGGTAGTGGTCTACTGACTGGGGTGTCGGAGCTCTACTCACTCCACTACCGCCGGCGGCAATGGCATAGCATCCTGGGATAAACTTGAATTTCGTCTGATTTGAAAATAATTTCGCAGCCTACTTATAAAAAGCTTTCCTGGAAATAAAAATCAAGCTATAAATACTCAAAGCGCAACTGAAATCATTATGTCATAAGTACACGTATCGCGTTCGAGCAAGTGGAGCCGGTCTTTTATATGAGCCATTGACAGATCGCCTATGAGGTAATGAACATAACCAACCTATTGAAGATGTTTGGAATTATTTGAAATGTTTATATATAAGTTAAGACACTGCAGTTTCCCTGGTGTTGTAAGCCCGACGACTCGCTGGTTGACCCTTTCCCTCCTTGAGCATTCCTTTCCCCCTTACGCCCTCCCGCTTTTAACAACCCAACTCACACCACTAAAAGCGACTGCTACAGGTAGTAACAACAAAAGGCAAGCCAATCAGAAGTTGGTCTTCCGATCCAATTCAATTTGCTGACAAACAAAAAGTCGCTCATTCGCTCGACCGACCGAATTGCGCAAGGAGCGCAGACATGGCCGAAAAGTCTGATCAGCACTTAAACTGGGCTGGTAGAAATATCCAGCGGTCAGTTACAATTAAACTGGAAACGGGTCAACAGAACTTTCAGTAAAACATATTCAAACCTATTCCTCCGAGACTTTAAATTGAAGTCATTGTTTTCCAAGGATACAACGCCGAATATTCTCCGAAACCTAAGGTATTAACGGCGCGGGCATGCGGCAGAAGTCGACCAATATGGGACGACTTAGCTGGTGCCCGAACAGGCACGTTTTTTTTTTTGAAAGAACGGTATTTATACAGACATTTTGGAATTTTTTTTTAGGTGTGCAATGAGTGTGTGTAAAGTGCAAAAATAAAAAAATATCAAATTAAAGAAAGCAAATGTACAAATTAAAGTAAGAAATTTTGAAAAGTGGTTCCTCGATAGTACAGTGGGGACCAGGTTTCAATTCCCCTTCGGGAAAACCAAATTTTGAAAGTGCCAAAATTTGAAACGAGAATGGATGTTTAACAGTAAATATAAAAGTTTAAGTTAGAAGTAGTCAACAAACATTGCATTGTTAAATAACAAAAGAGAGAATGCTGTGTCGAGTTCCTTGACTATCAGATATCCGTTACGCAGCTAGTGTGAATGCGAACGCGAAATTTCCTGATTTTTCTGGGATATCGATAGATATTTGGGAAAAAAATGAGGAATAAAATGAACAAATTTAAAAATTGTTCAAAAATGTGGGAGTGGCAGTTTTGGGCGGTTTTTGTGGCGTTGAGTGGACGTGGCAAAAATTCTTTTTGGAAATCGATAGAAATTTACAAGATTAATAGAAATGTGCATCAACACATTTATCAAAAGTGTGGGGGTGGCAGTTTTGTGCGGTTTGTGGGCGTTAGAGTGGGCGTGGTAACATGGGTGCCCTAGGTCCTTGTCTCTAGAATTCAGAATGCTGAATCTTAAAATTCTAGCTATTATAGTTCCTGAGATTTCGACGTTCATACGGACAGACGGACAGTTGGAAAGACGGATCGACTCGGCTATTGATCCTGATTTATATGTATAGTCGGAAACCCTTCCTTCTGCCTGTTACATACTTTTCAACGAATCTCGTATACCCTTTTACTCTACGAGTAAGGGGTATAACAACCATCCCGATTGCGGCCAATAATCAAAATAAATATATGGTACAATTTTTCTTTCATTATATGTTTAAACTTGCTGAATTAATTTCAGAAGTTCGATTTCCAAGTATGATTTTGATAAAATAAAAAGTGTAATTGTGTTATAATTTGTATTTATGTCTGTTTGTGCTTATGTAAATTCTTCATAATACCGCATACTATGTCTCTTTGATTAGATTAAAACTAAATTCGTCAGTAATTTTTGGCTTTTGCTTTTTGGCTTCAGAATACCACACATACCATACCTGGGTTTGAAACTCCGGCCGGCGGTAGTGCTCTACTGACTGGGGTGTCGGAGCTCTACTCACTCCACTACCGCCGGCGGCAATGGCATAGCATCCTGGGATAAACTTGAATTTCGTCTGATTTGAAAATAATTTCGCAGCCTACTTATAAAAAGCTTTCCTGGAAATAAAAATCAAGCTATAAATACTTAAAGCGCAACTGAAATCATTATGTCATAAGTACACGTATCGCGTTCGAGCAAGTGGAGCCGTCTTTTATATGAGCCATTGACAGATCGCCTATGAGGTAATGAACATAACCAACCTATTGAAGATGTTTGGAATTATTTGAAATGTTTATATATAAGTTAAGACACTGCAGTTTCCCTGGTGTTGTAAGCCCGACGACTCGCTGGTTGACCCTTTCCCTCCTTGAGCATTCCTTTCCCCCTTACGCCCTCCCGCTTTTAACAACCCAACTCACACCACTAAAAGCGACTGCTACAGTAGTAACAACAAAAGGCAAGCCAATCAGAAGTTGGTCTTCCGATCCAATTCAATTTGCTGACAAACAAAAAGTCGCTCATTCGCTCGACCGACCGAATTGCGCAAGGAGCGCAGACATGGCCGAAAAGTCTGATCAGCACTTAAACTGGGCTGGTAGAAATATCCAGCGGTCAGTTACAATTAAACTGGAAACGGGTCAACAGAACTTTCAAAACCTATTCCTCCGAGACTTTAAATTGAAGTCATTGTTTTCCAAGGATACAACGCCGAATATTCTCCGAAACCTAAGGTATTAACGGCGCGGGCATGCGGCAGAAGTCGACCAATATGGGACGACTTAGCTGGTGCCCGAACAGGCACGTTTTTTTTTTTAAAGAACGGTATTTATACAGACATTTTGGAATTTTTTTTAGGTGTGCAATGAGTGTGTGTAAAGTGCAAAAATAAAAAAATATCAAATTAAAGAAAGCAAATGTACAAATTAAAGTAAGAAATTTTGAAAAGTGGTTCCTCGATAGTACAGTGGGGACCAGGTTTCAATTCCCCTTCGGGAAAACCAAATTTTTGAAAGTGCCAAAATTTGAAACGAGAATGGATGTTTAACAGTAAATATAAAAGTTTAAGTTAGAAGTAGTCAACAAACATTGCATTGTTAAATAACAAAAGAGAGAATGCTGTTGTCGAGTTCCTTGACTATCAGATATCCGTTACGCAGCTAGTGTGAATGCGAACGCGAAATTTCCTGATTTTTCTGGGATATCGATAGATATTTGGGAAAAAAATGAGGAATAAAATGAACAAATTTAAAAATTGTTCAAAAATGTGGGAGTGGCAGTTTTGGGCGGTTTTTGTGGCGTTGAGTGGACGTGGCAAAAATTCTTTTTGGAAATCGATAGAAATTTACAAGATTAATAGAAATGTGCATCAACACATTTATCAAAAGTGTGGGGGTGGCAGTTTTGTGCGGTTTGTGGGCGTTAGAGTGGGCGTGGTACATGGGTGCCCTAGGTCCTTGTCTCTAGAATTCAGAATGCTGAATCTTAAAATTCTAGCTATTATAGTTCCTGAGATTTCGACGTTCATACGGACAGACGGACAGTTGGAAAGACGGATCGACTCGGCTATTGATCCTGATTTATATGTATAGTCGGAAACCCTTCCTTCTGCCTGTTACATACTTTTCAACGAATCTCGTATACCCTTTTACTCTACGAGTAAGGGGTATAACAACCATCCCGATTGCGGCCAATAATCAAAATAAATATATGGTACAATTTTTCTTTCATTATATGTTTAAACTTGCTGAATTAATTTCAGAAGTTCGATTTCCAAGTATGATTTTGATAAAATAAAAAGTGTAATTGTGTTATAATTTGTATTTATGTCTGTTTGTGCTTATGTAAATTCTTCATAATACCGCATACTATGTCTCTTTGATTAGATTAAAACTAAATTCGTCAGTAATTTTTGGCTTTTGCTTTTTGGCTTCAGAATACCACACATACCATACCTGGGTTTGAACTCCGGCCGGCGGTAGTGCTCTACTGACTGGGGTGTCGGAGCTCTACTCACTCCACTACCGCCGGCGGCAATGGCATAGCATCCTGGGATAAACTTGAATTTCGTCTGATTTGAAAATAATTTCGCAGCCTACTTATAAAAAGCTTTCCTGGAAATAAAAATCAAGCTATAAATACTTAAAGCGCAACTGAAATCATTATGTCATAAGTACACGTATCGCGTTCGAGCAAGTGGAGCCGGTCTTTTATATGAGCCATTGACAGATCGCCTATGAGGTAATGAACATAACCAACCTATTGAAGATGTTTGGAATTATTTGAAATGTTTATATATAAGTTAAGACACTGCAGTTTCCCTGGTGTTGTAAGCCCGACGACTCGCTGGTTGACCCTTTCCCTCCTTGAGCATTCCTTTCCCCCTTACGCCCTCCCGCTTTTAACAACCCAACTCACACCACTAAAAGCGACTGCTACAGGTAGTAACAACAAAAGGCAAGCCAATCAGAAGTTGGTCTTCCGATCCAATTCAATTTGCTGACAAACAAAAAGTCGCTCATTCGCTCGACCGACCGAATTGCGCAAGGAGCGCAGACATGGCCGAAAAGTCTGATCAGCACTTAAACTGGGCTGGTAGAAATATCCAGCGGTCAGTTACAATTAAACTGGAAACGGGTCAACAGAACCTATTCAAACCTATTCCTCCGAGACTTTAAATTGAAGTCATTGTTTTCCAAGGATACAACGCCGAATATTCTCCGAAACCTAAGGTATTAACGGCGCGGGCATGCGGCAGAAGTCGACCAATATGGGACGACTTAGCTGGTGCCCGAACAGGCACGTTTTTTTTTTTTAAAGAACGGTATTTATACAGACATTTTGGAATTTTTTTTTAGGTGTGCAATGAGTGTGTGTAAAGTGCAAAAATAAAAAAATATCAAATTAAAGAAAGCAAATGTACAAATTAAAGTAAGAAATTTTGAAAAGTGGTTCCTCGATAGTACAGTGGGGACCAGGTTTCAATTCCCCTTCGGGAAAACCAAATTTTTGAAAGTGCCAAAATTTGAAACGAGAATGGATGTTTAACAGTAAATATAAAAGTTTAAGTTAGAAGTAGTCAACAAACATTGCATTGTTAAATAACAAAAGAGAGAATGCTGTTGTCGAGTTCCTTGACTATCAGATATCCGTTACGCAGCTAGTGTGAATGCGAACGCGAAATTTCCTGATTTTTCTGGGATATCGATAGATATTTGGGAAAAAAAATGAGGAATAAAATGAACAAATTTAAAAATTGTTCAAAAATGTGGGAGTGGCAGTTTTGGGCGGTTTTTGTGGCGTTGAGTGGACGTGGCAAAAATTCTTTTTGGAAATCGATAGAAATTTACAAGATTAATAGAAATGTGCATCAACACATTTATCAAAAGTGTGGGGGTGGCAGTTTTGTGCGGTTTGTGGGCGTTAGAGTGGGCGTGGTAACATGGGTGCCCTAGGTCCTTGTCTCTAGAATTCAGAATGCTGAATCTTAAAATTCTAGCTATTATAGTTCCTGAGATTTCGACGTTCATACGGACAGACGGACAGTTGGAAAGACGGATCGACTCGGCTATTGATCCTGATTTATATGTATAGTCGGAAACCCTTCCTTCTGCCTGTTACATACTTTTCAACGAATCTCGTATACCCTTTTACTCTACGAGTAAGGGGTATAACAACCATCCCGATTGCGGCCAATAATCAAAATAAATATATGGTACAATTTTTCTTTCATTATATGGTTAAACTTGCTGAATTAATTTCAGAAGTTCGATTTCCAAGTATGATTTTGATAAAATAAAAAGTGTAATTGTGTTATAATTTGTATTTATGTCTGTTTGTGCTTATGTAAATTCTTCATAATACCGCATACTATGTCTCTTTGATTAGATTAAAACTAAATTCGTCAGTAATTTTTGGCTTTTGCTTTTTGGCTTCAGAATACCACACATACCATACCTGGGTTTGAAACTCCGGCCGGCGGTAGTGCTCTACTGACTGGGGTGTCGGAGCTCTACTCACTCCACTACCGCCGGCGGCAATGGCATAGCATCCTGGGATAAACTTGAATTTCGTCTGATTTGAAAATAATTTCGCAGCCTACTTATAAAAAGCTTTCCTGGAAATAAAAATCAAGCTATAAATACTTAAAGCGCAACTGAAATCATTATGTCATAAGTACACGTATCGCGTTCGAGCAAGTGGAGCCGGTCTTTTATATGAGCCATTGACAGATCGCCTATGAGGTAATGAACATAACCAACCTATTGAAGATGTTTGGAATTATTTGAAATGTTTATATATAAGTTAAGACACTGCAGTTTCCCTGGTGTTGTAAGCCCGACGACTCGCTGGTTGACCCTTTCCCTCCTTGAGCATTCCTTTCCCCCTTACGCCCTCCCGCTTTTAACAACCCAACTCACACCACTAAAAGCGACTGCTACAGGTAGTAACAACAAAAGGCAAGCCAATCAGAAGTTGGTCTTCCGATCCAATTCAATTTGCTGACAAACAAAAAGTCGCTCATTCGCTCGACCGACCGAATTGCGCAACGAGCGCAGACATGGCCGAAAAGTCTGATCAGCACTTAAACTGGGCTGGTAGAAATATCCAGCGGTCAGTTACAATTAAACTGGAAACGGGTCAACAGAACCTATTCAAAACCTATTCCTCCGAGACTTTAAATTGAAGTCATTGTTTTCCAAGGATACAACGCCGAATATTCTCCGAAACCTAAGGTATTAACGGCGCGGGCATGCGGCAGAAGTCGACCAATATGGGACGACTTAGCTGGTGCCCGAACAGGCACGTTTTTTTTTTTTGAAAGAACGGTATTTATACAGACATTTTGGAATTTTTTTTTAGGTGTGCAATGAGTGTGTGTAAAGTGCAAAAATAAAAAAATATCAAATTAAAGAAAGCAAATGTACAAATTAAAGTAAGAAATTTTGAAAAGTGGTTCCTCGATAGTACAGTGGGGACCAGGTTTCAATTCCCCTTCGGGAAAACCAAATTTTTGAAAGTGCCAAAATTTGAAACGAGAATGGATGTTTAACAGTAAATATAAAAGTTTAAGTTAGAAGTAGTCAACAAACATTGCATTGTTAAATAACAAAAGAGAGAATGCTGTTGTCGAGTTCCTTGACTATCAGATATCCGTTACGCAGCTAGTGTGAATGCGAACGCGAAATTTCCTGATTTTTCTGGGATATCGATAGATATTTGGGAAAAAAAATGAGGAATAAAATGAACAAATTTAAAAATTGTTCAAAAATGTGGGAGTGGCAGTTTTGGGCGGTTTTTGTGGCGTTGAGTGGACGTGGCAAAAATTCTTTTTGGAAATCGATAGAAATTTACAAGATTAATAGAAATGTGCATCAACACATTTATCAAAAGTGTGGGGGTGGCAGTTTTGTGCGGTTTGTGGGCGTTAGAGTGGGCGTGGTACATGGGTGCCCTAGGTCCTTGTCTCTAGAATTCAGAATGCTGAATCTTAAAATTCTAGCTATTATAGTTCCTGAGATTTCGACGTTCATACGGACAGACGGACAGTTGGAAAGACGGCTCGACTCGGCTATTGATCCTGATTTATATGTATAGTCGGAAACCCTTCCTTCTGCCTGTTACATACTTTTCAACGAATCTCGTATACCCTTTTACTCTACGAGTAAGGGGTATAACAACCATCCCGATTGCGGCCAATAATCAAAATAAATATATGGTACAATTTTTCTTTCATTATATGTTTAAACTTGCTGAATTAATTTCAGAAGTTCGATTTCCAAGTATGATTTTAATAAAATAAAAAGTGTAATTGTGTTATAATTTGTATTTATGTCTGTTTGTGCTTATGTAAATTCTTCATAATACCGCATACTATGTCTCTTTGATTAGATTAAAACTAAATTCGTCAGTAATTTTTGGCTTTTGCTTTTTGGCTTCAGAATACCACATACCATACTGGGTTTGAACTCGGCCGGCGGTAGTGCTCTACTGACTGGGGTGTCGGAGCTCTACTCACTCCACTACCGCCGGCGGCAATGGCATAGCATCCTGGGATAAACTTGAATTTCGTCTGATTTGAAAATAATTTCGCAGCCTACTTATAAAAAGCTTTCCTGGAAATAAAAATCAAGCTATAAATACTTAAAGCGCAACTGAAATCATTATGTCATAAGTACACGTATCGCGTTCGAGCAAGTGGAGCCGATCTTTTATATGAGCCATTGACAGATCGCCTATGAGGTAATGAACATAACCAACCTATTGAAGATGTTTGGAATTATTTGAAATGTTTATATATAAGTTAAGACACTGCAGTTTCCTGGTGTTGTAAGCCCGACGACTCGCTGGTTGACCCTTTCCCTCCTTAAGCTTCCTTTCCCGCTTACGCCCTCCCGCTTTTAACAACCCAACTCACACCACTAAAAGCTACTGCTACAGGTAGTAACAACAAAAGGCAAGCCAATCAGAAGTTGGTCTTCCGATCCAATTCAATTTGCTGACAAACAAAAAGTCGCTCATTCGCTCGACCGACCGAATTGCGCAACGAGCGCAGACATGGCCGAAAAGTCTGATCAGCACTTAAACTGGGCTGGTAGAAATATCCAGCGGTCAGTTACAATTAAACTGGAAACGGGTCCAAACCAGCGAAAACTATATGTCAAAACCTATTCCTCCGAGACTTTAAATTGAAGTCATTGTTTTCCAAGGATACAACGCCGAATATTCTCCGAAACCTAAGGTATTAACGGCGCGGGCATGCGGCAGAAGTCGACCAATATGGGACGACTTAGCTGGTGCCCGAACATGCACGTTTTTTTTTTTGAAAGAACGGTATTTATACAGACATTTTGGAATTTTTTTTAGGTGTGCAATGAGTGTGTGTAAAGTGCAAAAATAAAAAAATATCAAATTAAAGAAAGCAAATGTACAAATTAAAGTAAGAAATTTTGAAAAGTGGTTCCTCGATAGTACAGTGGGGACCAGGTTTCAATTCCCCTTCGGGAAAACCAAATTTTTGAAAGTGCCAAAATTTGAAACGAGAATGGATGTTTAACAGTAAATATAAAAGTTTAAGTTAGAAGTAGTCAACAAACATTGCATTGTTAAATAACAAAAGAGAGAATGCTGTTGTCGAGTTCCTTGACTATCAGATATCCGTTACGCAGCTAGTGTGAATGCGAACGCGAAATTTCCTGATTTTTCTGGGATATCGATAGATATTTGGGAAAAAAATGAGGAATAAAATGAACAAATTTAAAAATTGTTCAAAAATGTGGGAGTGGCAGTTTTGGGCGGTTTTTGTGGCGTTGAGTGGACGTGGCAAAAATTCTTTTTGGAAATCGATAGAAATTTACAAGATTAATAGAAATGTGCATCAACACATTTATCAAAAGTGTGGGGGTGGCAGTTTTGTGCGGTTTGTGGGCGTTAGAGTGGGCGTGGTAACATGGGTGCCCTAGGTCCTTGTCTCTAGAATTCAGAATGCTGAATCTTAAAATTCTAGCTATTATAGTTCCTGAGATTTCGACGTTCATACGGACAGACGGACAGTTGGAAAGACGGATCGACTCGGCTATTGATCCTGATTTATATGTATAGTCGGAAACCCTTCCTTCTGCCTGTTACATACTTTTCAACGAATCTCGTATACCCTTTTACTCTACGAGTAAGGGGTATAACAACCATCCCGATTGCGGCCAATAATCAAAATAAATATATGGTACAATTTTTCTTTCATTATATGTTTAAACATTCTGAATTAATTTCAGAAGTTCGATTTCCAAGTATGATTTTGATAAAATAAAAAGTGTAATTGTGTTATAATTTGTATTTATGTCTGTTTGTGCTTATGTAAATTCTTCATAATACCGCATACTATGTCTCTTTGATTAGATTAAAACTAAATTCGTCAGTAATTTTTGGCTTTTGCTTTTTGGCTTCAGAATACCACACATACCATACCTGGGTTTGAAACTCCGGCCGGCGGTAGTGCTCTACTGACTGGGGTGTCGGAGCTCTACTCACTCCACTACCGCCGGCGGCAATGGCATAGCATCCTGGGATAAACTTGAATTTCGTCTGATTTGAAAATAATTTCGCAGCCTACTTATAAAAAGCTTTCCTGGAAATAAAAATCAAGCTATAAATACTTAAAGCGCAACTGAAATCATTATGTCATAAGTACACGTATCGCGTTCGAGCAAGTGGAGCCGGTCTTTTATATGAGCCATTGACAGATCGCCTATGAGGTAATGAACATAACCAACCTATTGAAGATGTTTGGAATTATTTGAAATGTTTATATATAAGTTAAGACACTGCAGTTTCCCTGTTTTGTAAGCCCGACGACTCGCTGGTTGACCCTTTCCCTCTTGAGCATTCCTTTCCCCCTTACGCCCGCCCGCTTTTAACAACCCAACTCACACCACTAAAAGCGACTGCTACAGGTAGTAACAACAAAAGGCAAGCCAATCAGAAGTTGGTCTTCCGATCCAATTCAATTTGCTGACAAACAAAAAGTCGCTCATTCGCTCGACCGACCGAATTGCGCAAGGAGCGCAGACATGGCCGAAAAGTCTGATCAGCACTTAAACTGGGCTGGTAGAAATATCCAGCGGTCAGTTACAATTAAACTGGAAATGGGTCAACAGAACTTTCAAAACCTATTCCCCCGAGACTTTAAATGGAAGTCATTGTTTTGCAAGGATACAACGCCGAATATTCTCCGAAACCTAAGGTATTAACGGCGCGGGCATGCGGCAGAAGTCGACCAATATGGGACGACATAGGTGGTGCCCGAACAGGCACGTTTTTTTTTTTTAAAGAACGGTATTTATACAGACATTTTGGAATTTTTTTTAGGTGTGCAATGAGTGTGTGTAAAGTGCAAAAATAAAAAAATATCAAATTAAAGAAAGCAAATGTACAAATTAAACTAAGAAATTTTGAAAAGTGGTTCCTCGATAGTACAGTGGGGACCAGGTTTCAATTCCCCTTCGGGAAAACCAAATTTTTGAAAGTGCCAAAATTTGAAACGAGAATGGATGTTTAACAGTAAATATAAAAGTTTAAGTTAGAAGTAGTCAACAAACATTGCATTGTTAAATAACAAAAGAGAGAATGCTGTTGTCGAGTTCCTTGACTATCAGATATCCGTTACGCAGCTAGTGTGAATGCGAACGCGAAATTCGATAGATATCGATAGATATCTCAGAAAAAAAATTAGGATAAAATGAACAAATTTAAAAATGGTTCAAAAATGTGGGAGTGGCAGTTTTGGGCGGTTTTTGTGGCGTTGAGTGGACGTGGCAAAAATTCTTTTTGGAAATCGATAGAAATTTACAAGATTAATAGAAATGTGCATCAACACATTTATCAAAAGTGTGGGGGTGGCAGTTTTGTGCGGTTTGTGGGCGTTAGAGTGGGCGTGGTAACATGGGTGCCCTAGGTCCTTGTCTCTAGAATTCGGAATGCTGAATCTTAAAATTCTAGCTATTATAGTTCCTGAGATTTCGACGTTCATACGGACAGACGGACAGTTGGAAAGACGGATCGACTCGGCTATTGATCCTGATTTATATGTATAGTCGGAAACCCTTCCTTCTGCCTGTTACATACTTTTCAACGAATCTCGTATACCCTTTTACTCTACGAGTAAGGGGTATAACAACCATCCCGATTGCGGCCAATAATCAAAATAAATATATGGTACAATTTTTCTTTCATTATATGTTTAAACTTGCTGAATTAATTTCAGAAGTTCGATTTCCGAGTATGATTTTGATAAAATAAAAAGTGTAATTGTGTTATAATTTGTATTTATGTCTGTTTGTGCTTATGTAAATTCTTCATAATACCGCATACTATGTCTCTTTGATTAGATTAAAACTAAATTCGTCAGTAATTTTTGGCTTTTGCTTTTTGGCTTCAGAATACCACACATACCATACCTGGGTTTGAACTTCGGCCGGCGGTAGTGCTCTACTGACTGGGGTGTCGGAGCTCTACTCACTCCACTACCGCCGGCGGCAATGGCATAGCATCCTGGGATAAACTTGAATTTCGTCTGATTTGAAAATAATTTCGCAGCCTACAGATAAAAAGCTTTCCTGGAAATAAAAATCAAGCTATAAATACTTAAAGCGCAACTGAAATCATTATGTCATAAGTACACGTATCGCGTTCGAGCAAGTGGAGCCGGTCTTTTATATGAGCCATTGACAGATCGCCTATGAGGTAATGAACATAACCAACCTATTGAAGATGTTTGGAATTATTTGAAATGTTTATATATAAGTTAAGACACTGCAGTTTCCCTGGTGTTGTAAGCCCGACAACTCGCTGGTTGACCCTTTCCCTCCGTGAGCATTCCTTTCCCCCTTACGCCCTCCCGCTTTTAACAACCCAACTCACACCACTAAAAGCGACTGCTACAGGTAGTAACAACAAAAGGCAAGCCAATCAGAAGTTGGTCTTCCGATCCAATTCAATTTGCTGACAAACAAAAAGTCGCTCATTCGCTCGACCGACTTGCGCAACGAGCGCAGACATGGCCGAAAAGTCTGATCAGCACTTAAACTGGGCTGGTAGAAATATCCAGCGGTCAGTTACAATTAAACTGGAAACGGGTCAACAGATCTTTCAGCTGAATAAAACATTATATTGTCAAAACCTATTCCTCCGAGACTTTAAATTGAAGTCATTGTTTTCCAAGGATACAACGCCGAATATTCTCCGAAACCTAAGGTATTAACGGCGCGGGCATGCGGCAGAAGTCGACCAATATGGGACGACTTAGCTGGTGCCCGAACAGACACGTTTTTTTTTTTTGAAAGAACGGTATTTATACAGACATTTTGGAATTTTTTTTTAGGTGTGCAATGAGTGTGTGTAAAGTGCAAAAATAAAAAAATATCAAATTAAAGAAAGCAAATGTACAAATTAAAGTAAGAAATTTTGAAAAGTGGTTCCTCGATAGTACAGTGGGGACCAGGTTTCAATTCCCCTTCAGGAAAACCAAATTTTTGTAAGTGCCAAAATTTGAAACGAGAATGGATGTTTAACAGTAAATATAAAAGTTTAAGTTAGAAGTAGTCAACAAACATTGCATTGTTAAATAACAAAAGTGTTGAAATTACGTTATAATTTAAATAAGCTTTATATGTTTTGATCTGGCAACGCTCAATTATAGCTTAAGAAGTCATTGTGAAATTCCTATTACTCAGTTTCAATTAAACCGTCAACTATACCACTACGTTCTTGTGTTTATTTGCTCGGTCGGTCTAGAAGCACATAACGGTTGTCCTGATCGTACGGTAAACAACTAACAGTTGGTTATGGGCCTTTAGCAAGCTAAGTTTTCGGTTTGAATAATTCAAAGTAAATTAAATGGACTAACACGCGTCCGGTTGAAACTCGAAATAAATAAAAACTAATTTACGGAATTCGACAAAATGAGTGTGTCAATTCAAATAGAAAAATTAGGCGACGACAATTACGACGTATGGAGCATTTTAATGCGTAGTGTGCTTATAACAGCAGATCTATGGAAAGTCGTTTGTGGCCAATATGTAAAGCCAGAAGATGGCTCTGAAGATTCCGAAAGATGGAATATGCTCGATCAAAAGGCCCTGGCAAGTTTGTTTTTAAATTTAAAAGCAACGCAGTTAATGCATATAAACACATGCACAACAGCAGCAGACGCATGGAAAAAATTGTGTGATGTACATTTGCCAGGTGGCCCGATCAGAAAAGTGCAGTTATATCAAAAACTATCAAGGCTGAGAATGCTTGAAGGGGATAACGTTGTTCAATATGTCAATAAATTTGCTGAAACAGTCAACAAATTAGCTGAGATGGACATAACAATTAATGATGAATTAAAAAGCATCATGTTGTTATCCAGTTTACCAAATTCGTGGGAAAATTTCGTTGTAGCGATCGAAACACGCGACACGCTGCCGACGTTCGAAACGGTAAAAGTGAAGCTTCTGGAAGAAGGAGCGCGCAAGCAAGAGAGGGACGATCGCGAAAGTTCTGTCCAAGCCGTGTATGTACATACAAAATTACATGGAACTGCAAAGCAAAAACAACGCGAAGAAAATAACCTTGAAAAACATAGTTTCAAGGGAAAATGCTACATTTGCGAGAAATTCGGTCACCGAGCACGAGAATGCCCGAACAAAGAGAGGCATAAAAAACTAGGGGAAAGCAAGGAGAAATCAAACTGCTTGATGCATATTAGTGCTACCACTCAAAGGAAAAACATATGGTGTGTTGATAGTGGTGCCACGTCGCATATGTGTTGTGACAAGGGATTGTTTACATCTTTCGTTAATAAGGAAACATCGATTATGCTAGCAGCTGATAAATTCGTGAAATCGAGCGGCATCGGGACTGTTATGTTTAAATCACAAAATGTAAACATTGAATTACGAGATGTAATTTACGTTCCATCATTGCATATGAATTTTTTATCAGTGAGCAAGTCCGCGGAGTACGAATACATAACTACTTTTGATAAAAAGGCGGTGGTGATAAAAAACAAACAAGGTGAAGTGATGATGAGAGCAATGCAAGAAGACAATTTGTATTTATTTACAAGTAGCTCTAAAAACGGTGCGGTTCATTTGTTGAATGATTCTTCTCGCATGGCAACATGGCACAATCGTTTTGGTCATTTAAATTTTCAATGTTTAAAAGAAATCAAGGAAAAAGAGCTAGTAATTGGCATGGACGTTAAAAATATGTCGGTGAATATTAATTGCGACACATGCAATATGGCAAAAATACACGTATTGCCATTCCCACAGAATAGCGAGAGAGCTACGCAAAGTATACTGGAACTAGTTCACAGTGACGTGTGCGGGCCAGTGAATGTTAGTTCTTTAGGCGGCAACAAGTATTTCGTCACGTTCATAGACGACTATTCAAGGAAAATATTTATATATTTTATGCATGCGAAGAACGAAGTGTTTGATAAATTCAAATTGTTCAAATCATATGTCGAGTGCCAAACGGGCAAGAAAATAAAAGCTTTGCGAAGTGACAACGGGACAGAATATGTAAACCGGCAGTTTACAGAGTATTTGAACACCTGCGGCATAAAAAGGCAATTAACGGTTCCGTATACACCACAACAAAACGGCGTCGCGGAACGCGCTAATCGAACGATCGTCGAGATGGCCAAAAGTATGCTGATTCATGCGAAATTAGAGGAGTTTTTGTGGGCCGAGGCCGTGTCCACAGCTTCATATTTGCGTAACAGGTGTCCTTCCAAAGCACTCATGGGCGCTACACCCTTCGAAATATGGCAAAATAGGAAGCCATCCGTTAAACATTTGCGAGTGTTCGGATCTCGCGCGTTTGCACTGGATAAGACAAGAAAAAGCAAGTTCCAGGCAAAAGGAAAAGAGTATATATTTGTAGGATACTCTTCAACAGCTAAAGCTTACCGTTTACACGATCGGGAAAAACGTATCATTGTTGCACGTCGTGATGTCAAATTTGTAGAGGGTGAGTGTGATAACACTGAATCTAAAAAATGCACTATTTCGGAACAAAATAATGACTTCGCTACAAACATCATTCACCTTGAGTCAATCATCCAAGTACCAGAGCAGCAGCGGCCGGCTATGCCCATGGTGGTCGAGCAGAGCAGTAATCCTTACGACAGCTATGACTCCGGTGAAGAGGAGGAGGAGTTTGTAAGCGCAAGCGATGAAAAGCAAATTCTCACTGAGGAGGAGAACGTACCAGACGTACAAGAGCAAGAAAGCAACGCACCTAGACGTGGACCCGGCAGACCAAAAATTATTCGCAGTGGTAAGTCCGGTAGACCCAGAAAACAATACAACAGCCTCAATTACATTGAAAACATTGAGACGCCACAGTGCGTTGGAGACGCTTTACGGGGCGAGCATGCCCAAGACTGGAAGACGTCAATGCAGAAAGAATATGATGCTCTCATTTCAAATAACACATGGACATTGTGTGATTTACCTCCAGGACAGAAGGCCATAGGATCCAAGTGGGTCTTTCGCGTCAAAAAGGATAAAGAGGGAAATATACAAAAGTTTAAATCAAGACTTGTTGCTCAAGGTTGTGGGCAAAAGATGGGCGTCAACTATTCGGAAACGTTTTCTCCAGTAATCCGCTACGAAACCATCAGAATGCTATTCGCTATAGCAGCAGAAAAACAGCTATGCATGCACCAGGTTGACATATCAAACGCATATTTAAACGGCAGACTTCAAGAAGAAGTGTATATGAGGCAACCACAAAACTTCATTGATGAGAAGCATCCAAACAAAGTATTAAAGCTTCAAAAGGCGATCTACGGACTTAAACAGTCTGGGCGTGTCTGGAATGACACATTGGACGAAGTTTTAAAGAGCATTGGTTTCAAGCGCAGCAAAAATGAGGCGTGCCTGTACGCAAAGCAGCAGCAGCAACAACACAGCTACATTGCAGTATATGTCGACGATCTAATCATCATCAGCTACGACGAGAACGAAATCACCGCGATTAAGAGGAAGATCGCAAATAAATTCGACATACATGATGGCGGCCAACTAAATTATTTCCTTGGCATGGAAATCCAACGAGAAAGTACAAGAGGGTCGATTTCGCTATGCCAGAAGCAGTTCATCATAAACCTATTGGATGAATATGGCATGCAAAATTGTCGTCCCGCAGCTACGCCGCTAGACCCTGGTTATAAAATGGGTTGTAGAAATGAGAATTGTGTCAAGGTAAATATAACACAATTTCAATCATTAATCGGTTCCCTTATGTATTTAGCAGTCTTGAGCCGACCAGACATTTTGCATACAGTGAGCAAACTGTCGCAAAGAAATACTGATCCACACAGTGAAGACGAGACTGCAGCGAAACATGTTTTGAGATACCTTTCAGCCACGGTTGATCTCAAAATCACATACAGCAAGTCCGGCGAACAGGTAAAGGGCTTCGCCGACGCAGACTGGGCAAACGACCTGTCAGATCGAAAATCATACAGTGGGTATGCATTCTTCCTTGGAGGCAGTGCGTTTTCATGGACTTCAGCTAAGCAGAGCGTCGTCGCCATGAGCAGCACAGAAGCAGAGTACGTTGCTTTATCCACGGCTGCAAAAGAAGCGGTGTATCTTCGCCGTTTGCTTTTAGAGATTGGATGGTCATTAGATGGACCAATAACCATATGTGGCGACAACATAAGTTCTCATCATATTGCGAAGAATCCAGTACACCATAAACGCACTAAGCACATAGATATTAAGTATCATTTTGTTCGTGAAAAAGTAGAATGTAATGAAATAATTCTTGAATATGTACCCACTGATAAAAATGTTGCAGATGTACTAACGAAAGGCTTGTGTAAGCAAAAGCAACAGATTTTTGCTAAGTTGCTTGGATTAAATTAATTTTCGTTTTACATCACATATATATAGCTTAAGAGGAAGTGTTGAAATTACGTTATAATTTAAATAAGCTTTATATGTTTTGATCTGGCAACGCTCAATTATAGCTTAAGAAGTCATTGTGAAATTCCTATTACTCAGTTTCAATTAAACCGTCAACTACACCACTACGTTCTTGTGTTTATTTGCTCGGTCGGTCTAGAAGCACATAACGGTTGTCCTGATCGTACGGTAAACAACTAACAAAAAGAGAGAATGCTGTTGTCGAGTTCCTTGACTATCAGATATCCGTTACGCAGCTAGTGTGAATGCGAACGCGAAATTTCCTGATTTTTCTGGGATATCGATAGATATTTGGGAAAAAAAATGAGGAATAAAATGAACAAATTTAAAAATTGTTCAAAAATGTGGGAGTGGCAGTTTTGGGCGGTTTTTGTGGCGTTGAGTGGACGTGGCAAAAATTCTTTTTGGAAATCGATAGAAATTTACAAGATTAATAGAAATGTGCATCAACACATTTATCAAAAGTGTGGGGGTGGCAGTTTTGTGCGGTTTGTGGGCGTTAGAGTGGGCGTGGTAACATGGGTGCCCTAGGTCCTTGTCTCTAGAATTCAGAATGCTGAATCTTAAAATTCTAGCTATTATAGTTCCTGAGATTTCGACGTTCATACGGACAGACGGACAGTTGGAAAGACGGATCGACTCGGCTATTGATCCTGATTTATATGTATAGTCGGAAACCCTTCCTTCTGCCTGTTACATACTTTTCAACGAATCTCGTATACCCTTTTACTCTACGAGTAAGGGGTATAACAACCATCCCGATTGCGGCCAATAATCAAAATAAATATATGGTACAATTTTTCTTTCATTATATGTTTAAACTTGCTGAATTAATTTCAGAAGTTCGATTTCCAAGTATGATTTTGATAAAATAAAAAGTGTGATTGTGTTATAATTTGTATTTATGTCTGTTTGTGCTTATGTAAATTCTTCATAATACCGCATACTATGTCTCTTTGATTAGATTAAAACTAAATTCGTCAGTAATTTTTGGCTTTTGCTTTTTGGCTTCAGAATACCACACATACCATACCTGGGTTTGAACTTCGGCCGGCGGTAGTGCTCTACTGACTGGGGTGTCGGAGCTCTACTCACTCCACTACCGCCGGCGGCAATGGCATAGCATCCTGGGATAAACTTGAATTTCGTCTGATTTGAAAATAATTTCGCAGCCTACTTATAAAAAGCATTCCTGGAAATAAAAATCAAGCTATAAATACTTAAAGCGCAACTGAAATCATTATGTCATAAGTACATGTTTGGAATTATTTGAAATGTTTATATATAAGTTAAGACACTGCAGCTTCCCTGGTGTTGTAAGCCCGACGACTCGCTGGTTGACCCTTTCCCTCCTTGAGCATTCCTTTCCCCCTTAAGCCCTCCCGCTTTTAACAACCCAGCTCACACTACTAAAAGCGACTGCTACAGGTAGTAACAACAAAAGGCAAGCCAATCAGAAGTTGGTCTTCCGATCCAATTCAATTTGCTGACAAACAAAAAGTCGCTCATTCGCTCGACCGACCGAATTGCGCAACGAGCGCAGACATGGCCGAAAAGTCTGATCAGCACTTAAACTGGGCTGGTAGAAATATCCAGCGGTCAGTTACAATTAAACTGGAAACGGGTCAACAGAACTTTCAGCTGAATAAAACATTATATTGTCAAAACCTATTCCTCCGAGACTTTAAATTGAAGTCATTGTTTTCCAAGGATACAACGCCGAATATTCTCCGAAACCTAAGGTATTAACGGCGCGGGCATGCGGCAGAAGTCGACCAATATGGGACGACTTAGCTGGTGCCCGAACAGGCACGTTTTTTTTTTTTGAAAGAACGGTATTTATACAGACATTTTGGAATTTTTTTTTTTAGGTGTGCAATGAGTGTGTGTAAAGTGCAAAAATAAAAAAATATCAAATTAAAGAAAGCCAATGTGCAAATTAAAGTAAGAAATTTTGAAAAGTGGTTCCTCGATAGTACAGTACAGGGACCAGGTTTCAATACCCCTTCGGGAAAACCAAATTTTTGAAAGTGCCAAAATTTGAAACGAGAATGGATGTTTAACAGTAAATATAAAAGTTTAAGTTAGAAGTAGTCAACAAACATTGCATTGTTAAATAACAAAAGAGAGAATGCTGTTGTCGAGTTCCTTGACTATCAGATATCCGTTACGCAGCTAGTGTGAATGCGAACGCGAAATTTCCTGATTTTTCTGCGATATCGATAGATATTTGAGAAAAAAAATGAGGAATAAAATGAACAAATTTAAAAATTGTTCAAAAATGTGGGAGTGGCAGTTTTGGGCGGTTTTTGTGGCGTTGAGTGGACGTGGCAAAAATTCTTTTTGGAAATCGATAGAAATTTACAAGATTAATAGAAATGTGCATCAACACATTTATCAAAAGTGTGGGGGTGGCAGTTTTGTGCGGTTTGTGGGCGTTAGAGTGGGCGTGGTAACATGGGTGCCCTAGGTCCTTGTCTCTAGAATTCAGAATGCTGAATCTTAAAATTCTAGCTATTATAGTTCCTGAGATTTCGACGTTCATACGGACAGACGGACAGTTGGAAAGACGGATCGACTCGGCTATTGATCCTGATTTATATGTATAGTCGGAAACCCTTCCTTCTGCCTGTTACATACTTTTCAACGAATCTCGTATACCCTTTTACTCTACGAGTAAGGGGTATAACAACCATCCCGATTGCGGCCAATAATCAAAATAAATATATGGTACAATTTTTCTTTCATTATATGTTTAAACTTGCTGAATTAATTTCAGAAGTTCGATTTCCAAGTATGATTTTGATAAAATAAAAAGTGTGATTGTGTTATAATTTGTATTTATGTCTGTTTGTGCTTATGTAAATTCTTCATAATACCGCATACTATGTCTCTTTGATTAGATTAAAACTAAATTCGTCAGTAATTTTTGGCTTTTGCTTTTTGGCTTCAGAATACCACACATACCATACCTGGGTTTGAACTTCGGCCGGCGGTAGTGCTCTACTGACTGGGGTGTCGAAGCTCTACTCACTCCACTACCGCCGGCGGCAATGGCATAGCATCCTGGGATAAACTTGAATTTCGTCTGATTTGAAAATAATTTCGCAGCCTACTTATAAAAAGCATTCCTGGAAATAAAAATCAAGCTATAAATACTTAAAGCGCAACTGAAATCATTATGTCATAAGTACATGTTTGGAATTATTTGAAATGTTTATATATAAGTTAAGACACTGCAGTTTCCCTGGTGTTGTAAGCCCGACGACTCGCTGGTTGACCCTTTCCCTCCTTGAGCATTCCTTTCCCCCTTAAGCCCTCCCGCTTTTAACAACCCAGCTCACACTACTAAAAGCGACTGCTACAGGTAGTAACAACAAAAGGCAAGCCAATCAGAAGTTGGTCTTCCGATCCAATTCAATTTGCTGACAAACAAAAAGTCGCTCATTCGCTCGACCGACCGAATTGCGCAACGAGCGCAGACATGGCCGAAAAGTCTGATCAGCACTTAAACTGGGCTGGTAGAAATATCCAGCGGTCAGTTACAATTAAACTGGAAACGGGTCAACAGAACTTTCAGCTGAATAAAACATTATATTGTCAAAACCTATTCCTCCGAGACTTTAAATTGAAGTCATTGTTTTCCAAGGATACAACGCCGAATATTCTCCGAAACCTAAGGTATTAACGGCGCGGGCATGCGGCAGAAGTCGACCAATATGGGACGACTTAGCTGGTGCCCGAACAGGCACGTTTTTTTTTTTTGAAAGAACGGTATTTATACAGACATTTTGGAATTTTTTTTTAGGTGTGCAATGAGTGTGTGTAAAGTGCAAAAATAAAAAAATATCAAATTAAAGAAAGCCAATGTGCAAATTAAAGTAAGAAATTTTGAAAAGTGGTTCCTCGATAGTACAGTACAGGGACCAGGTTTCAATACCCCTTCGGGAAAACCAAATTTTTGAAAGTGCCAAAATTTGAAACGAGAATGGATGTTTAACAGTAAATATAAAAGTTTAAGTTAGAAGTAGTCAACAAACATTGCATTGTTAAATAACAAAAGAGAGAATGCTGTTGTCGAGTTCCTTGACTATCAGATATCCGTTACGCAGCTAGTGTGAATGCGAACGCGAAATTTCCTGATTTTTCTGCGATATCGATAGATATTTGAGAAAAAAAATGAGGAATAAAATGAACAAATTTAAAAATTGTTCAAAAATGTGGGAGTGGCAGTTTTGGGCGGTTTTTGTGGCGTTGAGTGGACGTGGCAAAAATTCTTTTTGGAAATCGATAGAAATTTACAAGATTAATAGAAATGTGCATCAACACATTTATCAAAAGTGTGGGGGTGGCAGTTTTGTGCGGTTTGTGGGCGTTAGAGTGGGCGTGGTAACATGGGTGCCCTAGGTCCTTGTCTCTAGAATTCAGAATGCTGAATCTTAAAATTCTAGCTATTATAGTTCCTGAGATTTCGACGTTCATACGGACAGACGGACAGTTGGAAAGACGGATCGACTCGGCTATTGATCCTGATTTATATGTATAGTCGGAAACCCTTCCTTCTGCCTGTTATATACTTTTCAACGAATCTCGTATACCCTTTTACTCTACGAGTAAGGGGTATAACAACCATCCCGATTGCGGCCAATAATCAAAATAAATATATGGTACAATTTTTCTTTCATTATATGTTTAAACTTGCTGAATTAATTTCAGAAGTTCGATTTCCAAGTATGATTTTGATAAAATAAAAAGTGTGATTGTGTTATAATTTGTATTTATGTCTGTTTGTGCTTATGTAAATTCTTCATAATACCGCATACTATGTCTCTTTGATTAGATTAAAACTAAATTCGTCAGTAATTTTTGGCTTTTGCTTTTTGGCTTCAGAATACCACACATACCATACCTGGGTTTGAACTTCGGCCGGCGGTAGTGCTCTACTGACTGGGGTGTCGGAGCTCTACTCACTCCACTACCGCCGGCGGCAATGGCATAGCATCCTGGGATAAACTTGAATTTCGTCTGATTTGAAAATAATTTCGCAGCCTACTTATAAAAAGCATTCCTGGAAATAAAAATCAAGCTATAAATACTTAAAGCGCAACTGAAATCATTATGTCATAAGTACATGTTTGGAATTATTTGAAATGTTTATATATAAGTTAAGACACTGCAGTTTCCCTGGTGTTGTAAGCCCGACGACTCGCTGGTTGACCCTTTCCCTCCTTGAGCATTCCTTTCCCCCTTAAGCCCTCCCGCTTTTAACAACCCAGCTCACACTACTAAAAGCGACTGCTACAGGTAGTAACAACAAAAGGCAAGCCAATCAGAAGTTGGTCTTCCGATCCAATTCAATTTGCTGACAAACAAAAAGTCGCTCATTCGCTCGACCGACCGAATTGCGCAACGAGCGCAGACATGGCCGAAAAGTCTGATCAGCACTTAAACTGGGCTGGTAGAAATATCCAGCGGTCAGTTACAATTAAACTGGAAACGGGTCAACAGAACTTTCAGCTGAATAAAACATTATATTGTCAAAACCTATTCCTCCGAGACTTTAAATTGAAGTCATTGTTTTCCAAGGATACAACGCCGAATATTCTCCGAAACCTAAGGTATTAACGGCGCGGGCATTCGGCAGAAGTCGACCAATATGGGACGACTTAGCTGGTGCCCGAACAGGCACGTTTTTTTTTTTTGAAAGAACGGTATTTATACAGACATTTTGGAATTTTTTTTTAGGTGTGCAATGAGTGTGTGTAAAGTGCAAAAATAAAAAAATATCAAATTAAAGAAAGCCAATGTGCAAATTAAAGTAAGAAATTTTGAAAAGTGGTTCCTCGATAGTACAGTACAGGGACCAGGTTTCAATACCCCTTCGGGAAAACCAAATTTTTGAAAGTGCCAAAATTTGAAACGAGAATGGATGTTTAACAGTAAATATAAAAGTTTAAGTTAGAAGTAGTCAACAAACATTGCATTGTTAAATAACAAAAGAGAGAATGCTGTTGTCGAGTTCCTTGACTATCAGATATCCGTTACGCAGCTAGTGTGAATGCGAACGCGAAATTTCCTGATTTTTCTGCGATATCGATAGATATTTGAGAAAAAAAATGAGGACTAAAATGAACAAATTTAAAAATTGTTCAAAAATGTGGGAGTGGCAGTTTTGGGCGGTTTTTGTGGCGTTGAGTGGACGTGGCAAAAATTCTTTTTGGAAATCGATAGAAATTTACAAGATTAATAGAAATGTGCATCAACACATTTATCAAAAGTGTGGGGGTGGCAGTTTTGTGCGGTTTGTGGGCGTTAGAGTGGGCGTGGTAACATGGGTGCCCTAGGTCCTTGTCTCTAGAATTCAGAATGCTGAATCTTAAAATTCTAGCTATTATAGTTCCTGAGATTTCGACGTTCATACGGACAGACGGACAGTTGGAAAGACGGATCGACTCGGCTATTGATCCTGATTTATATGTATAGTCGGAAACCCTTCCTTCTGCCTGTTACATACTTTTCAACGAATCTCGTATACCCTTTTACTCTACGAGTAAGGGGTATAACAACCATCCCGATTGCGGCCAATAATCAAAATAAATATATGGTACAATTTTTCTTTCATTATATGTTTAAACTTGCTGAATTAATTTCAGAAGTTCGATTTCCAAGTATGATTTTGATAAAATAAAAAGTGTGATTGTGTTATAATTTGTATTTATGTCTGTTTGTGCTTATGTAAATTCTTCATAATACCGCATACTATGTCTCTTTGATTAGATTAAAACTAAATTCGTCAGTAATTTTTGGCTTTTGCTTTTTGGCTTCAGAATACCACACATACCATACCTGGGTTTGAACTTCGGCCGGCGGTAGTGCTCTACTGACTGGGGTGTCGGAGCTCTACTCACTCCACTACCGCCGGCGGCAATGGCATAGCATCCTGGGATAAACTTGAATTTCGTCTGATTTGAAAATAATTTCGCAGCCTACTTATAAAAAGCATTCCTGGAAATAAAAATCAAGCTATAAATACTTAAAGCGCAACTGAAATCATTATGTCATAAGTACACGTATCGCGTTCGAGCAAGTGGAGCCGGTCTTTTATATGAGCCATTGACAGATATCCTATGAGGTAATGAACATAACCAACCTATTGAAGATGTTTGGAATTATTTGAAATGTTTATATATAAGTTAAGACACTGCAGTTTCCCTGGTGTTGTAAGCCCGACGACTCGCTGGTTGACCCTTTCCCTCCTTGAGCATTCCTTTCCCCCTTAAGCCCTCCCGCTTTTAACAACCCAACTCACACTACTAAAAGCGACTGCTACAGGTAGTAACAACAAAAGGCAAGCCAATCAGAAGTTGGTCTTCCGATCCAATTCAATTTGCTGACAAACAAAAAGTCGCTCATTCGCTCGACCGACCGAATTGTGCAACGAGCGCAGACATGGCCGAAAAGTCTGATCAGCACTTAAACTGGGCTGGTAGAAATATCCAGCGGTCAGTTACAATTAAACTGGAAACGGGTCAACAGAACTTTCAGCTGAATAAAACATTATATTGTCAAAACCTATTCCTCCGAGACTTTAAATTGAAGTCATTGTTTTCCAAGGATACAACGCCGAATATTCTCCGAAACCTAAGGTATTAACGGCGCGGGCATGCGGCAGAAGTCGACCAATATGGGACGACTTAGCTGGTGCCCGAACAGGCACGTTTTTTTTTTTTGAAAGAACGGTATTTATACAGACATTTTGGAATTTTTTTTTAGGTGTGCAATGAGTGTGTGTAAAGTGCAAAAATAAAAAAATATCAAATTAAAGAAAGCCAATGTGCAAATTAAAGTAAGAAATTTTGAAAAGTGGTTCCTCGATAGTACAGTACAGGGACCAGGTTTCAATACCCCTTCGGGAAAACCAAATTTTTGAAAGTGCCAAAATTTGAAACGAGAATGGATGTTTAACAGTAAATATAAAAGTTTTAGTTAGAAGTAGTCAATGTTGTTTGTTGAAAGGGTGCTCCAAGTGTGGAACACTGACAACCATATTGGGAAGATCCTAATCTTCACCCAAACTCAGCGCATTGAGAGCAAAGGCCGAAAAGAGTAAACGCGAAATAAAAATCTTGAGCCGAGCGTCCGAACACGAAGAAGTTTTATTTGAAACTAAAAACTGATACACATAAAAATGCCAGCTTCATGCGGCTGCTTATTTACTAATATATATACATACATACAGTTCATGTGTATGTATGTATGTTCTCATACAAAATTACATATGCACTGTGGAAATGGCCTATATTCAACACACATGTGGGCATTGCCTATATTCAACAGCCTTCCTCAATGCCAACATGTTTACAAAAATTAAAACAAATTTAACATTTTCATAAACCCATTATGCTTTCCCTTTGAAAGATTCTTTGTCATAATGTCTGCTATCATCTCATTCGTAGAAGTGTACTCTAACACAACGTGACCTTCTTTCAAGACTTCTCTAATGAAATGATATCGAATGTCGATGTGCTTCGTCCTAGAGTGATGAACCGGGTTCTTCGCTAAGTGCTGCGCACTCAGGTTGTCGCCATGCATAACCGTCGGGGTCTTCAGATCGCCGCATCCGATCTCCACTATTAGCCTTCGTAAAGCTATAGCTTCCTTGCAAGCCGTGGTCAGAGCCATATACTCGGCTTCAGTACTGCTCAACGCCACGCTCTGCTGCTTCTCGGACCTCCATGATACTGGTCCACCAGACAGGAAAAACACGTACCCTGTGTATGACTTTCGGTCCAAACGGTCGCCTCCCCAATCTGCATCCACAAATCCGGTAAATGCCTGACCGCACTTTTGATAATGCAGCTTGACGTCCACAGTTGACGCCAAGTACCGGAGGATGTGCTTCACAGCCACCATGTGCTCAGAATGCGGGTCCTGGTTCCTCTGAGCCAACTTCGCCACCGAATGTAGTATGTCTGGTCTGGTTGTAAGCCCAAGCCACATTAGCTCACCAATTGTAGACTGATACTGCCCTGCGTCGACCTTCTGGCACTGCTCACCCGAGCACACCACTTGATGCCCTGCATCCAAAGGTGTCGTCGCTGGTCTACAGTTCACGCTGCCATATGCCCGCAATAGTTCCTTTATATATTGCGAATGGCCCAAAGTGATTTCTCCAAGGTCGCCATGTCGTTGCACCTCCATGCCTAAGAACAAATGGAGTGGACCCTTGTCCGTGCACTCGAAAGACTCTGAAATCTTGGCTTTCAGATCCTCCAAATCTTCTCTTGACTGGCACGCTAGAATTAAATCATCAACATATACTAAGATGAGCATCAGATTACCTTGACCACTTTGCTGATAAAGACATGGTTCATGATTACAGGCCTTAAATCCCAAGTCTTTTAGAACACCGTCGAGCTTGGAGTTCCACTCTCTGCCTGACTGCTTCAAGCCGTATATTGCCTTCCTCAGCAATAACACCTGGTCGGGATTAGCAGCATCTGTGTACCCTTGGGGCTGCTTCATGTACACAGTATCCTTTAGCTCGCTATTTAAATACGCCGTGCATACGTCCATGTGATGCAAGTACAATTGCATCTCTGCTGCCAATGCCAAAATGAGCCTCACACTCTCGAGCCTGCACACGGGTGAAAAAGTCTCGAAGTAGTCCACTCCGAACTTCTGCGAACACCCCTTTGCTACTAGTCGTGCCTTGAAGCGCTCAATTCTACCAGAGACGTCTCGTCTCAGGGAATACACCCACTTGCAAGCCACACACCGGCGATTTCTTGGTAAATCAGCCAGCTTCCATGTCTCATTTGCAAGTAGTGCCTTGTACTCCAGGCCCATTGCCTCTTCCCACTTTGCAGAATACTGCGAATTGATGGCCTCCTCATAGGACTTGGGAATTTCGACGTCGCTAGCCATCAACACGCCAAGTACATTGTATTGCTTCTTCGGGCGCCCTGGTCTGCCCGTCCGAACAATCTTCGGCCGTCCAGGCCCCACATGTACTTCAGCTTCTTCTGCCTCAGCTGCACTCTCATAGTCGTCGCTGCTGCCCACGGGTTCTGTATCGTCACCTTCCCGTGCATTCGAATCACTCTGCGGCTCCGGGTCATCAGTTGCGGGAAACTGGAACTCAATGGTATTTCCATGATTTACCAAACTACCAGACTCATCAAAAAGGACATCTCGCTTCTCGATCACACACCGCTTCTCTTTGTCAAACAGACGGTACCCCTTAGCCGCTATTGAATATCCAATCATACGATATTCCTTTCCTTTGGATTCGAATTTGCCTTTATGGACTCCTTTGTCCAATGCCACTGCTATGGCACCAAAAACCCTCAAGTGGCTCACTGCTGGTATTTTTCCGGTCCACTCTTCCATAGGGGTTTTGCTTTGTAATGCTCTGCTCGTTGATCGGTTCCTCAGATACACCGCAGTGTTTATCGCCTCAGCCCATAGAGCCTCACCCAACTCCGATTGCAGCAACATGCACCTAGCCATTTCTACTAGCGTGCGGCTCGTTCTGCAACTCCATTTTGTTGGGGAGTGTGTGGAACAGTCAGCTGTCTAGCGATCCCATGTGCCTTTAAATAGTCATCAAAAACATTATTGACGAACTCACCACCATTATCGCTCCGGATACATTTTATCTTTCTACCTGTTTGTCGCTCGACCAGTTTCTTAAACTCGACAAACTTAGTGAAGACCTCGTCCTTCTTCCGCAAGAAATATACAAAAATCCGCCTGGACTTGTCGTCTATGAAAGTGAGAAAGTACTTTGATCCAGCAAGTGACGGTGTGCTAAATGGCCCGCACAGGTCTGAATGGATCATATCCAACAGCTCCTCAGCTCTGCTCCTCGTTGTCTTCGGAAATGGTTGCACATGGATTTTTGCTAGCATGCACGTCTTGCATACTGCGTCTGGTTTGAAAACGACCTTTTCAACACCGTACACCATCTTCTTCCTCACCATCTCCTGTAGGCTGCTTGTATTCAAATGGCCATACCTTTTATGCCATAGTGAACCATCAGTATCAACGGCCGCAAAACAACTGTTATGCTTCCCTTAAACCATATACAAATTACCAGCTCTCATTACACGCAGTATTCGCTCGCCTTCCTGAATGACGTCAGCGAAATGTGGTCCAAAATTGACAAAACATTTATACTGAGCTGCACGGCTGACTGACATAAAGTTGCCGTTCAAATCTGGGACGAAGAGTACGTTATTCAATACCAGAGTACATAAATCAGTCTTCAGCTTCACTGTTCCTATGCCCTTTGCTAGTAGGAATCCATTTCCAGCAAGACTAATTTTTTCAGTGTGCTCTTCATACTCAGTAAAAACACCTCTGTCACAGCACATGTGACTGGTAGCCCCGCTATCGAGACACCACTGTGTTTTGCCAAAACCACCACCATCCAGCGCATTTAACAAGGAGCATTGTTTTTGTGTCGCGCTCTCTTTGTTTACTTTCTCGCGACGACAGTACGCTTTAAAATGCCCACGCTCTCCACAGTTATAACAAACTACGTCTTTCCTCTTCTTTGCGCTCGGCCGAGCTTCTCTCGCCGGCGCCTGTGGCTTATGTACTGCAGTAAATGCCTTTGCGCTCTCCGTTTGTTTTTCTCTCTGCTGCGCCGCTCCTCCCCTTCTCGTGTCTTCCTCGATCAGCTTTATACATAGAGCATCAAAAGGCGGCAGCTCGTCGCGCGTCTCAATGGCGACAACGAAATTCTCGAAACTCTCTGGAAGGCTCGACAGCAAAACAACACTGCGCAATTTCTCGGTGATACCAATTTCCACCGCATCAAGGGCATCAAAGATTTCCTTAAATTCTTTAATATGTGACAATATACTCTGCCCTTCCAACAAACGTTTGCTCAGCAACTTCTTATACAGCATGACCGTTCGTAACGGTCCTTTCGGCTGGTGGACATCCTGTAAAACTTTCCATGCCTCAGCCGCAGTGAGACACCCTTTTACATAACCAAGTTGCGAAGACTTCACACTCAAGATGATCGTGGCCAATGCTTTTTCATCTTGGGATTGCCAAGCACCTCCAGTATCAACCTCAGGTTTTACGGACTCTCCTGAAACCACCTTCCACAAACATGCGTGCACCAACACTGAACGCATATGGATGCTCCACGTTTCATAGGAGCCATCCTCCAGCTTATCGATCTGATACAGGTTACTCATTCCGGCAATCTTGAGTAGACTCCAAAATCTAACTCCTGAGTTTCACTACACGTTTCTCCTTTAGGCAGCTCCTAGGGCGCTGGGCCCATAACCTGTTGTTTGTTGAAAAGGTGCTCCAAGTGTGGAACACTGACAACCATATTGGGAAGATCCTAATCTTCACCCAAACTCAGCGCATTGAGAGCAAAGGCCGAAAAGAGTAAACGCGAAATAAAAATCTTGAGCCGAGCGTCCGAACACGAAGAAGTTTTATTTGAAACTAAAAACTGATACACATAAAAATGCCAGCTTCATGCGGCTGCTTATTTACTAATATATATACATACATACAGTTCATGTGTATGTATGTATGTTCTCATACAAAATTACATATGCACTGTGGAAATGGCCTATATTCAACACACATGTGGGCATTGCCTATATTCAACAGTCAACAAACATTGCATTGTTAAATAACAAAAGAGAGAATGCTGTTGTGGAGTTCCTTGACTATCAGATATCCGTTACGCAGCTAGTGTGAATGCGAACGCGAAATTTCCTGATTTTTCTGGGATATGGATAGATATTTGGGAAAAAAAATGAGGAATAAAATGAACAAATTTAAAAATTGTTCAAAAATGTGGGAGTGGCAGTTTTGGTCGGTTTTTGTGGCGTTGAGTGGACGTGGCAAAAATTCTTTTTGGAAATCGATAGAAATTTACAAGATTAATAGAAATGTGCATCAACACATTTATCAAAAGTGTGGGGGTGGCAGTTTTGTGCGGTTTGTGGGCGTTAGAGTGGGCGTGGTAACATGGGTGCCCTAGGTCCTTGTCTCTAGAATTCAGAATGCTGAATCTTAAAATTCTAGCTATTATAGTTCCTGAGATTTCGACGTTCATACGGACAGACGGACAGTTGGAAAGACGGATCGACTAGGCTATTGATCCTGATTTATATGTATAGTCGGAAACACTTCTTTCTGCCTGTTACATACTTTTCAACGAATCTCGTATACCCTTTTACTCTACGAGTAAGCGGTATAACAACCATCCCGATTGCGGCCAATAATCAAAATAAATATATGGTACAATTTTTCTTTCATTATATGTTTAAACTTGCTGAATTAATTTCAGAAGTTCGATTTCCAAGTATGATTTTGATAAAATAAAAAGTGTGATTGTGTTATAATTTGTATTTATGTCTGTTTGTGCTTATGTAAATTCTTCATAATACCGCATACTATGTCTCTTTGATTAGATTAAAACTAAATTCGTCAGCAATTTTTGGCTTTTGCTTTTTGGCTTCAGAATACCACACATACCATACCTGGGTTTGAACTTCGGCCGGCGGTAGTGCTCTACTGACTGGGGTGTCGGAGCTCTACTCACTCCACTGCCGCCGGCGGCAATGGCATAGCATCCTGGGATAAACTTGAATTTCGTCTGATTTGAAAATAATTTCGCAGCCTACAGATAAAAAGCTTTCCTGGAAATAAAAATCAAGCTATAAATACTTAAAGCGCAACTGAAATCATTATGTCATAAGTACACGTATCGCGTTCGAGCAAGTGGAACCGGTCTTTTATATGAGCCATTGACAGATCGCCTATGAGGTAATGAACATAACCAACCTATTGAAGATGTTTGGAATTATTTGAAATGTTTATATATAAGTTAAGACACTGCAGTTTCCCTGGTGTTGTAAGCCCGACAACTCGCTGGTTGACCCTTTCCCTCCTTGAGCATTCCTTTCCCCCTTACGCCCTCCCGCTTTTAACAACCCAACTCACACCACTAAAAGCGACTGCTACAGGTAGTAACAACAAAAGGCAAGCCAATCAGAAGTTGGTCTTCCGATCCAATTCAATTTGCTGACAAACAAAAAGTCGCTCATTCGCTCGACCGACTTGCGCAACGAGCGCAGACATGGCCGAAAAGTCTGATCAGCACTTAAACTGGGCTGGTAGAAATATCCAGCGGTCAGTTACAATTAAACTGGAAACGGGTCAACAGATCTTTCAGCTGAATAAAACATTATATTGTCAAAACCTATTCCTCCGAGACTTTAAATTGAAGTCATTGTTTTCCAAGGATACAACGCCGAATATTCTCCGAAACCTAAGGTATTAACGGCGCGGGCATGCGGCAGAAGTCGACCAATATGGGACGACTTAGCTGGTGCCCGAACAGACACGTTTTTTTTTTTGAAAGAACGGTATTTATACAGACATTTTGGAATTTTTTTTTAGGTGTGCAATGAGTGTGTGTAAAGTGCAAAAATAAAAAAATATCAAATTAAAGAAAGCAAATGTACAAATTAAAGTAAGAAATTTTGAAAAGTGGTTCCTCGATAGTACAGTGGGGACCAGGTTTCAATTCCCCTTCGGGAAAACCAAATTTTTGTAAGTGCCAAAATTTGAAACGAGAATGGATGTTTAACAGTAAATATAAAAGTTTAAGTTAGAAGAAGTCAACAAACATTGCATTGTTAAATAACAAAAGAGAGAATGCTGTTGTCGAGTTCCTTGACTATCAAATATCCGTTACGCAGCTAGTGTGAATGCGAACGCGAAATTTCCTGATTTTTCTGGGATATCGATAGATATTTGGGAAAAAAAATGAGGAATAAAATGAACAAATTTAAAAATTGTTCAAAAATGTGGGAGTGGCAGTGTTGGGCGGTTTTCGTGGCGTTGAGTGGACGTGGCAAAAATTCTTTTTGGAAATCGATAGAAATTTACAAGATTAATAGAAATGTGCATCAACACATTTATCAAAAGTGTGGGGGTGGCAGTTTTGTGCGGTTTGTGGGCGTTAGAGTGGGCGTGGTAACATGGGTGCCCTAGGTCCTTGTCTCTAGAATTCAAAATGCTGAATCTTAAAATTCTAGATATTATAGTTTCTGAGATTTCGACGTTCATACGGACAGACGGACAGTTGGAAAGACGGATCGACTCGGCTATTGATCCTGATTTATATGTATAATCGGAAACCCTTCCTTCTGCCTGTTACATACTTTTCAACGCATCTCGTATACCCTTTTACTCTACGAGTAAGGGGTAAAACAACCATCCCGATTGCGGCCAATAATCAAAATAAATATATGGTACAATTTTTCTTTCATTATATGGTTAAACTTGCTGAATTAATTTCAGAAGTTCAATTTCCAAGTATGATTTTGATAAAATAAAAAGTGTAATTGTGTTATAATTTGTATTTATGTCTGTTTGTGCTTATGTAAATTCTTCATAATACCGCATACTATGTCTCTTTGATTAGATTAAAACTAAATTCGTCAGTAATTTTTGGCTTTTGCTTTTTGGCTTCAGAATACCACACATACCATACCTGGGTTTGAAACTCCGGCCGGCGGTAGTGCTCTACTGACTGGGGTGTCGGAGCTCTACTCACTCCACTACCGCCGGCGGCAATGGCATAGCATCCTGGGATAAACTTGAATTTCGTCTGATTTGAAAATAATTTCGCAGCCTACTTATAAAAAGCTTTCCTGGAAATAAAAATCAAGCTATAAATACTTAAAGCGCAACTGAAATCATTATGTCATAAGTACACGTATCGCGTTCGAGCAAGTGGAGCCGGTCTTTTATATGAGCCATTGACAGATCGCCTATGAGGTAATGAACATAACCAACCTATTGAAGATGTTTGGAATTATTTGAAATGTTTATATATAAGTTAAGACACTGCAGTTTTCCTGGTGTTGTAAGCCCGACGACTTGCTGGTTGACCCTTTCCCTCCTTGAGCATTCCTTTCCCGCTTACGCCCTCCCGCTTATAACAACCCAACTCACACTACTAAAAGCGACTGCTACAGGTAGTAACAACAAAAGGCAAGCCAATCAGAAGTTGGTCTTCCGATCCAATTCAATTTGCTGACAAACAAAAAGTCGCTCATTCGCTCGACCGACCGAATTGCGCAACGAGCGCAGACATGGCCGAAAAGTCTGATCAGCACTTAAACTGGGCTGGTAGAAATATCCAGCGGTCAGTTACAATTAAACTGGAAACGGGTCAACAGAACTTTCAGCTGAATAAAACATTATATTGTCAAAACCTATTCCTCCGAGACTTTAAATTGAAGTCATTGTTTTCCAAGGATACAACGCCGAATATTCTCCGAAACCTAAGGTATTAACGGCGCGGGCATGCGGCAGAAGTCGACCAATATGGGACGACTTAGCTGGTGCCCGAACATGCACGTTTTTTTTTTTTGAAAGAACGGTATTTATACAGACATTTTGGAATTTTTTTTTAGGTGTGCAATGAGTGTGTGTAAAGTGCAAAAATAAAAAAATATCAAATTAAAGAAAGCCAATGTGCAAATTAAAGTAAGAAATTTTGAAAAGTGGTTCCTCGATAGTACAGTGGGGACCAGGCTTCAATTCCCCGTCGGGAAAACCAAATTTTTGAAAGTGCCAAAATTTGAAACGAGAGTGGATGTTTAACAGTAAATATAAAAGTTTAAGTTAGAAGAAGTCAACAAACATTGCATTGTTAAATAACAAAAGAGAGAATGCTGTTGTCGAGTTCCTTGACTATCAAATATCCGTTACACAGCTAGTGTGAATGCGAACGCGAAATTTCCTGATTTTTCTGAGATATCGATAGATATCTCAGAAAAAAAATTAGGATAAAATGAACAAATTTAAAAATTGTTCAAAAATGTGGGAGTGGCAGTTTTGGGCGGTTTTTGTGGCGTTGAGTGGACGTGGCAAAAATTCTTTTTGGAAATCGATAAAAATTTACAAGATTAATAGAAATGTGCATCAACACATTTATCAAAAGTGTGGGGGTGGCAGTTTTGTGCGGTTTGTGGGCGTTAGAGTGGGCGTGGTAACATGGGTGCCCTAGGTCCTTGTCTCTAGAATTCAGAATGCTGAATCTTAAAATTCTAGCTATTATAGTTCCTGAGATTTCGACGTTCATACGGACAGACGGACAGTTGGAAAGACGGCTCGACTCGGCTATTGATCCTGATTTATATGTATAGTCGGAAACCCTTCCTTCTGCCTGTTACATACTTTTCAACGAATCTCTTATACCCTTTTACTCTACGAGTAAGGGGTATAACAACTATCCCGATTGCGGCCAATAATCAAAATAAATATATGGTACAATTTTTCTTTCATTATATGTTTAAACTTGCTGAATTAATTTCAGAAGTTCGATTTCCGAGTATGATTTTGATAAAATAAAAAGTGTAATTGTGTTATAATTTGTATTTATGTCTGTTTGTGCTTATGTAAATTCTTCATAATACCGCATACTATGTCTCTTTGATTAGATTAAAACTAAATTCGTCAGTAATTTTTGGCTTTTGCTTTTTGGCTTCAGAATACCACACGTACCATACCTGGGTTTGAACTTCGGCCGGCGGTAGTGCTCTACTGACTGGGGTGTCGGAGCTCTACTCACTCCACAACCGCCGGCGGCAATGGCATAGCATCCTGGGATAAACTTGAATTTCGTCTGATTTGAAAATAATTTCGCAGTCTACTTATAAAAAGCTTTCCTGGAAATAAAAATCAAGCTATAAATACTTAAAGCGCAACTGAAATCATTATGTCATAAGTACACGTATCGCGTTCGAGCAAGTGGAGCCGGTCTTTTATATGAGCCATTGACAGATCGCCTATGAGGTAATGAACATAACCAACCTATTGAAGATGTTTGGAATTATTTGAAATGTTTATATATAAGTTAAGACACTGCAGTTTTCCTGGTGTTGTAAGCCCGACGACTTGCTGGTTGACCCTTTCCCTCCTTGAGCATTCCTTTCCCGCTTACGCCCTACCGCTTATAACAACCCAACTCACACTACTAAAAGCGACTGCTACAGGTAGTAACAACAAAAGGCAAGCCAATCAGAAGTTGGTCTTCCGATCCAATTCAATTTGCTGACAAACAAAAAGTCGCTCATTCGCTCGACCGACCGAATTGCGCAACGAGCGCAGACATGGCCGAAAAGTCTGATCAGCACTTAAACTGGGCTGGTAGAAATATCCAGCGGTCAGTTACAATTAAACTGGAAACGGGTCAACAGAACTTTCAGCTGAATAAAACATTATATTGTCAAAACCTATTCCTCCGAGACTTTAAATTGAAGTCATTGTTTTCCAAGGATACAACGCCGAATATTCTCCGAAACCTAAGGTATTAACGGCGCGGGCATGCGGCAGAAGTCGACCAATATGGGACGACTTAGCTGGTGCCCGAACATGCACGTTTTTTTTTTTTGAAAGAACGGTATTTATACAGACATTTTGGAATTTTTTTTTAGGTGTGCAATGAGTGTGTGTAAAGTGCAAAAATAAAAAATATCAAATTAAAGAAAGCCAATGTGCAAATTAAAGTAAGAAATTTTGAAAAGTGGTTCCTCGATAGTACAGTGGGGACCAGGCTTCAATTCCCCGTCGGGAAAACCAAATTTTTGAAAGTGCCAAAATTTGAAACGAGAATGGATGTTTAACAGTAAATATAAAAGTTTAAGTTAGAAGAAGTCAACAAACATTGCATTGTTAAATAACAAAAGAGAGAATGCTGTTGTCGAGTTCCTTGACTATCAAATATCCGTTACGCAGCTAGTGTGAATGCGAACGCGAAATTTCCTGATTTTTCTGAGATATCGATAGATATAGGGGATATAGGGATAAACTTGAATTTCGTCTGATTTGAAAATAATTTCGCAGTCTACTTATAAAAAGCTTTCCTGGAAATAAAAATCAAGCTATAAATACTTAAAGCGCAACTGAAATCATTATGTCATAAGTACACGTATCGCGTTCGAGCAAGTGGAGCCGGTCTTTTATATGAGCCATTGACAGATCGCCTATGAGGTAATGAACATAACCAACCTATTGAAGATGTTTGGAATTATTTGAAATGTTTATATATAAGTTAAGACACTGCAGTTTTCCTGGTGTTGTAAGCCCGACGACTTGCTGGTTGACCCTTTCCCTCCTTGAGCATTCCTTTCCCGCTTACGCCCTCCCGCTTATAACAACCCAACTCACACTACTAAAAGCGACTGCTACAGGTAGTAACAACAAAAGGCAAGCCAATCAGAAGTTGGTCTTCCGATCCAATTCAATTTGCTGACAAACAAAAAGTCGCTCATTCGCTCGACCGACCGAATTGCGCAACGAGCGCAGACATGGCCGAAAAGTCTGATCAGCACTTAAACTGGGCTGGTAGAAATATCCAGCGGTCAGTTACAATTAAACTGGAAACGGGTCAACAGAACTTTCAGCTGAATAAAACATTATATTGTCAAAACCTATTCCTCCGAGACTTTAAATTGAAGTCATTGTTTTCCAAGGATACAACGCCGAATATTCTCCGAAACCTAAGGTATTAACGGCGCGGGCATGCGGCAGAAGTCGACCAATATGGGACGACTTAGCTGGTGCCCGAACAGGCACGTTTTTTTTTTTGAAAGAACGGTATTTTTACAGACATTTTGGAATTTTTTTTGAAAGAACGGTATTTATACAGACATTTTGGAATTTTTTTTAGGTGTGCAATGAGTGTGTGTAAAGTGCAAAAATAAAAAATTTTCAAATTAAAGAAAGCAAATGTGCAAATTAAAGTAGGAAATTTTGAAAAGTGGTTCCTCGATAGTACAGTACAGGGACCAGGTTTCAATTCCCCTTCGGGAAAACCAAATTTTTGAAAGTGCCAAAATTTGAAACGAGAATGGATGTTTAACAGTAAATATAATAGTTTTAGTTAGAAGTAGTCAACAAACATTGCATTGTTAAATAACAAAAGAGAGAATGCTGTTGTCGAGTTCCTTGACTATCAGATATCCGTTACGCAGCTAGTGTGAATGCGAACGCGAAATTTCCTGATTTTTCTGGGATATGGATAGATATTTGGAAAAAAAAATTAGGAATAAAATGAACAAATTTAAAAATTGTTCAAAAATGTGGGAGTGGCAGTTTTGGGCGGTTTTTGTGGCGTTGAGTGGACGTGGCAAAAATTCTTTTTGGAAATCGATAGAAATTTACAAGATTAATAGAAATGTGCATCAACACATTTATCAAAAGTGTGGGGGTGGCAGTTTTGTGCGGTTTGTGGGCGTTAGAGTGGAATGAGTGGAGAGAGTGGAGAATGGATGTTTAACAGTAAATATAAAAGTTTAAGTTAGAAGTAGTCAACAAACATTGCATTGTTAAATAACAAAAGAGAGAATGCTGTTGTCGAGTTCATTGACTATCAGATATCCGTTACGCAGCTAGTGTGAATGCGAACGCGAAATTTCCTGATTTTTCTGGGATATGGATAGATATTTGGGAAAAAAAATGAGGAATAAAATGAACAAATTTAAAAATTGTTCAAAAATGTGGGAGTGGCAGTTTTGGGCGGTTTTTGTGGCGTTGAGTGGACGTGGCAAAAATTCTTTTTGGAAATCGATAGAAATTTACAATTTCTGCGGTTTGTGGGCGTTAGAGTGGGCGTGGTAACATGGGTGCCCTAGGTCCTTGTCTCTAGAATTCAGAATGCTGAATCTTAAAATTCTAGCTATTATAGTTCCTGAGATTTCGACGTTCATACGGACAGACGGACAGTTGGAAAGACGGATCGACTAGGCTATTGATCCTGATTTATATGTATAGTCGGAAACACTTCCTTCTGCCTGTTACATACTTTTCAACGAATCTCGTATACCCTTTTACTCTACGATTAAGGGGTATAACAACCATCCCGATTGCGGCCAATAATCAAAATAAATATATGGTACAATTTTTCTTTCATTATATGTTTAAACTTGCTGAATTAATTTCAGAAGTTCGCTTTACAAGTATGATTTTGATAAAATAAAAAGTGTAATTGTGTTATAATTTGTATTTATGTCTGTTTGTGCTTATGTAAATTCTTCATAATACCGCATACTATGTCTCTTTGATTAGATTAAAACTAAATTCGTCAGTAATTTTTGGCTTTTGTTTTTTGGCTTCAGAATACCACACATACCATACCTGGGTTTGAACTTCGGCCGGCGGTAGTGCTCTACTGACTGGGGTGTCGGAGCTCTACTCACTCCACTACCGCCGGCGGCAACGGCATCGCATCCTGGGATAAACTTGAATTTCGTCTGATTTGAAAATAATTTCGCAGCCTACTTATAAAAAGCTTTCCTGGAAATAAAAATCAAGCTATAAATACTTAAAGCGCAACTGAAATCATTATGTCATAAGTACACGTATCGCGTTCGAGCAAGTGGAGCCGGTCTTTTATATGAGCCATTGACAGATCTCCTATGAGGTAATGAACATAACCAACCTATTGAAGATGTTTGGAATTATTTGAAATGTTTATATATAAGTTAAGACACTGCAGTTTCCCTGGTGTAAGCCCGACGACTCGCTGGTGGACCCTTTCCCTCCTTGAGCATTCCTTTCCCCCTTACGCCCTCCCGCTTTTAACAACCCAACTCACACTACTAAAAGCGACTGCTACAGGTAGTAACAACAAAAGGCAAGCCAATCAGAAGTTGGTCTTCCGATCCAATTCAATTTGCTGACAAACAAAAAGTCGCTCATTCGCTCGACCGACCGAATTGCGCAACGAGCGCAGACATGGCCGAAAAGTCTGATCAGCACTTAAACTGGGCTGGTAGAAATATCCAGCGGTCAGTTACAATTAAACTGGAAACGGGTCAACAGAACTTTCAGCTGAATAAAACATTATATTGTCAAAACCTATTCCTCCGAGACTTTAAATTGAAGTCATTGTTTTCCAAGGATACAACGCCGAATATTCTCCGAAACCTAAGGTATTAACGGCGCGGGCATGCGGCAGAAGTCGACCAATATGGGACGACTTAGCTGGTGCCCGAACAGGCACGTTTTTTTTTTTTGAAAGAACGGTATTTATACAGACATTTTGGAATTTTTTTTTAGGTGTGCAATGAGTGTGTGTAAAGTGCAAAAATAAAAAAATATCAAATTAAAGAAAGCAAATGTGCAAATTAAAGTAGGAAATTTTGAAAAGTGGTTCCTCGATAGTACAGTACAGGGACCAGGTTTCAATTCCCCTTCGGGAAAACCAAATTTTTGAAAGTGCCAAAATTTGAAACGAGAATGGATGTTTAACAGTAAATATAAAAGTTTTAGTTAGAAGTAGTCAACAAACATTGCATTGTTAAATAACAAAAGAGAGAATGCTGTTGTCGAGTTCCTTGACTATCAGATATCCGTTACGCAGCTAGTGTGAATGCGAACGCGAAATTTCCTGATTTTTCTGGGATATGGATAGATATTTGGGGAAAAAATGAGGAATAAAATGAACAAATTTAAAAATTGTTCAAAAATGTGGGAGTGGCAGTTTTGGGCGGTTTTTGTGGCGTTGAGTGGACGTGGCAAAAATTCTTTTTGGAAATCGATAGAAATTAAAGATTAATAGAAATGTGCATCAACACATTTATCAAAAGTGTGGGGGTGGCAGTTTTGTGCGGTTTGTGGGCGTTAGAGTGGAATGAGTGGAGAGAGTGGAGAATGGATGTTTAACAGTAAATATAAAAGTTTAAGTTAGAAGTAGTCAACAAACATTGCATTGTTAAATAACAAAAGAGAGAATGCTGTTGTCGAGTTCGTTGACTATCAGATATCCGTTACGCAGCTAGTGTGAATGCGAACGCGAAATTTCCTGATTTTTCTGGGATATGGATAGATATTTGGGAAAAAAAATGAGGAATAAAATGAACAAATTTTAAAATTGTTCAAAAATGTGGGAGTGGCAGTTTTGGGCGGTTTTTGTGGCGTTGAGTGGACGTGGCAAAAATTCTTTTTGGAAATCGATAGAAATTTACAATTTCTGCGGTTTGTGGGCGTTAGAGTGGGCGTGGTAACATGGGTGCCCTAGGTCCTTGTCTCTAGAATTCAGAATGCTGAATCTTAAAATTCTAGCTATTATAGTTCCTGAGATTTCGACGTTCATACGGACAGACGGACAGTTGGAAAGACGGATCGACTAGGCTATTGATCCTGATTTATATGTATAGTCGGAAACACTTCCTTCTGCCTGTTACATACTTTTCAACGAATCTCGTATACCCTTTTACTCTACGATTAAGGGGTATAACAACCATCCCGATTGCGGCCAATAATCAAAATAAATATATGGTACAATTTTTCTTTCATTATATGTTTAAACTTGCTGAATTAATTTCAGTAGTTCGATTTCCAAGTATGATTTTGATAAAATAAAAAGTGTAATTGTGTTATAATTTGTATTTATGTCTGTTTGTGCTTATGTAAATTCTTCATAATACCGCATACTATGTCTCTTTGATTAGATTAAAACTAAATTCGTCAGTAATTTTTGGCTTTTGTTTTTTGGCTTCAGAATACCACACATACCATACCTGGGTTTGAACTTCGGCCGGCGGTAGTGCTCTACTGACTGGGGTGTCGGAGCTCTACTCACTCCACTACCGCCGGCGGCAATGGCATCGCATCCTGGGATAAACTTGAATTTCGTCTGATTTGAAAATAATTTCGCAGCCTACTTATAAAAAGCTTTCCTGGAAATAAAAATCAAGCTATAAATACTTAAAGCGCAACTGAAATCATTATGTCATAAGTACACGTATCGCGTTCGAGCAAGTGGAGCCGGTCTTTTATATGAGCCATTGACAGATCTCCTATGAGGTAATGAACATAACCAACCTATTGAAGATGTTTGGAATTATTTGAAATGTTTATATATAAGTTAAGACACTGCAGTTTCCCTGGTGTAAGCCCGACGACTCGCTGGTGGACCCTTTCCCTCCTTGAGCATTCCTTTCCCCCTTACGCCCTCCCGCTTTTAACAACCCAACTCACACTACTAAAAGCGACTGCTACAGGTAGTAACAACAAAAGGCAAGCCAATCAGAAGTTGGTCTTCCGATCCAATTCAATTTGCTGACAAACAAAAAGTCGCTCATTCGCTCGACCGACCGAATTGCGCAACGAGCGCAGACATGGCCGAAAAGTCTGATCAGCACTTAAACTGGGCTGGTAGAAATATCCAGCGGTCAGTTACAATTAAACTGGAAACGGGTCAACAGAACTTTCAGCTGAATAAAACATTATATTGTCAAAACCTATTCCTCCGAGACTTTAAATTGAAGTCATTGTTTTCCAAGGATACAACGCCGAATATTCTCCGAAACCTAAGGTATTAACGGCGCGGGCATGCGGCAGAAGTCGACCAATATGGGACGACTTAGCTGGTGCCCGAACAGGCACGTTTTTTTTTTTTGAAAGAACGGTATTTATACAGACATTTTGGAATTTTTTTTTAGGTGTGCAATGAGTGTGTGTAAAGTGCAAAAATAAAAAAATATCAAATTAAAGAAAGCAAATGTGCAAATTAAAGTAGGAAATTTTGAAAAGTGGTTCCTCGATAGTACAGTACAGGGACCAGGTTTCAATTCCCCTTCGGGAAAACCAAATTTTTGAAAGTGCCAAAATTTGAAACGAGAATGGATGTTTAACAGTAAATATAAAAGTTTTAGTTAGAAGTAGTCAACAAACATTGCATTGTTAAATAACAAAAGAGAGAATGCTGTTGTCGAGTTCCTTGACTATCAGATATCCGTTACGCAGCTAGTGTGAATGCGAACGCGAAATTTCCTGATTTTTCTGGGATATCGATAGATATTTGGGAAAAAAATGAGGAATAAAATGAACAAATTTAAAAATTGTTCAAAAATGTGGGAGTGGCAGTTTTGGGCGGTTTTTGTGGCGTTGAGTGGACGTGGCAAAAATTCTTTTTGGAAATCGATAGAAATTTACAAGATTAATAGAAATGTGCATCAACACATTTATCAAAAGTGTGGGGGTGGCAGTTTTGTGCGGTTTGTGGGCGTTAGAGTGGGCGTGGTAACATGGGTGCCCTAGGTCCTTGTCTCTAGAATTCAGAATGCTGAATCTTAAAATTCTAGCTATTATAGTTCCTGAGATTTCGACGTTCATACGGACAGACGGACAGTTGGAAAGACGGATCGACTCGGCTATTGACCATGATTTATATGTATAGTCGGAAACACTTCCTTCTGCCTGTTACATACTTTTCAACGAATCTCGTATACCCTTTTACTCTACGAGTAAGGGGTATAACAACCATTCCGATTGCGGCCAATAATCAAAATAAATATATGGTACAATTTTTCTTTCATTACTTGCTGAATTAATTTCAGAAGTTCGATTTCCAAGTATGATTTTGATAAAATAAAAAGTGTAATTGTGTTATAATTTGTATTTATGTCTGTTTGTGCTTATGTAAATTCTTCATAATACCGCATACTATGTCTCTTTGATTAGATTAAAACTAAATTCGTCAGTAATTTTTGGCTTTTGCTTTTTGGCTTCAGAATACCACATACCATACCTGGGTTTGAACTTCGGCCGGCGGTAGTGCCCTACTGACTGGTGTGTCGGAGCTCTACTCACTCCACTACCGCCGGCGGCAATGGCATAGCATCCTGGGATAAACTTGAATTTCGTCTGATTTGAAAATAATTTCGCAGCCTACTTATAAAAAGCTTTCCTGGAAATAAAAATCAAGCTATAAATACTTAAAGCGCAACTGAAATCATTATGTCATAAGTACACGTATCGCGGTCGAGCAAGTGGAGCCGGTCTTTTATATGAGCCATTGACAGATCGCCTATGAGGTAATGAACATAACCAACCTATTGAAGATATTTGGAAATTTTTGAAATGTTTATATATAAGTTAAGACACTGCAGTTTTCCTGGTGTTGTAAGCCCGACGACTTGCTGGTTGACCCTTTCCCTCCTTGAGCATTCCTTTCCCGCTTACGCCCTCCCGCTTATAAAAACCCAACTCACACTACTAAAAGCGACTGCTACAGGTAGTAACAACAAAAGGCAAGCCAATCAGAAGTTGGTCTTCCGATCCAATTCAATTTGCTGACAAACAAAAAGTCGCTCATTCGCTCGACCGACCGAATTGCGCAACGAGCGCAGACATGGCCGAAAAGTCTGATCAGCACTTAAACTGGGCTGGTAGAAATATCCAGCGGTCAGTTACAATTAAACTGGAAACGGGTCAACAGAACTTTCAGCTGAATAAAACATTATATTGTCAAAACCTATTCCTCCGAGACTTTAAATTGAAGTCATTGTTTTCCAAGGATACAACGCCGAATATTCTCCGAAACCTAAGGTATTAACGGCGCGGGCATGCGGCAGAAGTCGACCAATATGGGACGACTTAGCTGGTGCCCGAACAGGCACGTTTTTTTTTTTGAAAGAACGGTATTTATACTGTTGAAATTACGTTATAATTTAAATAAGCTTTATATGTTTTGATCTGGCAACGCTCAATTATAGCTTAAGAAGTCATTGTGAAATTCCTATTACTCAGTTTCAATTAAACCGTCAACTACACCACTACGTTCTTGTGTTTATTTGCTCGGTCGGTCTAGAAGCACATAACGGTTGTCCTGATCGTACGGTAAACAACTAACAGTTGGTTATGGGCCTTTAGCAAGCTAAGTTTTCGGTTTGAATAATTCAAAGTAAATTAAATGGACTAACACGCGTCCGGTTGAAACTCGAAATAAATAAAAACTAATTTACGGAATTCGACAAAATGAGTGTGTCAATTCAAATAGAAAAATTAGGCGACGACAATTACGACGTATGGAGCATTTTAATGCGTAGTGTGCTTATAACAGCTGATCTATGGAAAGTCGTTTGTGGCCAATATGTAAAGCCAGAAGATGGCTCTGAAGATTCCGAAAGATGGAATATGCTCGATCAAAAGGCCCTGGCAAGTTTGTTTTTAAATTTAAAAGCAACGCAGTTAATGCATATAAACACATGCACAACAGCAGCAGACGCATGGAAAAAATTGTGTGATGTACATTTGCCAGGTGGCCCGATCAGAAAAGTGCAGTTATATCAAAAACTATCAAGGCTGAGAATGCTTGAAGGGGATAACGTTGTTCAATAAATTGCTTGAATTGCTTGACAATGCTTGAAATTGTTCAATATGTCAATAAATTTGCTGAAACAGTCAACAAATTAGCTGAGATGGACATAACAATTAATGATGAATTAAAAAGCATCATGTTGTTATCCAGTTTACCAAATTCGTGGGAAAATTTCGTTGTAGCGATCGAAACACGCGACACGCTGCCGACGTTCGAAACGGTAAAAGTGAAGCTTCTGGAAGAAGGAGCGCGCAAGCAAGAGAGGGACGATCGCGAAAGTTCTGTCCAAGCCGTGTATGTACATACAAAATTACATGGAACTGCAAAGCAAAAACAACGCGAAGAAAATAACCTTGAAAAACTTAGTTTCAAGGGAAAATGCTACATTTGCGAGAAATTCGGTCACCGAGCACGAGAATGCCCGAACAAAGAGAGGCATAAAAAACTAGGGGAAAGCAAGGAGAAATCAAACTGCTTGATGCATATTAGTGCTACCACTCAAAGGAAAAACATATGGTGTGTTGATAGTGGTGCCACGTCGCATATGTGTTGTGACAAGGGATTGTTTACATCTTTCGTTAATAAGGAAACATCGATTATGCTAGCAGCTGATAAATTCGTGAAATCGAGCGGCATCGGGACTGTTATGTTTAAATCACAAAATGTAAACATTGAATTACGAGATGTAATTTACGTTCCATCATTGCATATGAATTTTTTATCAGTGAGCAAGTCCGCGGAGTACGAAAACATAACTACTTTTGATAAAAAGGCGGCGGTGATAAAAAACAAACAAGGTGAAGTGATGATGAGAGCAATGCAAGAAGACAATTTGTATTTATTTACAAGTAGCTCTAAAAACGGTGCGGTTCATTTGTTGAATGATTCTTCTCGCATGGCAACATGGCACAATCGTTTTGGTCATTTAAATTTTCAATGTTTAAAAGAAATCAAGGAAAAAGAGCTAGTAATTGGCATGGACGTTAAAAATATGTCGGTGAATATTAATTGCGACACATGCAATATGGCAAAAATACACGTATTGCCATTCCCACAGAATAGCGAGAGAGCTACGCAAAGTATACTGGAACTAGTTCACAGTGACGTGTGCGGGCCAGTGAATGTTAGTTCTTTAGGCGGCAACAAGTATTTCGTCACGTTCATAGACGACTATTCAAGGAAAATATTTATATATTTTATGCATGCGAAGAACGAAGTGTTTGATAAATTCAAATTGTTCAAATCATATGTCGAGTGCCAAACGGGCAAGAAAATAAAAGCTTTGCGAAGTGACAACGGGACAGAATATGTAAACCGGCAGTTTACAGAGTATTTGAACACCTGCGGCATAAAAAGGCAATTAACGGTTCCGTATACACCACAACAAAACGGCGTCGCGGAACGCGCTAATCGAACGATCGTCGAGATGGCCAAAAGTATGCTGATTCATGCGAAATTAGAGGAGTTTTTGTGGGCCGAGGCCGTGTCCACAGCTTCATATTTGCGTAACAGGTGTCCTTCCAAAGCACTCATGGGCGCTACACCCTTCGAAATATGGCAAAATAGGAAGCCATCCGTTAAACATTTGCGAGTGTTCGGATCTCGCGCGTTTGCACTGGATAAGACAAGAAAAAGCAAGTTCCAGGCAAAAGGAAAAGAGTATATATTTGTAGGATACTCTTCAACAGCTAAAGCTTACCGTTTACACGATCGGGAAAAACGTATCATTGTTGCACGTCGTGATGTCAAATTTGTAGAGGGTGAGTGTGATAACACTGAATCTAAAAAATGCACTATTTCGGAACAAAATAATGACTTCGCTACAAACATCATTCACCTTGAGTCAATCATCCAAGTACCAGAGCAGCAGCGGCCGGCTATGCCCATGGTGGTCGAGCAGAGCAGTAATCCTTACGACAGCTATGACTCCGGTGAAGAGGAGGAGGAGTTTGTAAGCGCAAGCGATGAAAAGCAAATTCTCACTGAGGAGGAGAACGTACCAGACGTACAAGAGCAAGAAAGCAACGCACCTAGACGTGGACCCGGCAGACCAAAAATTATTCGCAGTGGTAAGTCCGGTAGACCCAGAAAACAATACAACAGCCTCAATTACATTGAAAACATTGAGACGCCACAGTGCGTTGGAGACGCTTTACGGGGCGAGCATGCCCAAGACTGGAAGACGTCAATGCAGAAAGAATATGATGCTCTCATTTCAAATAACACATGGACATTGTGTGATTTACCTCCAGGACAGAAGGCCATAGGATCCAAGTGGGTCTTTCGCGTCAAAAAGGATAAAGAGGGAAATATACAAAAGTTTAAATCAAGACTTGTTGCTCAAGGTTGTGGGCAAAAGATGGGCGTCAACTATTCGGAAACGTTTTCTCCAGTAATCCGCTACGAAACCATCAGAATGCTATTCGCTATAGCAGCAGAAAAACAGCTATGCATGCACCAGGTTGACATATCAAACGCATATTTAAACGGCAGACTTCAAGAAGAAGTGTATATGAGGCAACCACAAAACTTCATTGATGAGAAGCATCCAAACAAAGTATTAAAGCTTCAAAAGGCGATCTACGGACTTAAACAGTCTGGGCGTGTCTGGAATGACACATTGGACGAAGTTTTAAAGAGCATTGGTTTCAAGCGCAGCAAAAATGAGGCGTGCCTGTACGCAAAGCAGCAGCAGCAACAACACAGCTACATTGCAGTATATGTCGACGATCTAATCATCATCAGCTACGACGAGAACGAAATCACCGCGATTAAGAGGAAGATCGCAAATAAATTCGACATACATGATGGCGGCCAACTAAATTATTTCCTTGGCATTGAAATCCAACGAGAAAGTACAAGAGGGTCGATTTCGCTATGCCAGAAGCAGTTCATCATAAACCTATTGGATGAATATGGCATGCAAAATTGTCGTCCCGCAGCTACGCCGCTAGACCCTGGTTATAAAATGGGTTGTAGAAATGAGAATTGTGTCAAGGTAAATATAACACAATTTCAATCATTAATCGGTTCCCTTATGTATTTAGCAGTCTTGAGCCGACCAGACATTTTGCATACAGTGAGCAAACTGTCGCAAAGAAATACTGATCCACACAGTGAAGACGAGACTGCAGCGAAACATGTTTTGAGATACCTTTCAGCCACGGTTGATCTCAAAATCACATACAGCAAGTCCGGCGAACAGGTAAAGGGCTTCGCCGACGCAGACTGGGCAAACGACCTGTCAGATCGAAAATCATACAGTGGGTATGCATTCTTCCTTGGAGGCAGTGCGTTTTCATGGACTTCAGCTAAGCAGAGCGTCGTCGCCATGAGCAGCACAGAAGCAGAGTACGTTGCTTTATCCACGGCTGCAAAAGAAGCGGTGTATCTTCGCCGTTTGCTTTTAGAGATTGGATGGTCATTAGATGGACCAATAACCATATGTGGCGACAACATAAGTTCTCATCATATTGCGAAGAATCCAGTACACCATAAACGCACTAAGCACATAGATATTAAGTATCATTTTGTTCGTGAAAAAGTAGAATGTAATGAAATAATTCTTGAATATGTACCCACTGATAAAAATGTTGCAGATGTACTAACGAAAGGCTTGTGTAAGCAAAAGCAACAGATTTTTGCTAAGTTGCTTGGATTAAATTAATTTTCGTTTTACATCACATATATATAGCTTAAGAGGAAGTGTTGAAATTACGTTATAATTTAAATAAGCTTTATATGTTTTGATCTGGCAACGCTCAATTATAGCTTAAGAAGTCATTGTGAAATTCCTATTACTCAGTTTCAATTAAACCGTCAACTACACCACTACGTTCTTGTGTTTATTTGCTCGGTCGGTCTAGAAGCACATAACGGTTGTCCTGATCGTACGGTAAACAACTAACATATACAGACATTTTGGAATTTTTTTTTAGGTGTGCAATGAGTGTGTGTAAAGTGCAAAAATAAAAAAATATCAAATTAAAGAAAGCAAATGTGCAAATTAAAGTAGGAAATTTTGAAAAGTGGTTCCTCGATAGTACAGTACAGGGACCAGGTTTCAATTCCCCTTCGGGAAAACCAAATTTTTGAAAGTGCCAAAATTTGAAACGAGAATGGATGTTTAACAGTAAATATAAAAGTTTAAGTTAGAAGTAGTCAACAAACATTGCATTGTTAAATAACAAAAGAGAGAATGCTGTTGTCGAGTTCCTTGACTACGCAGCTAGTGTGAATGCGAACGCGAAATTTCCTGATTTTTCTGGGATATCGATAGATATTTGGGAAAAAAATGAGGAATAAAATGAACAAATTTAAAAATTGTTCAAAAATGTGGGAGTGGCAGTTTTGGTCGGTTTTTGTGGCGTTGAGTGGACGTGGCAAAAATTCTTTTTGGAAATCGATAGAAATTTACAAGATTAATAGAAATGTGCATCAACACATTTATCAAAAGTGTGGGGGTGGCAGTTTTGTGCGGTTTGTGGGCGTTAGAGTGGGCGTGGTAACATGGGTGCCCTAGGTCCTTGTCTCTAGAATTCAGAATGCTGAATCTTAAAATTCTAGCTATTATAGTTCCTGAGATTTCGACGTTCATACGGACAGACGGACAGTTGGAAAGACGGATCGACTCGGCTATTGATCCTGATTTATATGTATAATCGGAAACACTTCCTTCTGCCTGTTACATACTTTTCAACGAATCTCGTATATCCTTTTACCCTACGAGTAAGGAGTATAACAACCATCCCGATTGCGGCCAATAATCAAAATAAATATATGGTACAATTTTTCTTTCATTATATGGTTAAACTTGCTGAATTAATTTCAGAAGTTCGATTTCCAAGTATGATTTTGATAAAATAAAAAGTGTAATTGTGTTATAATTTGTATTTATGTCTGTTTGTGCTTATGTAAATTCTTCATAATACCGCATACTATGTCTCTTTGATTAGATTAAAACTAAATTCGTCAGTAATTTTTGGCTTTTGCTTTTTGGCTTCAGAATACCACACATACCATACCTGGGTTTGAACTTCGGCCGGCGGTAGTGCTCTACTGACTGGGGTGTCGGAGCTCTACTCACTCCACTACCGCCGGCGGCAATAACATAGCATCCTGGGATAAACTTGAATTTCGTCTGATTTGAAAATAATTTCGCCGCCTACTTATAAAAAGCTTTCCTGGAAATAAAAATCAAGCTATAAATACTTAAAGCGCAACTGAAATCATTATGTCATAAGTACACGTATCGCGTTCGAGCAAGTGGAGCCGGTCTTTTATATGAGCCATTGACAGATCTCCTATGAGGTAATGAACATAACCAACCTATTGAAGATGTTTGGAATTATTTGACATGTTTATATATAAGTTAAGACACTGCAGTTTCCCTGGTGTAAGCCCGACGACTCGCTGGTAGACCCTTTCCCTCCTTGAGCATTCCTTTCCCCCTTACGCCCTCCCGCTTATAACAACCCAACTCACACTACTAAAAGCGACTGCTACAGGTAGTAACAACAAAAGGCAAGCCAATCAGAAGTTGGTCTTCCGATCCAATTCAATTTGCTGACAAACAAAAAGTCGCTCATTCGCTCGACCGACCGAATTGCGCAACGAGCGCAGACATGGCCGAAAAGTCTGATCAGCACTTAAACTGGGCTGGTAGAAATATCCAGCGGTCAGTTAAAATTAAACTGGAAACGGGTCAACAGAACTTTCAGCTGAATAAAACATTATATTGTCAAAACCTATTCCTCCGAGACTTTAAATTGAAGTCATTGTTTTCCAAGGATACAACGCCGAATATTCTCCGAAACCTAAGGTATTAACGGCGCGGGCATGCGGCAGAAGTCGACCAATATGGGACGACTTAGCTGGTGCCCGAACAGGCACGTTTTTTTTTTTTTGAAAGAACGGTATTTATACAGACATTTTGGAATTTTTTTTTAGGTGTGCAATGAGTGTGTGTAAAGTGCAAAAATAAAAAAATATCAAATTAAAGAAAGCCAATGTGCAAATTACAGTAAGAAATTTTGAAAAGTGGTTCCTCGATAGTACAGTGGGGACCAGGTTTCAATTCCCCGTCGGGAAAACCAAATTTTTGAAAGTGCCAAAATTTGAAACGAGAATGGATGTTTAACAGTAAATATAAAAGTTTAAGTTAGAAGTAGTCAACAAACATTGCATTGTTAAATAACAAAAGAGAGAATGCTGTTGTCGAGTTCCTTGACTATCAGATATCCGTTACGCAGCTAGTGTGAATGCGAACGCGAAATTTCCTGATTTTTCTGGGATATCGATAGATATTTGGAAAAAAAAATGAGGAATAAAATGAACAAATTTAAAAATTGTTCAAAAATGTGGGAGTGGCAGTTTTGGGCGGTTTTTATGGCGTTGAGTGGACGTGGCAAAAATTCTTTTTGGAAATCGATAGAAATTTACAAGATTAATAGAAATGTGCATCAACACATTTATCAAAAGTGTGGGGGTGGCAGTTTTGTGCGGTTTGTGGGCGTTAGAGTGGGCGTGGTAACATGGGTGCCCTAGGTCCTTGTCTCTAGAATTCAGAATGCTGAATCTTAAAATTCTAGCTATTATAGTTCCTGAGATTTCGACGTTCATACGGACAGACGGACAGTTGGAAAGACGGATCGACTCGGCTATTGATCCTGATTTATATGTATAGTCGGAAACACTTCCTTCTGCCTGTTACATACTTTTCAACGAATCTCGTATACCCTTTTACTCTACGAGTAAGGGGTATAACAACCATTCAGATTGCGGCCAATAATCAAAATAAATATATGGTAAAATTTTTCTTTCATTATATGGTTAAACTTGCTGAATTAATTTCAGAAGTTCGATTTCCAAGTATGATTTTGATAAAATAAAAAGTGTAATTGTGTTATAATTTGTATTTATGTCTGTTTGTGCTTATATAAATTCTTCATAATACCGCATACTATGTCCCTTTGATTAGATTAAAACTATATTCGTCAGTAATTTTTGGCTTTTGCTTTTTGGCTTCAGAATACCACATACATACCTGGGTTTGAACTTCGGCCGGCGGTAGTGCCCTACTGACTGGTGTGTCGGAGCTCTACTCACTCCACTACCGCCGGCGGCAATGGCATAGCATCCTGGGATAAACTTGAATTTCGTCTGATTTGAAAATAATTTCGCAGCCTACTTATAAAAAGCTTTCCTGGAAATAAAAATCAAGCTATAAATACTTAAAGCGCAACTGAAATCATTATGTCATAAGTACACGTATCGCGGTCGAGCAAGTGGAGCCTGTCTTTTATATGAGCCATTGACAGATCGCCTATGAGGTAATGAACATAACCAACCTATTGAAGATGTTTGGAATTATTTGAAATGTTTATATATAAGTTAAGACACTGCAGTTTCCCTGGTGTTGTAAGCCCAACGACTCCCTGGTTGACCCTTTCCCTCCTTGAGCATTCCTTTCCCCCTTACGCCCTCCCGCTTTTAACAACCCAACTCACACCACTAAAAGCGACTGCTACAGGTAGTAACAACAAAAGGCAATCCAATCAGAAGTTGGTCTTCCGATCCAATTCAATTTGCTGACAAACAAAAAGTCGCTCATTCGCTCGACCGACCGAATTGCGCAACGAGCGCAGATATGGCCGAAAAGTCTGATCAGCACTAAAACTGGGCTGGTAGAAATATCCAGCGGTCAGTTACAATTAAACTGGAAACGGGTCAACAGAACTTTCAGCTGAATAAAACATTATATTGTCAAAACCTATTCCTCCGAGACTTTAAATTGAAGTCATTGTTTTCCAAGGATACAACGACGAATATTCTCCGAAACCTAAGGTATTAACGGCGCGGGCATGCGGCAGAAGTCGACCAATATGGGACGACTTAGCTGGTGCCCGAACAGGCACGTTTTTTTTTTTTGAAAGAACGGTATTTATACAGACATTTTGGAATTTTTTTTTAGGTGTGCAATGAGTGTGTGTAAAGTGCAAAAATAAAGAAATATCAAATTAAAGAAAGCAAATGTGCAAATTAAAGTAAGAAATTTTGAAAAGTGGTTCCTCGATAGTACAGTGGGGACCAGGCTTCAATTCCCCTTCGGGAAAACCAAATTTTTGAAAGTGCCAAAATTTGAAACGAGAATGGATGTTTAACAGTAAATATAAAAGTTTAAGTTAGAAGTAGTCAACAAACATTGCATTGTTAAATAACAAAAGAGAGAATGCTGTTGTCGAGTTCCTTGACTATCAGATATCCGTTACGCAGCTAGTGTGAATGCGAACGCGAAATTTCCTGATTTTTCTGGGATATCGATAGATATTTGAGAAAAAAAATGAGGAATAAAATGAACAAATTTAAAAATTGTTCAAAAATGTGGGAGTGGCAGTTTTGGGCGGTTTTTGTGGCGTTGAGTGGACGTGGCAAAAATTCTTTTTGGAAATCGATAGAAATTTACAAGATTAATAGAAATGTGCATCAATACATTTATCAAAAGTGTGGGGGTGGCAGTTTTGTGAGGTCTGTGGGCGTTAGAGTGGGCGTGGTAACATGGGTGCCCTAGGTCCTTGTCTCTAGAATTCAGAATGCTGAATCTTAAAATTCTAGCTATTATAGTTCCTGAGATTTCGACGTTCATACGGACAGACGGACAGTTGGAAAGACGGATCGACTCGGCTATTGATCCTGATTTATATGTATAGTCGGAAACACTTCCTTCTGCCTGTTACATACTTTTCAACGTGTCTCGTATACCCTTTCACTCTACGAGTAAGGGGTATAACAACCATCCGGATTGCGGAGCTCTACTCACTTAACTACCGCCGGCGGCAATGGCATAGCATCCTGGGATAAACTTGAATTTCGTCTGATTTGAAAATAATTTCGCAGACTACTTATGAAAAGCTTTCCTGGAAATAAAAATCAATCTATAAATACTTAAAGCGCAACTGAAATCATTATGTCATAAGTACACGTATCGCGTTCGAGCAAGTGGAGCCGATCTTTTATATGAGCCATTGACAGATCGCCTATGAGGTAATGAACATAACCAACCTATTGAAGATGTTTGGAATTATTTGAAATGTTTATATATAAGTTAAGACACTGCAGTTGTCCTGGTGTTGTAAGCCCGACGACTTGCTGGTTGACCCTTTCCCTCCTTAAGCGTTCCTTTCCCGCTTACGCCCTCCCGCTTTTAGCAACCCAACTCACACCACTAAAAGCGACTGCTACAGGTAGTAACAACAAAAGGCAAGCCAATCAGAAGTTGGTCTTCCGATCCAATTCAATTTGCTGACAAACAAAAAGTCGCTCATTCGCTCGACCGACCGATTTGCGCAACGAGCGCAGACATGGCCGAAAAGTCTGATCAGCACTTAAACTGGGCTGGTAGAAATATCCAGCGGTCAGTTACAATTAAACTGGAAACGGGTCAACAGAACTTTCAAAACCTATTCCTCCGAGACTTTAAATTGAAGTCATTGTTTTCCAAGGATACAACGCCGAATATTCTCCGAAACCTAAGGTATTAACGGCGCGGGCATGCGGCAGAAGTCGACCAATATGGGACGACTTAGCTGGTGCCCGAACGGGCACGTTTTTTTTTTTTGAAAGAACGGTATTTATACAGACATTTTGGAATTTTTTTTTAGGTGTGCAATGAGTGTGTGTAAAGTGCAAAAATAAAAAAATATCAAATTAAAGAAAGCCAATGTGCAAATTACAGTAAGAAATTTTGAAAAGTGGTTCCTCGATAGTACAGTGGGGACCAGGTTTCAATTCCCCGTTGTGAAAACCAAATTTTTGAAAGTGCCAAAATTTGAAACGAGAATGGATGTTTAACAGTAAATATAAAAGTTTAAGTTAGAAGTAGTCAACAAACATTGCATTGTTAAATAACAAAAGAGAGAATGCTGTTGTCGAGTTCCTTGACTATCAGATATCCGTTACGCAGCTAGTGTGAATGCGAACGCGAAATTTCGTGATTTTTCTGGGATATCGATAGATATTTGGGAAAAAAAATGAGGAATAAAATGAACAAATTTAAAAATTGTTCAAAAATGTGGGAGTGGCAGTTTTGGGCGGTTTTTGTGGCGTTGAGTGGACGTGGCAAAAATTCTTTTTGGAAATCGATAGAAATTTACAAGATTAATAGAAATGTGCATCAACACATTTATCAAAAGTGTGGGGGTGGCAGTTTTGTGCGGTTTGTGGGCGTTAGAGTGGGCGTGGTAACATGGGTGCCCTAGGTCCTTGTCTCTAGAATTCAGAATGCTGAATCTTAAAATTCTAGCTATTATAGTTCCTGAGATTTCGACGTTCATACGGACAGACGGACAGTTGGAAAGACGGATCGACTAGGCTATTGATCCTGATTTATATGTATAGTCGGAAACACTTCCTTCTGCCTGTTACATACTTTTCAACGAATCTCGTATACCCTTTTACTCTACGAGTAAGGAGTATAACAACCATCCCGATTGCGGCCAATAATCAAAATAAATATATGGTACAATTTTTCTTTCATTATATGGTTAAACTTGCTGAATTAATTTCAGAAGTTCGATTTCCAAGTATGATTTTGATAAAATAAAAAGTGTAATTGTGTTATAATTTGTATTTATGTCTGTTTGTGCTTATGTAAATTCTTCATAATACCGCATACTATGTCTCTTTAATTAGATTAAAACTAAATTCGTGAGCAATTTTTGGCTTTTGCTTTTTGGCTTCAGAATACCACACATACCATACCTGGGTTTGAAACTCCGGCCGGCGGTAGTGCTCTACTGACTGGGGTGTCGGAGCTCTACTCACTCCACTACCGCCGGCGGCAATGGCATAGCATCCTGGGATAAACTTGAATTTCGTCTGATTTGAAAATAATTTCGCAGACTACTTATAAAAAGCTTTCCTGGAAATAAAAATCAATCTATAAATACTTAAAGCGCAACTGAAATCATTATGTCATAAGTACACGTATCGCGTTCGAGCAAGTGGAGCCGGTCTTTTATATGAGCCATTGACAGATCGCCTATGAGGTAATGAACATAACCAACCTATTGAAGATGTTTGGAATTATTTGAAATGTTAATATATAAGTTAAGACACTGCAGTTTCCCTGGTGTTGTAAGCCCGACGACTCGCTGGTTGACCCTTTCCCTCCTTGAGCATTCCTTTCCCCCTTACTCCCTCCCGCTTTTAACAACCCAACTCACACCACTAAAAGCGACTGCTACAGGTAGTAACAACAAAAGGCAATCCAATCAGAAGTTGGTCTTCCGATCCAATTCAATTTGCTGACAAACAAAAAGTCGCTCATTCGCTCGACCGACCGAATTGCGCAAGGAGCGCAGACATGGCCGAAAAGTCTGATCAGCACTTAAACTGGGCTGGTAGAAATATCCAGCGGTCAGTTACAATTAAACTGGAAACGGGTCAACAGAACTTTCAAAACCTATTCCTCCGAGACTTTAAATTGAAGTCATTGTTTTCCAAGGATACAACGCCGAATATTCTCCGAAACCTAAGGTATTAACGGCGCGGGCATGCGGCAGAAGTCGACCAAAGAAAGCCAATGTGCAAATTACAGTAAGAAATTTTGAAAAGTGGTTCCTCGATAGTACAGTGGGGACCAGGTTTCAATTCCCCGTCGGAAAAACCAAATTTTTGAAAGTGCCAAAATTTGAAACGAGAATGGATGTTTAACAGTAAATATAAAAGTTTAAGTTAGAAGTAGTCAACAAACATTGCATTGTTAAATAACAAAAGAGAGAATGCTGTTGTCGAGTTCCTTGACTATCAGATATCCGTTACGCAGCTAGTGTGAATGCGAACGAGAAATTTCCTGATTTTTCTGGGATATCGATAGATATTTGGGAAAAAAAAATGAGGAATAAAATGAACAAATTTAAAAATTGTTCAAAAATGTGGGAGTGGCAGTTTTGGTCGGTTTTTGTGGCGTTGAGTGGACGTGGCAAAAAATCTTTTTGGAAATCGATAGAAATTTACAAGATTAATAGAAATGTGCATCAACACATTTATCAAAAGTGTGGGGGTGGCAGTTTTGTGCGGTTTGTGGGCGTGGTAACATGGGTGCCCTAGGTCCTTGTCTCTAGAATTCAGAATGCTGAATCTTAAAATTCTAGCTATTATAGTTCCTGAGATTTCGACGTTCATACGGACAGACGGACAGTTGGAAAGACGGATCGACTCGGCTATTGATCCTGATTTATATGTATAGTCGGAAACCCTTCCTTCTGTTCTGCCTGTTACATACTTTTCAACGAATCTCGTATACGCTTTTACTCTACAAGTAAAAGGTATAACAACCATCCCGATTGCGGCCAATAATCAAAATAAATATATGGTACAATTTTTCTTTCATTATATGGTTAAACTTGCTGAATTAATTTCAGAAGTTCGATTTCCAAGTATGATTTTGATAAAATAAAAAGTGTAATTGTGTTATAATTTGTATTTATGTGTGTTTGTGCTTATGTAAATTCTTCATAATACCGCATACTATGTCTCTTTGATTAGATTAAAACTAAATTCGTCACTAATTTTTGGCTTTTGCTTTTTGGCTTCAGAATACCACATACCATACCTGGGTTTGAACTTCGGCCGGCGGTAGTGCCCTACTGACTGGTGTGTCAAAGCTCTCCTCACTCCACGACCGCCGGCGGCAATGGCATGGCATCCTGGGATAAACTTGAATTTCGTCTGATTTAAAAATAATTTCGCAGCCTACTTATAAAAAGCATTCCTGGAAATAAAAATCAAGCTATAAATACTTAAAGCGCAACTGAAATCATTATGTCATAAGTACACGTATCGCGGTCGAGCAAGTGGAGCCGGTCTTTTATATGAGCCATTGACAGATCGCCTATGAGGTAATGAACATAACCAACCTATTGAAGATGTTTGGAATTATTTGAAATGTTTCCCTGGTTGTTGTAAGCCCAACGACTCGCTGGTTGACCCTTTCCCTCCTTCAGCATTCCTTTCCCCCTTACGCCCTCCCGCTTTTAACAACCCAACTCACACCACTAAAAGCGACTGCTACAGGTAGTAACAACAAAAGGCAAGCCAATCAGAAGTTGGTCTTCCGATCCAATTCAATTTGCTGACAAACAAAAAGTCGCTCATTCGCTTGACCGACCGAATTGCGCAACGAGCGCAGACATGGCCGAAAAGTCTGATCAGCACTTAAACTGGTCTGGTAGAAATATCCAGCGGTCAGTTACAATTAAACTGGAAACGGGTCAACAGAACTTTCAGCTGAATAAAACATTATATTGTCAAAACCTATTCCTCCGAGACTTTAAATTGAAGTCATTGTTTCCAAGGATACAACGCCGAATATTCTCCGAAACCTAAGGTATTAACGGAGCGGGCATGCGGCAAAGTCGACCAATATGGGACGACTTAGCTGGTGCCCGAACAGGCACGTTTTTTTTTTTTTTTGAAAGAACGGCATTTATACAGACATTTTGGAATTTTTTTTTAGGTGTGCAATGAGTGTGTGTAAAGTGCAAAAATAAAAAAATATCAAATTAATGAAAGCAAATGTACAAATTAAAGTAAGAAATTTTGAAAAGTGGTTCCTCGATAGTACAGTGGGGACCAGGTTTCAATTCCCTTCGGGAAAACCAAATTTTTGAAAGTGCCAAAATTTGAAACGAGAATGGATGTTTAACAGTAAATATAAAAGTTTAAGTTAGAAGTAGTCAACAAACATTGCATTGTTAAATAACAAAAGAGAGAATGCTGTTGTCGAGTTCCTTGACTATCAGATATCCGTTACGCAGCTAGTGTGAATGCGAACGAGAAATTTCCTGATTTTTCTGGGATATCGATAGATATTTGGGAAAAAAAAATGAGGAATAAAATGAACAAATTTAAAAATTGTTCAAAAATGTGGGAGTGGCAGTTTTGGTCGGTTTTTGTGGCGTTGAGTGGACGTGGCAAAAAATCTTTTTGGAAATCGATAGAAATTTACAAGATTAATAGAAATGTGCATCAACACATTTATCAAAAGTGTGGGGGTGGCAGTTTTGTGCGGTTTGTGGGCGTTAGAGTGGGCGTGGTAACATGGGTGCCCTAGGTGCTTGTCTCTAGAATTCAGAATGCTGAATCTTAAAATTCTAGCTATTATAGTTCCTGAGATTTCGACGTTCATACGGACAGACGGACAGTTGGAAAGACGGATCGACTCGGCTATTGATCCTGATTTATATGTATAGTCGGAAACACTTCCTTCTGCCTGTTACATACTTTTCAACGAATCTCGTATACCCTTTTACTCTACGAGTAAGGGGTATAACAACCATCCCGATTGCGGCCAATGATCAAAATAAATATATGATACAATTTTTCTTTCATTATATGGTTAAACTTGCTGAATTAATTTCAGAAGTTCGATTTCCAAGTATGATTTTAATAAAATAAAAAGTGTAATTGTGTTATAATTTGTATTTATGTCTGTTTGTGCTTATGTAAATTCTTCATAATACCGCATACTATGTCTCTTTGATTAGATTAAAACTAAATTCGTCAGTAATTTTTGGTTTTTGCTTTTTGGCTTCAGAATAAGAATACCACACATACCATACCTGAGTTTGAACTTCGGCCGGCGGTAGTGCTCTACTGCCTGGGGTGTCGGAGCTCTCTCACTCCACAACCGACGGCGGCAATGGCATAGCATCCTGGGATAAACTTGAATTTCGTCTGATTTGAAAATAATTTCGCAGCCTACTTATAAAAAGCTTTCCTGGAAATAAAAATCAAGCTATAAATAATTAAAGCGCAACTGAAATCATTATGTCATAAGTACACGTATCGCGTTCGAGCAAGTGGAGCCGGTCTTTTATATGAGCCATTGACAGATCGCCTATGAGGTAATGAACATAACCAACCTATTGAAGATGTTTGGAATTATTTGAAATGTTTATATAAATTATAAGTCGTTTGTTTAGTTTGGTTATATTTATTTAACACTCTCCCGTTAGGGCGAGGGTCACAATATTTGGGTATTTATAATTACAAGGCGTAAGCCTCGGAGTATGATTTAAAACTAACTTAAGAATTCAGTCCCGGTTCAACTCCAGGCCTCTGGTCCGCAGCAGAACTGCTGGCAGAAGGCCAGGTCAGCACTTCTGCGTCAGCCCGATCACTCGCTCCGCGAGTGCTCCGTGCGGGCTCGGGGCAATTGCACCTGGAGTACGCGATCAGCAGTTTGTTTAGTGCGCGTGCAGACCACCGGATATGGCCTGCAATTCAGCAGTTTCACTCCGTGAGAACTGCTTGTGTTAACTTCTCCGCCTTTTAAGAGGTCGCCGTCCCGGTGACCCACTTGCTCCACATCACTGTTGTCTCCTGGCTTTGTGTGGCCCCTGGTCTTTAGGTGGTGGTAGCTCAACCAAATGGTGGAGCACAATAGGAAGCCAGCAAGTATGGCGAGGGAATTTCTGAGGAGGGACCCCAAGGTGAGTTTCTCTCTAAGAGTCCCGATGTGGTGAAGGTTCCTCAGACTTAGTTCGTGGAGGAGTGGAAGGCTTAACCTATTCTGATGAGCCGTGACGTTTACAACGGCGATGACCGACACAGCAGGTTTTTTATCTGAATTCCCTAGCTGATTAATGTACCAAGTCCCATTGAGGGCTACCTTTTCGGTGTATGTTACCAGGTAGGTACCCGACACTTTCTGGTCTTTCCCTTGGTTGTCGGTTATGGTCACGTTGGCATCATTCACAATGAGAGTGCCGTGATCTACAATGGTCACCGGATCCAGGTGGCCGGGAAGTGTAGAACAGTGTGCAAAGGCCCCGGAGATTATCTGCTGAGCGCAAGTGCCATTCTGCAGTTCTTTGCAGAAAGTGGCGCCGACCGTCGTCTTGCAGTTCCCGATGTTGATGTTCCGGGATCTGCATTCAGCCACCAGATTTCCGTCGTCGAAGTTCAAGATCTTGTTGTTGTGCTGGACCGGGAAGATTGTAATTTTCTTACATTTAATCTTAGGGTTAGGGAATTTAATTAAAAAGTGTAAAATTTCTGTGTTTTGGAATACGCTTATGCTAGATACTTCTAGTAGCTCTATTAGACTAATGTCAATAGGCTGTTTGTCTCTGAATTCGCCAATATCGGTTTCGTCTAAAATTGATGGACTTACAATGTTCAGTTTTGCTAGGGTTAAGCCCATAAGAATATTTTCTAAATCTGTAATAACAATTCTATTTTTAGCTAAAATGATCTCCAGTAAGTGTGTTTCTTTATTTGTTTCAGTTTTAGAAATTTGATTCATTGTTGTTGCAAGTTCATTCAATCGTGTTTGGAATTTGATATTTAATTCTGTTTGGCTTTCCTCTGTTCTTATTAACTGCTCTTGATTGAATTTTATTTCTTCCCAATCGTTAAAGTCGGGGGTACCGGCAATGACCTTCAGTGCCGTTCCGATCAAATTTAAACTCCTAGCAGTCCTATGGTGGAATCTTAGAGTGGCTACTAATTTGCGAATGTGTGTCAAGTCCGTCATAATTACTGGTGTCCGGTGGTCGTCTGTAAATGTCCTTGTCATTGTCTCTGTCTGATCGGCGTAGTCCTCGTACGTTGTTATGTTTGTCGAGTGTTGCAAGTATCCGTACGATTCCCAGATGACGATTTCATTGTCCTCTATTGGGATGTAGTCTGCGTTCGTATAGTCGTTAAGTCGTACCGTCGCGTCTGTCTTAACAGCTATTAGTATAAGAATTAGAGTGGGATACCGTAACCTAAAAAGATATAAAAAGATTGGAAACGGGGTAAGGACTCTTGCGAAGATGTTTATCGTAGATTGTCCTTGTGGACCACCCTCCCCTTTATTAAGACCGTGGTTCCAAGGTCTGCCTCTCTGGTTTCTTCTGAACATAGTGGGGAAAGCTTGTTCCCTAATCGTTTGTTGGTTTTTAAGAACACCTTTTCGCCAACCTGATAGTCCTTGTAGGTTCTATTTTTATTTACTTGATCAAGGGTCTTTTCCTGTGCTTGTTTAATTTTTCTGCTGATTTTTCCTTCGAATACCGCAGACTTCGAGTGGATAATTTCTATCGGTTTTTCATTAGTTACTGAGTGAATTGAATTGTTGTACTTGTTGGTTGCCAACAGAATCAATTCGGTTGTGTCATTTAGGCCAGTTTCCAGCTTTAAGCATCTGGCTATTTCTGCCAGGGTACTGTGAAACCTTTCTACCTGACCGTTTGAGGTGCTGTGCAGAGGAGGGGCGTTGGAAATGGTGATATGGTGGAAATGGTGATATTAAGGATCTTTCGTTATCGCAGTAAATGGTTCTTATTTTTGGAAAGAAATTTATTATGTGTAATAGGGGAGATTTTACGTCCACAATAGCCCTCGATGCGACGGTTTGCACTGTGGCAAATTTCGAAAATTTATCAATGCACGTAAGAAAAAGGGTTCCATCTGTTGTAAAGATGTCGATGTGGAGGATTTCCCCCACATAGGAAGGTATAGGTGTTTCTGCTACCGCTTGTTTGGATGGATGACGATTGTATTTAGCCATTGAGCAGGTCTTGCAGTTCAAAGTGGTTTCTGTTGCTAACCGTAGCATCTTAGGAAAAAAATAGTCCCTCAAGATTTGTTTTACGTTTTCTTGTGCTGCTCGGTGAGCTCTGTTGTGCTCTGTTATAACAATTTCTCTCTGCTCAGTTGCATCCGTTATGTCCTGCACAAAGCTTTTCGCATGCTTGAAGGTGGTGCTTGGGAACAATTCAACTAATCGGTGCTGGATAAATGCCAAGATCGGTAGGGAGCAATGTATTGCGTTAACTACTTCAGCATTTACCACGTCTTGTAATGCATTAAGAAGATTTTCTCGTTTAGAAATCCTTATTATGTGTCTCACCTTGCTTTTAAACAAGATGAATGTGTCTACCGAAAAACTGTTTCCTTCTTCGATTATTATTTGATTTCTGAAACAGTTTACCGGGTTGTCCGTTATGTCAATAGTGTAAGTTAGCGACTGTTCGCTGTGTATCGTTGCTACATCCGACTGTTCGTCATTTAGAACGTTTATCTTTTGGCGAGACAGCGCGTCTGCAACAAGATTTTCTTTGCCTGGTTTGTAGACCAATTTGGCGCCGTGATCATCGATAATTCCCTTCCAGCGTTTTAGTTTCGCGTTATGGTTTTTATCCGAGATGGCAAAGGTAAGTGGTTGGTGATCGGTGAAGATCCGCAACCCTTTTACACCATATAAGTAGTTTCGGAGGTTTTTCAGTGCCCAAACTATGGCGAGGAGCTCTCGCTCGTTGGTTGCATAATTTTTTTCACTATCTCTAAGGGCGCGTGATATCATTGTGATCGGGCGGCCGTCTTGAGATAGTACCGCTCCTAGACCAAAACCTGACGCATCCGTTGTCAAATCAAATGGTCTCTTAAAGTCTGGGTATGAAAGCAGCACGTCTTCCGATGCCAAGATTTCTCTCAACCTGTTGAACGTTTCCTTCTGTTCTTTGGTCATATCGATGTCGATTTTCCTTGACTGATATTTGCTTGCTTTTCCATTTTCTCCCTTTAGGATATTCGTTAAAGGCCTTGCGATTGTCGCAAAGTCTTTTATAAAGCACCTATAGTAGCTTGCTAGCCCCAGAAATGATCTGAGTTCGAAAAGCGTTTTAGGTAAAGGGAATTCTTTTATGGCTTTGACCTTTTCAGGTGAGGTTCGTAGACCCCCTTGCGACACTATGAACCCCAAGTATTCAACGCTCTTTTTAAAGAACTTTGATTTCTCTTGGGATACTCTCATGCCTGCCTCCAAGAGTTTTCTTAAAACCCAATCCACGTCCTTAACGTGGTCTTCCTTTGTTTTGGAGAATATTATGACGTCATCGACGTACACGTAGCATATTTTTGAAATTCCATCTCTTAGGACGTCGTCAATGGCCCTTTGGAAAATGCTTGGGGCTTTTTTAAGCCCAAATGGTAATCTACAAAATTCGTACTTGCCGTTGTTTATTGAAAATGCCGTCTTTTCTCTGTCTTTTTCTGCCAGCTCTATCTGGTGAAAGCCTGACTTAAGATCAAGTGTCGTAAAAAATTTTGACTCTCCCATATTTGACAGTATTGTCGAAATTGTTGGGATAGGGTATTTATCGTCAACCGTTCTCTGGTTTAGTTTCCTAAAATCGATAACTAGTCGCTTCTTTTTTACCCCATTTTGGTCTGTTCCCTTTTTATCTACAACCCAGGTCGGGTTGTTGTAGGGAGATTCGGATGGCCTTATTACGCCGTCCGCTAGAAGTTGTTTAACCTCCGCATTGACGAATTCGGTCACACCCATGGGATGCGGGTATGATTTTGAGTATACCGGCTCCCCATCTGTTTTAATTGTGGCGATAGTATTTATATTGAATGGTAATGCCTCGTCTGGGTCAGCGAAGGCTTTGTGATTTTTAACTATCATTTTATCGAACGAGTTTTTAATAGCAAGAGGAACGTCTCCATCGTCGATTTTAATGAAGTTAACGTTTTCCGCCCTAGCAAACTGGATCTTTTCAGTTCCGTTACTAGTATTTAAAACATTTCCAGTAAAATCAAGTTTCGCATTTACTTGTTTAAGTAAGTCGAGACCAATAATACCGTCAAAGTCTTTAAGATTGTTCAGAATAAAGAAGGGTGTCTTTACGTTAAACACCGAAACCATACATTTTTTATTGATTTTGGTAAAGCCATGAATTGACTTTACAGTAAAGGGTTTTTCCGCTGCCACGACGCCTTTCAGCCCCGGGAGTGGAGTAATATAATTTTTTGAGGTGCCTGTATCTAGTAATAGTTTTATTTCTCCTCCTGCCACCGTACGTGTAATGTAAGGGAGCAGGGACTTTACCCTAAAAAATTGCAGGAGTCCTCTGCATCCAGCTCGTCCTGTATTTCTATGGCGCTTGCCTGAGCAACGGAGTCATAATCTTCTTCGTCGGTGTTTTCTTCCGGCATGAAGTTGATTTTTTGCTGAGACCGTGCCGACCGCCCTCTTTGCCATGTTGTGGTTTGTTTGGACCGGGAGGAAGGGTAAACTTCCATTGGCTCTATCGCCGGTTGGCCATTACCTGCACTGTTGTGTGGCCCTTGCTTAAAGGAACCGCTTTGATTGTTTGTTCCCTTTAGAGTTCTAACAAAATGGGGGTTCTTTTTAATCGCCCCCGAATTTTTGTTGGGTTCTCCGTATGACTGCGAACTTTTCCAACCTGCTTGTTTCTGGTTGTTCGGCCTATAGGCTCTTTCTTCGTTATGTCGGGCGAACGTGGCCGCGAAAATACTTCTGTCGTTACTTGACTCAGCTTCTTGAGCTAACGCCAATGCTGATGGCAAGTCCCGCGGTTGTGCCGGAAAAACGCCAATTTTTAATGATTTCTTTAAGCCAGATATGAACGCGTGTAAAGCGTCATCCCTGTGCTGTTCATTAAGGACGGCCGCCGCGGCTGCGTCGTGTGTCATTATTGTTTTGTTTGTAAGAAGCGTTAGCTTCCGTTCTATCTCATCATAGTATTTGAGTAGGGGTAGCTCTCCCTGCCTTTACAAACTTAATTCTTGTTTTATTACGTGTGCCGGAGTTTTGTCCGCATACGTGAAGTTTAAGCGCGCTATTATGGCGTGAAAATTAAATACCGTGTTAAATGAGGCTAATACAGCAGACGCTGGGCCTCTTACTTTATTTTTTAGGATTCCGACGGCCTGATAATGTCGGCTGCTACCTTCGTAAGGCGCAAATATTTTGTAGGCTGCAGTGGCGGCCTGTCTCCAGGAAACATAATTTTCCTGCTTACCGTCAAATTCTGGAACAGATTTGACCATATCAAGGGGCTCACTACACTCAATGTTTGGATTCAATTCGATTTCTTGGAATGTTTGGATTTTCGGTTTTTTATCTTTAAGTAAACTTAACTCCCCCATAATTGTGATTAGTTTTGCTTCGAATAGTTCTTCCTGCCTTTGAAGTGCGCAGGCTATGGCAGCCTCCATATTCGCAATTTGTTCCGCCTGCATTTCTGTTGCCCTACTGTTTGACGATATTTCAATTCTATTTATTTCTGGCACTTTTCTGTGTAAAAGTTCTAGGACTTCTTCTTCTGAGGAAATGTTCCCAGTATCCCTATACATGAGACAGTTCTTTATGTAAAAAATTTTGCGCGTGTTATAGAACTAAATCAAGAGTTTGTAGAATATTAATTATACGTATTTGTTGTATTTCTTAGCAAGAGTTGAATATCAAATTAATTTGTGGTTCGCTAAAATTTCAACTCCACAACTTGCTGGATATCATTTAGTTGGTTGGTGTATTTTTTTTACTATTCTTTATTTAAATTTTCTAACACATGAGACCGTATTTATTAGCGAACTTTTGGACAAAAAGCCTACTCACATGTTAATAAATTAATTTTATTGTCGAGGTGTTTTGCCGACGGCTTTCTTTCGCCACCAGTACTGCTGCTGTCGTCGCTGCCGATGCCGCTTCTGCCTCTCTATTTGGTTGAGAATTTTCCGCTTGGTGAAAGTTGGGACTTGTGTTTTTTCCTTTCGGGTGGTTTTTCGATCTGTCCAATTTATGGAATTTTAATTTTTGTGATTTTAATTTTTTCACTTTTTTTTCATTTCGGGTGATTGTTTTTTGTACGCGAATTCCGTCTCGCGTGAGTCCGATTTCTACGTTCGGGCGCCAATTATAAGTCGTTGGTTTATTTTAGTTATATTTATTTACCACTCTCCCGGTAGGGCGAGGGTCACAATATTTGGGTATTTATAATTACAAGGCGTAAGCCTCGGAGTATGATTTAAAACTAACTTAAGAATTCAGTCCCGGTTCAACTCCAGTCCTCTGGCCCGCAGCAGAACTGCTGGCAGTCAGCACTTCTGCGTCAGCCCGATCACTCGCTCCGCGGGTGCTACGTGCGTGCTCGGGGCAATTGCACCTGGAGTACGCGATCAGCAGTTTGTTTAGTGCGCGTGCAGACCACCGGATATGGCCTGCAATTCAGCAGTTTCACTCCGTGAGAACTGCTTGTGTTAACTTATATAAGTTAAGACACTGCAGTTTCCCTGGTGTTGTAAGCCCGACGACTCGCTGGTTGACCCTTTCCCTCCTTGAGCATTCCTTTCCCGCTTACGCCCTCCCGCTTTTAACAACCCAACTCACACCACTAAAAGCGACTGCTACAGGTAGTAACAACAAAAGGCAAGCCAATCAGAAGTTGGTCTTCCGATCCAATTCAATTTGCTGACAAACAAAAAGTCGCTCATTCGCTCGACCGACCGAATTGCGCAACGAGCGCAGACATGGCCGAAAAGTCTGATCAGCACTTAAACTGGGCTGGTGGAAATATCCAGCGGTCAGTTACAATTAAACTGGAAACGGGTCAACAGAACTTTCAGCTGAATAAAACATTATATTGTCAAAACCTATTCCTCCGAGACTTTAAATTGAAGTCATTGTTTTCCAAGGATACAACGCCGAATATTCTCCGAAACCTAAGGTATTAACGGCGCGGGCATGCGGCAGAAGTCGACCAATATGGGACGACTTATCTAGCTGGTGCCCGAACAGGCACGTTTTTTTTTTTTTGAAAGAACGGTATTTATACAGACATTTTGGAATTTTTTTTAGGTGTGCAATGAGTGTGTGTAAAGTGCAAAAATAAAAAAATATCAAATTAAAGAAAGCAAATGTGCAAATTAAAGTAAGAAATTTTGAAAAGTGGTTCCTCAATAGTACAGTGGGGACCAGGTTTCAATTCCCCGTCGGGAAAACCAAATTTTTGAAAGTGCCAAAATTTGAAACGAGAATGGATGTTTAACAGTAAATATAAAAGTTTAAGTTAGAAGTAGTCAACAAACATTGCATTGTTAAATAACAAACGAGAGAATGCTGTTGTCGAGTTCCTTGACTATCAGATATCCGTTACGCAGCTAGTGTGAATGCGAACGCGAAATTTCCTGATTTTTCTGGTCGGTTTTTGTGGCGTTGAGTGGACGTGGCAAAAATTCTTTTTGGAAATCGATAGAAATTTACAAGATTAATAGAAATGTGCATCAACACATTTATCAAAAGTGTGGGGGTGGCAGTTTTGTGCGGTTTGTGGGCGTTAGAGTGGGCGTGGTAACATGGGTGCCCTAGGTGCTTGTCTCTAGAATTCAGAATGCTGAATCTTAAAATTCTAGCTATTATAGTTCCTGAGATTTCGATTTCCTGGGATAAACTTGAATTTCGTCTGATTTGAAAATAATTTCGCAGCCTACTTATAAAAAGCTTTCCTGGAAATAAAAATCAAGCTATAAATACTTAAAGCGCAACTGAAATCATTATGTCATAAGTACACGTATCGCGTTCGAGCAAGTGGAGCCGGTCTTTTATATGAGCCATTGACAGATCGCCTATGATGTAATGAACATAACCAACCTATTGAAGATGTTTGGAATTATTTGAAATGTTTATATATAAGTTAAGACACTGCAGTTTCCCTGGTGTTGTAAACCCGACGACTCGCTGGTTGACCCTTTCCCTCCTTGAGCATTCCTTTCCCGCTTACGCCCTCCCGCTTTTAACAACCCAACTCACACCACTAAAAGCGACTGCTACAGGTAGTAACAACAAAAGGCAAGCCAATCAGAAGTTGGTCTTCCGATCCAATTCAATGTGCTGACAAGCAAAAAGTCGCTCATTCGCTCGACCGACCGAATTGCGCAACGAGCGCAGATATGGCTGAAAAGTCTGATCAGCACTTAAACTGGGCTGGTAGAAATATCCAGCGGTCAGTTACAATTAAACTGGAAACGGGTCAACACAACTTTCAAAACCTATTCCTCCGAGACTTTAAATTGAAGTCATTGTTTTCCAAGGATACAACGCCGAATATTCTCCGAAACCTAAGGTATTAACGGCGCGGGCATGCGGCAGAAGTCGACCAATATGGGACGACTTAGCTGGTGCCCGAACAGGCACGTTTTTTTTTTTTTTTTGAAGGAACGGTATTTATACATACATTTTGGAATTTTTTTTTAGGTGTGCAATGAGTGTGTGTAAAGTGCAAATATAAAGAAATATCAAATTAAAGAAAGCAAATGTGCAAATTAAAGTAAGAAATTTTGAAAAGTGGTTCCTCGATAGTACAGTGGGGACCAGGTTTCAATTCCCCGTCGGGAAAACCAAATTTTTGAAAGTGCCAAAATTTGAAACGAGAATGGATGTTTAACAGTAAATATAAAAGTTTAAGTTAGAAGTAGTCAACAAACATTGCATTGTTAAATAACAAAAGAGAGAATGCTGTTGTCGAGGTCCTTGACTATCAGATATCCGTTACGCAGCTAGTGTGAATGCGAACGAGAAATTTCCTGATTTTTCTGGGATATCGATAGATATTTGGGAAAAAAAAATGAGGAATAAAATGAACAAATTTAAAAATTGTTCAAAAATGTGGGAGTGGCAGTTTTGGTCGGTTTTTGTGGCGTTGAGTGGACGTGGCAAAAAATCTTTTTGGAAATCGATAGAAATTTACAAGATTAATAGAAATGTGCATCAACACATTTATCAAAAGTGTGGGGGTGGCAGTTTTGTGCGGTTTGTGGGCGTTAGAGTGGGCGTGGTAACATGGGTGCCCTAGGTGCTTGTCTCTAGAATTCAGAATGCTGAATCTTAAAATTCTAGCTATTATAGTTCCTGAGATTTCGATTTCCTGGGATAAACTTGAATTTCGTCTGATTTGAAAATAATTTCGCAGCCTACTTATAAAAAGCTTTCCTGGAAATAAAAATCAAGCTATAAATACTTAAAGCGCAACTGAAATCATTATGTCATAAGTACACGTATCGCGTTCGAGCAAGTGGAGCCGGTCTTTTATATGAGCCATTGACAGATCGCCTATGATGTAATGAACATAACCAACCTATTGAAGATGTTTGGAATTATTTGAAATGTTTATATATAAGTTAAGACACTGCAGTTTCCCTGGTGTTGTAAACCCGACGACTCGCTGGTTGACCCTTTCCCTCCTTGAGCATTCCTTTCCCGCTTACGCCCTCCCGCTTTTAACAACCCAACTCACACCACTAAAAGCGACTGCTACAGGTAGTAACAACAAAAGGCAAGCCAATCAGAAGTTGGTCTTCCGATCCAATTCAATGTGCTGACAAGCAAAAAGTCGCTCATTCGCTCGACCGACCGAATTGCGCAACGAGCGCAGATATGGCTGAAAAGTCTGATCAGCACTTAAACTGGGCTGGTAGAAATATCCAGCGGTCAGTTACAATTAAACTGGAAACGGGTCAACACAACTTTCAAAACCTATTCCTCCGAGACTTTAAATTGAAGTCATTGTTTTCCAAGGATACAACGCCGAATATTCTCCGAAACCTAAGGTATTAACGGCGCGGGCATGCGGCAGAAGTCGACCAATATGGGACGACTTAGCTGGTGCCCGAACAGGCACGTTTTTTTTTTTTTTTTGAAGGAACGGTATTTATACATACATTTTGGAATTTTTTTTTAGGTGTGCAATGAGTGTGTGTAAAGTGCAAATATAAAGAAATATCAAATTAAAGAAAGCAAATGTGCAAATTAAAGTAAGAAATTTTGAAAAGTGGTTCCTCGATAGTACAGTGGGGACCAGGTTTCAATTCCCCGTCGGGAAAACCAAATTTTTGAAAGTGCCAAAATTTGAAACGAGAATGGATGTTTAACAGTAAATATAAAAGTTTAAGTTAGAAGTAGTCAACAAACATTGCAATGTTAAATAACAAAAGAGAGAATACTGTTGTCGAGTTCCTTGACTATCATATATCCGTTACGCAGCTAGTGTGAATGCGAACGGGAAATTTCCTGATTTTTCTGGGATATCGATAGATATTTGGGAAAAAAAAATGAGGAATAAAATGAACAAATTTAAAAATTGTTCAAAAATGTGGGAGTGGCAGTTTTGGTCGGTTTTTGTGGCGTTGAGTGGACGTGGCAAAAAATCTTTTTGGAAATCGATAGAAATTACAAGATTAATAGAAATGTGCATCAACACATTTATCAAAAGTGTGGGGGTGGCAGTTTTGTGCGGTTTGTGGGCGTTAGAGTGGGCGTGGTAACATGGGTGCCCTAGGTGCTTGTCTCTAGAATTCAGAATGCTGAATCTAAAAATTCTAGCTATTATAGTTCCTGAGATTTCGACGTTCATACGGACAGTTGGAAAGACGGATCGACTCGGCTATTGATCCTGATTTATATGTATAGTCGGAAACCCTTCCTTCTGCCTGTTACATACTTTTCAACGAATCTCGTATACCCTTTTACTCTACGAGTAAGGGGTATAACAACCATCCCGATTGCGGCCAATAATCAAAATAAATATATGGTACAATTTTTCTTTCATTATATGTTTAAACTTGCTGAATTAATTTCAGAAGTTCGATTTCCAAGTATGATTTTGATAAAATAAAAAGTGTAATTGTGTTATAATTTGTATTTATGTCTGTTTGTGCTTATGTAAATTCTTCATAATACCGCATACTATGTCTCTTTGATAAGATTAAAACTAAATTCGTCAGTAATTTTTGGCTTTTGCTTTTTGGCTTCAGAATACCACACATACCATACCTGGGTTTGAAACTCCGGCCGGCGGTAGTGCTCTACTGACTGGGGTGTCGGAGCTCTACTCACTCCACTACCGCCGGCGGCAATGGCATAGCATCCTGGGATAAACTTGAATTTCGTCTGATTTGAAAATGATTTCGCAGCCTACTTATAAAAAGCTTTCCTGGAAATAAAAATCAAGCTATAAATACTTAAAGCGCAACTGAAATCATTATGTCATAAGTACACGTATCGCGTTCGAGCAAGTGGAGCCGGTCTTTTATATGAGCCATTGACAGATCGCCTATGAGGTAATGAACATAACCAACCTATTGAAGATGTTTGGAATTATTTGAAATGTTTATATATAAGTTAAGACACTGCAGTTTCCCTGGTGTTGTAAGCCCGACGACTCGCTGGTTGACCCTTTCCCTCCTTGAGCATTCCTTTCCCCCTTACGCCCTCCCGCTTTTAACAACCCAACTCACACCACTAAAAGCGACTGCTACAGGTAGTAACAACAAAAGGCAAGCCAATCAGAAGTTGGTCTTCCGATCCAATTCAATGTGCTGACAAACAAAAAGTCGCTCATTCGCTCGACCGACCGAATTGCGCAACGAGCGCAGATATGGCCGAAAAGTCTGATCAGCACTTAAACTGGGCTGGTAGAAATATCCAGCGGTCAGTTACAATTAAACTGGAAACGGGTCAACAGAACTTTCAGCTGAATAAAACATTATATGGTCAAAACCTATTCCTCCGAGACTTTGAAGTCATTGTTTTCCAAGGATACAACGCCGAATATTCTCCGAAACCTAAGGTATTAACGGCGCGGGCATGCGGCAGAAGTCGACCAATATGGGACGACTTAGCTGGTGCCCGAACAGGCACGTTTTTTTTTTTTTTTTGAAGGAACGGTATTTATACATACATTTTGGAATTTTTTTTTAGGTGTGCAATGAGTGTGTGTAAAGTGCAAATATAAAGAAATATCAAATTAAAGAAAGCAAATGTGCAAATTAAAGTAAGAAATTTTGAAAAGTGGTTCCTCGATAGTACAGTGGGGACCAGGTTTCAATTCCCTTCGGGAAAACCAAATTTTTGAAAGTGCCAAAATTTGAAACGAGAATGGATGTTTAACAGTAAATATAAAAGTTTAAGTTAGAAGTAGTCAACAAACATTGCATTGTTAAATAACAAAAGAGAGAATGCTGTTGTCGAGTTCCTTGACTATCAGATATCCGTTACGCAGCTAGTGTGAATGCGAACGAGAAATTTCCTGATTTTTCTGGGATATCGATAGATATTTGGGAAAAAAAAATGAGGAATAAAATGAACAAATTTAAAAATTGTTCAAAAATGTGGGAGTGGCAGTTTTGGTCGGTTTTTGTGGCGTTGAGTGGACGTGGCAAAAAATCTTTTTGGAAATCGATAGAAATTTACAAGATTAATAGAAATGTGCATCAACACATTTATCAAAAGTGTGGGGGTGGCAGTTTTGTGCGGTTTGTGGGCGTTAGAGTGGGCGTGGTAACATGGGTGCCCTAGGTGCTTGTCTCTAGAATTCAGAATGCTGAATCTTAAAATTCTAGCTATTATAGTTCCTGAGATTTCGATTTCCTGGGATAAACTTGAATTTCGTCTGATTTGAAAATAATTTCGCAGCCTACTTATAAAAAGCTTTCCTGGAAATAAAAATCAAGCTATAAATACTTAAAGCGCAACTGAAATCATTATGTCATAAGTACACGTATCGCGTTCGAGCAAGTGGAGCCGGTCTTTTATATGAGCCATTGACAGATCGCCTATGATGTAATGAACATAACCAACCTATTGAAGATGTTTGGAATTATTTGAAATGTTTATATATAAGTTAAGACACTGCAGTTTCCCTGGTGTTGTAAACCCGACGACTCGCTGGTTGACCCTTTCCCTCCTTGAGCATTCCTTTCCCGCTTACGCCCCCCCGCTTTTAACAACCCAACTCACACCACTAAAAGCGACTGCTACAGGTAGTAACAACAAAAGGCAAGCCAATCAGAAGTTGGTCTTCCGATCCAATTCAATGTGCTGACAAACAAAAAGTCGCTCATTCGCTCGACCGACCGAATTGCGCAACGAGCGCAGATATGGCCGAAAAGTCTGATCAGCACTTAAACTGGGCTGGTAGAAATATCCAGCGGTCAGTTACAATTAAACTGGAAACGGGTCAACAGAACTTTCAAAACCTATTCCTCCGAGACTTTAAATTGAAGTCATTGTTTTCCAAGGATACAACGCCGAATATTCTCCGAAACCTAAGGTATTAACGGCGCGGGCATGCGGCAGAAGTCGACCAATATGGGACGACTTAGCTGGTGCCCGAACAGGCACGTTTTTTTTTTTTTTTGAAGGAACGGTATTTATACATACATTTTGGAATTTTTTTTAGGTGTGCAATGAGTGTGTGTAAAGTGCAAAAATAAAGAAATATCAAATTAAAGAAAGCAAATGTGCAAATTAAAGTAAGAAATTTTGAAAAGTGGTTCCTCGATAGTACAGTACAGGGACCAGGTTTCAATTCCCCTTCGGGAAAACCAAATTTTTGAAAGTGCCAAAATTTGAAACGAGAATGGATGTTTAACAGTAAATATAAAAGTTTAAGTTAGAAGTAGTCAACAAACATTGCATTGTTAAATAACAAAAGAGAGAATGCTGTTGTCGAGTTCCTTGACTATCAGATATCCGTTACGCAGCTAGTGTGAATGCGAACGAGAAATTTCCTGATTTTTCTGGGATATCGATAGATATTTGGGAAAAAAAAATGAGGAATAAAATGAACAAATTTAAAAATTGTTCAAAAATGTGGGAGTGGCAGTTTTGGTCGGTTTTTGTGGCGTTGAGTGGACGTGGCAAAAATTCTTTTTGGAAATCGATAGAAATTTACAAGATTAATAGAAATGTGCATTAACACATTTATCAAAAGTGTGGGGGTGGCAGTTTTGTGCGGTTTGTGGGCGTTAGAGTGGGCGTGGTAACATGGGTGCCCTAGGTCCTTGTCTCTAGAATTCAGAATGCTGAATCTTAAAATTCTAGCTATTATAGTTCCTGAGATTTCGACGTTCATACGGACAGACGGACAGTTGGAAAGACGGATCGACTCGGCTATTGATCCTGATTTATATGTATAGTCGGAAACCCTTCCTTCTGCCTTTTACATACTTTTCAACGAATCTCGTATACCCTTTTACTCTACGAGTAAGGGGTATAACAACCATCCCGATTGCGGCCAATAATGAAAATAAATATATGGTACAATTTTTCTTTCATTATATGTTTAAACTTGCTGAATTAATTTCAGAAGTTCGATTTCCAAGTATGATTTTGATAAAATAAAAAGTGTAATTGTGTTATAATTTGTATTTATGTCTGTTTGTGCTTATGTAAATTCTTCATAATACCGCATACTATGTCTCTTTGATTAGATTAAAACTAAATTCGTCAGTAATTTTTGGCTTTTGCTTTTTGGCTTCAGAATACCACACATACCATACCTGGGTTTGAAACTCCGGCCGGCGGTAGTGCTCTACTGACTGGGGTGTCGGAGCTCTACTCACTCCACTACCGCCGGCGGCAATGGCATAGCATCCTGGGATAAACTTGAATTTCGTCTGATTTGAAAATAATTTCGCAGCCTACTTATAAAAAGCTTTCCTGGAAATAAAAATCAATCTATAAATACTTTAAGTGCAACTGAAATCATTATGTCATAAGTACACGTATCGCGGTCGAGCAAGTGGAGCCGGTTTTTTAAATGAGCCATTGACAGATCTCCTATGAGGTAATGAACATAACCAACCTATTGAAGATGTTTGGAATTATTTGAAATGTTTATATATAAGTTAAGACACTGCAGTTTCCCTGGTGTTGTAAGCCCGACGACTCGCTGGTTGACCCTTTCCCTCCTTGAGCATTCCTTTCCCCCTTACGCCCTCCCGCTTTTAACAACCCAACTCACACTACTAAAAGCGACTGCTACAGGTAGTAACAACAAAAGGCAAGCCAATCAGAAGTTGGTCTTCCGATCCAATTCAATTTGCTGACAAACAAAAAGTCGCTCATTCGCTCGACCGACCGAATTGCGCAACGAGCGCAGACATGGCCGAAAAGTCTGATCAGCACTTAAACTGGGCTGGTAGAAATATCCAGCGGTCAGTTACAATTAAACTGGAAACGGGTCAACAGAACTTTCAGCTGAAAAAAACATTATATTGTCAAAACCTATTCCTCCGAGACTTTAAATTGAAGTCATTGTTTTCCAAGGATACAACGCCGAATATTCTCCGAAACCTAAGGTATTAACGGCGCGGGCATGCGGCAGAAGTCGACCAATATGGGACGACTTAGCTGGTGCCCGAACAGGCACTTTTTTTTTTTAGAAAGAACGGTATTTATACAGACATTTTGGAATTTTTTTTAGGTGTGCAATGAGTGTGTGTAAAGTGCAAAAATAAAAAAATATCAAATTAAAGAAAGCAAATGTGCAAATTAAAGTAAGAAATTTTGAAAAGTGGTGCCTCGATAGTACAGTACAGGGACCAGGTTTCAATTCACCTTCGGGAAAACCAAATTTTTGAAAGTGCCAAAATTTGAAACGAGAATGGATGTTTAACAGTAAATATAAAAGTTTAAGTTAGAAGTAGTCAACAAACATTGCATTGTTAAATAACAAAAGAGAGTATGCTGTTGTCGAGTTCCTTGACTATCAGATATCCGTTACGCAGCTAGTGTGAATGCGAACGCGAAATTTCCTGATTTTTCTGGGATATCGATAGATATTTGGGGGAAAAAATGAGGAATAAAATGAACAAATTTAAAAATTGTTCAAAAATGTGGAAGTGGCAGTTTTGGGCGGTTTTTGTGGCGTTGAGTGGACGTGGCAAAAATTCTTTTTGGAAATCGATAGAAATTTACAAGATTAATAGAAATGTGCATCAACACATTTATCAAAAGTGTGGGGCTGGCAGTTTTGTGCGGTTTGTGGGCGTTAGAGTGGGCGTGGTAACATGGGTGCCCTAGGTCCTTGTCTCTAGAATTCAGAATGCTGAATCTTAAAATTCTAGCTATTATAGTTCCTGAGATTTCGACGTTCATACGGACAGACGGACAGTTGGAAAGACGGATCGACTCGGCTATTGATCCTGATTTATATGTATAGTCGGAAACCCTTCCTTCTGCCTGTTACATACTTTTCAACGAATCTCGCATACCCTTTTACTCTACGAGTAAGGGGTATAACAACCATCCCGATTGCGGCCAATAATCAAAATAAATATATGGTAAAATTTTTCTTTCATTATATGGTTAAACTTGCTGAATTAATTTCAGAAGTTCGATTTCCAAGTATGATTTTGATAAAATAAAAAGTGTAATTGTGTTATAATTTGTATTTATGTCTGTTTGTGCTTATGTAAATTCTTCATAATACCGCATACTATGTCTCTTTGATTAGATTAAAACTAAATTCGTCAGTAATTATTGGCTTTTGCTTTTTGGCTTCAGAATACCACATACCATACCTGGGTTTGAACTTCGGCCGGCGGTAGTGCCCTACTGACTGGTGTGTCAAAGCTCTCCTCACTCCACTACCGCCGGCGGCAATGGCATAGCATCCTGGGATAAACTTGAATTTCGTCTGATTTAAAAATAATTTCGCAGCCTACTTATAAAAAGCATTCCTGGAAATAAAAATCAAGCTATAAATACTTAAAGCGCAACTGAAATCATTATGTCATAAGTACACATATCGCGTTCGAGCAAGTGGAGCCGGTCTTTTATATGAGCCATTGACAGATCGCCTATGAGGTAATGAACATAACCAACCTATTGAAGATGTTTGGAATTATTTGAAATGTTTATATATAAGTTAAGACACTGCAGTTTCCCTGGTGTTGTAAGACCGACGACTCGCTGGTTGACCCTTTCCCTCCTTCAGCATTCCTTTCCCCCTTACGCCCTCCCGCTTTTAACAACCCAACTCACACCACTAAAAGCGACTGCTACAGGTAGTAACAACAAAAGGCAAGCCAATCAGAAGTTGGTCTTCCGATCCAATTCAATTTGCTGACAAACAAAAAGTCGCTCATTCGCTCGACCGACCGAATTGCGCAACGAGCGCAGACATGGCCGAAAAGTCTGATCAGCACTTAAACTGGGCTGGTAGAAATATCCAGCGGTCAGTTACAATTAAACTGGAAACGGGTCAACAGAACTTTCAAAACCTATTCCTCCGAGACTTTAAATTGAAGTCATTGTTTTCCAAGGATACAACGCCGAATATTCTCCGAAACCTAAGGTATTAACGGCGCGGGCATTCGGCAGAAGTCGACCAATATGGGACGACTTAGCTGGTGCCCGAACAGGCACGTTTTTTTTTTTTAAAGAACGGTATTTATACAGACATTTTGGAATTTTTTTTTAGGTGTGCAATGAGTGTGTGTAAAGTGCAAAAATAAAAAAATATCAAATTAAAGAAAGCAAATGTACAAATTACAGTAAGAAATTTTGAAAAGTGGTGCCTCGATAGTACAGTGGGGACCAGGTTTCAATTCCCCGTCGGGAAAACCAAATTTTTGAAAGTGCCAAAATTTGAAACGAGAATGGATGTTTAACAGTAAATATAAAAGTTTAAGTTAGAAGTAGTCAACAAACATTGCATTGTTAAATAACAAAAGAGAGAATGCTGTTGTCGAGTTCCTTGACTATCAGAAATCCGTTACGCAGCTAGTGTGAATGCGAACGCGAAATTTCCTGATTTTTCTGGGATATCGATAGATATTTGGGAAAAAAAATGAGGAATAAAATGAACAAATTTAAAAATTGTTCAAAAATGTGGAAGTGGCAGTTTTGGGCGGTTTTTGTGGCGTTGAGTGGACGTGGCAAAAATTCTTTTTGGAAATCGATAGAAATTTACAAGATTAATAGAAATGTGCATCAACACATTTATCAAAAGTGTGGGGGTGGCAGTTTTGTGCGGTTTGTGGGCGTTAGAGTGGGCGTGGTAACATGGGTGCCCTAGGTCCTTGTCTCTAGAATTCAGAATGCTGAATCTTAAAATTCTAGCTATTATAGTTCCTGAGATTTCGACGTTCATACGGACAGACGGACAGTTGGAAAGACGGATCGACTCGGCTATTGATCCTGATTTATATGTATAGTCGGAAACCCTTCCTTCTGCCTGTTACATACTTTTCAACGAATCTCGTATACCCTTTTACTCTACGAGTAAGGGGTATAACAACCATCCCGATTGCGGCCAATAATCAAAATAAATATATGGTAGAATTTTTCTTTCATTATATGGTTAAACTTGCTGAATTAATTTCAGAAGTTCGATTTCCAAGTATGATTTTGATAAAATAAAAAGTGTAATTGTGTTATAATTTGTATTTATGTCTGTTTGTGCTTACGTAAATTCTTCATAATACCGCATACTATGTCTCTTTGATTAGATTAAAACTAAATTCGTCAGTAATTTTTGGCTTTTGCTTTTTGGCTTCAGAATACCACACATACCATACCTGGGTTTGAAACTCCGGCCGGCGGTAGTGCTCTACTGACTGGGGTGTCGGAGCTCTACTCACTCCACTACTGCCGGCGGCAATGGCATAGCATCCTGGGATAAACTTGAATTTCGTCTGATTTGAAAATAATTTCGCAGCCTACTTATAAAAAGCTTTCCTGGAAATAAAAATCAAGCTATAAATACTTAAAGCGCAACTGAAATCATTATGTCATAAGTACACGTATCGCGTTCGAGCAAGTGGAGCCGGTCTTTTATATGAGCCATTGACAGATCGCCTATGAGGTAATGAACATAACCAACCTATTGAAGATGTTTGGAATTATTTGAAATGTTTATATATAAGTTAAGACACTGCAGTTTCCCTGGTGTTGTAAGCCCGACGACTCGCTGGTTGACCCTTTCCCTCCTTGAGCATTCCTTTCCCCCTTACGCCCTCCTGCTTTTAACAACCCAACTCACACCACTAAAAGCGACTGCTACAGGTAGTAACAACAAAAGGCAAGCCAATAAGAAGTTGGTCTTCCGATCCAATTCAATTTGCTGACAAACAAAAAGTCGCTCATTCGCTCGACCGACCGAATTGCGCAACGAGCGCAGACATGGCCGAAAAGTCTGATCAGCACTTAAACTGGGCTGGTAGAAATATCCAGCGGTCAGTTACAATTAAACTGGAAACGGGTCAACAGAACTTTCAGCTGAATAAAACATTATATTGTCAAAACCTATTCCTCCGAGACTTTAAATTGAAGTCATTGTTTCCAAGGATACAACGCCGAATATTCTCCGAAACCTAAGGTATTAACGGCGCGGGCATGCGGCAGAAGTCGACCAATATGGGACGACTTAGCTGGTGCCCGAACAGGCACGTTTTTTTTTTTTGAAAGAACGGTATTTATACAGACATTTTGGAATTTTTTTTTAGGTGTGCAATGAGTGTGTGTAAAGTGCAAAAATAAAAAAATATCAAATTAAAGAAAGCCAATGTGCAAATTACAGTAAGAAATTTTGAAAAGTGGTTGCTCGATAGTACAGTGGGGACCAGGTTTCAATTCCCCGTCGGGAAAACCAAATTTTTGAAAGTGCCAAAATTTGAAACGAGAATGGATGTTTAACAGTAAATATAAAAGTTTAAGTTAGAAGTAGTCAACAAAAATTGCATTGTTAAATAACAAAAGAGAGAATGCTGTTGTCGAGTTCCTTGACTATCAGATATCCGTTACGCAGCTAGTGTGAATGCGAACGCGAAATTTCCTGATTTTTCTGGGATATCGATAGATATTTGGGAAAAAAAATGAGGAATAAAATGAACAAATTTAAAAATTGTTCAAAAATGTGGAAGTGGCAGTTTTGGGCGGTTTTTGTGGCGTTGAGTGGACGTGGCAAAAATTCTTTTTGGAAATCGATAGAAATTTACAAGATTAATAGAAATGTGCATCAACACATTTATCAAAAGTGTGGGGCTGGCAGTTTTGTGCGGTTTGTGGGCGTTAGAGTGGGCGTGGTAACATGGGTGCCCTAGGTCCTTGTCTCTAGAATTCAGAATGCTGAATCTTAAAATTTTAGCTATTATAGTTCCTGAGATTTCGACGTTCATACGGACAGACGGACAGTTGGAAAGACGGATCGACTCGGCTATTGATCCTGATTTATATGTATAGTCGGAAACCCTTCCTTCTGCCTGTTACATACTTTTCAACGAATCTCGTATACCCTTTTACTCTACGAGTAAGGGGTATAACAACCATCCCGATTGCGGCCAATAATCAAAATAAATATATGGTAGAATTTTTCTTTCATTATATGGTTAAACTTGCTGAATTAATTTCAGAAGTTCGATTTCCAAGTATGATTTTGATAAAATAAAAAGTGTAATTGTGTTATAATTTGTATTTATGTCTGTTTGTGCTTACGTAAATTCTTCATAATACCGCATACTATGTCTCTTTGATTAGATTAAAACTAAATTCGTCAGTAATTTTTGGCTTTTGCTTTTTGGCTTCAGAATACCACACATACCATACCTGGGTTTGAAACTCCGGCCGGCGGTAGTGCTCTACTGACTGGGGTGTCGGAGCTCTACTCACTCCACTACTGCCGGCGGCAATGGCATAGCATCCTGGGATAAACTTGAATTTCGTCTGATTTGAAAATAATTTCGCAGCCTACTTATAAAAAGCTTTCCTGGAAATAAAAATCAAGCTATAAATACTTAAAGCGCAACTGAAATCATTATGTCATAAGTACACGTATCGCGTTCGAGCAAGTGGAGCCGGTCTTTTATATGAGCCATTGACAGATCGCCTATGAGGTAATGAACATAACCAACCTATTGAAGATGTTTGGAATTATTTGAAATGTTTATATATAAGTTAAGACACTGCAGTTTCCCTGGTGTTGTAAGCCCGACGACTCGCTGGTTGACCCTTTCCCTCCTTGAGCATTCCTTTCCCCCTTACGCCCTCCCGCTTTTAACAACCCAACTCACACTACTAAAAGCGACTGCTACAGGTAGTAACAACAAAAGGCAAGCCAATCAGAAGTTGGTCTTCCGATCCAATTCAATTTGCTGACAAACAAAAAGTCGCTCATTCGCTCGACCGACCGAATTGCGCAACGAGCGCAGACATGGCCGAAAAGTCTGATCAGCACTTAAACTGGGCTGGTAGAAATATCCAGCGGTCAGTTACAATTAAAATGGAAACGGGTCAACAGAACTTTCAGCTGAATAAAACATTATATTGTCAAAACCTATTCCTCCGAGACTTTAAATTGAAGTCATTGTTTTCCAAGGATACAACGCCGAATATTCTCCGAAACCTAAGGTATTAACGGCGCGCCCGCGGGCATGCGGCAGAAGTCGACCAATATGGGACGACTTAGCTGGTGCCCGAACAGGCACGCTATTATAGTTCCTGAGATTTCGACGTTCATACAAACAGACAGACAGTTGGAAAGACGGATCGACTCGGCTATTGATCCTGATTTATATGTATAGTCGGAAAAACTTCCTTCTGCCTGTTACATACTTTTCAACGAATCTCGTATACCCTTTTACTCTACGAGTAAGGGGTATAACAACCATCCCGATTGCGGCCAATAATCAAAATAAATATATGGTAAAATTTTTCTTTCATTATATGTTTAAACTTGCTGAATTAATTTCAGAAGTTCGATTTCCAAGTATGATTTTGATAAAATAAAAAGTGTAATTGTGTTATAATTTGTATTTATGTCTGTTTGTGCTTATGTAAATTCTTCATAATACCGCATACTATGTCTCTTTGATTAGATTAAAACTAAATTCGTCAGTAATTTTTGGCTTTTGCTTTTTGGCTTCAGAATACCACACATACCATACCTGGGTTTGAAACTCCGGCCGGCGGTAGTGCTCTACTGACTGGGGTGTCGGAGCTCTACTCACTCCACTACCGCCGGCGGCAATGGCATAGCATCCTGGGATAAACTTGAATTTCGTCTGATTTGAAAATAATTTCGCAGCCTACTTATAAAAAGCTTTCCTGGAAATAAAAATCAAGCTATAAATACTTAAAGCGCAACTGAAATCATTATGTCATAAGTACACGTATCGCGTTCGAGCAAGTGGAGCCGGTCTTTTATATGAGCCATTGACAGATCGCCTATGAGGTAATGAACATAACCAACCTATTGAAGATGTTTGGAATTATTTGAAATGTTTATATATAAGTTAAGACACTGCAGTTTCCCTGGTGTTGTAAGACCGACGACTCGCTGGTTGACCCTTTCCCTCCTTCAGCATTCCTTTCCCCCTTACGCCCTCCCGCTTTTAACAACCCAACTCACACCACTAAAAGCGACTGCTACAGGTAGTAACAACAAAAGGCAAGCCAATCAGAAGTTGGTCTTCCGATCCAATTCAATGTGCTGACAAACAAAAAGTCGCTCATTCGCTCGACCGACCGAATTGCGCAACGAGCGCAGACATGGCCGAAAAGTCTGATCAGCACTTAAACTGGGCTGGTAGAAATATCCAGCGGTCAGTTACAATTAAAATGGAAACGGGTCAACAGAACTTTCAGCTGAATAAAACATTATATTGTCAAAACCTATTCCTCCGAGACTTTAAATTGAAGTCATTGTTTTCCAAGGATACAACGCCGAATATTCTCCGAAACCTAAGGTATTAACGGCGCGGGCATGCGGCAGAAGTCGACCAATATGGGACGACTTAGCTGGTGCCCGAACAGGCACGTTTTTTTTTTTTTGAAAGAACGGTATTTATACAGACATTTTGGAATTGTTTTTTAGGTGTGCAATGAGTGTGTGTAAAGTGCAAAAATAAAAAAATTTTAAATTAAAGAAAGCAAATGTACAAATTAAAGTAAGAAATTTTGAAAAGTGGTTCCTCGATAGTACAGTGGGGACCAGGTTTCATTTCCCTTCGGGAAAACCAAATTTTTGAAAGTGCCAAAATTTGAAACGAGAATGGATGTTTAACAGTAAATATAAAAGTTTAAGTTAGAAGTAGTCAACAAACATTGCATTGTTAAATAACAAAAGAGAGAATGCTGTTGTCGAGTCCCTTGACTATCAGATATCCGTTACGCAGCTAGTGTGAATGCGAACGCGAAATTTCCTGATTTTTCTGGGATGTCGATAGATATTTGTGAAAAAAAATGAGGAATAAAATGAACAAATTTAAAAATTGTTCAAAAATGTGGGAGTGGCAGTTTTGGTCGGTTTTTGTGGCGTTGAGTGGACGTGGCAAAAAATCTTTTTGGAAATCGATAGAAATTTACAAGATTAATAGAAATGTGCATCAACACATTTATCAAAAGTGTGGGGCTGGCAGTTTTGTGCGGTTTGTGGGCGTTAGAGTGGGCGTGGTAACATGGGTGCCCTAGGTCCTTGTCTCTAGAATTCAGAATGCTGAATCTTAAAATTCTAGCTATTATAGTTCCTGAGATTTCGACGTTCATACGGACAGTTGGAAAGACGGATCGACTCGGCTATTGATCCTGATCTATATGTAAATTATAAGTCGTTGGTTTATTTTAGTTATATTTATTTACCACTCTCCCGTTAGGGCGAGGGTCACAATATTTGGGTATTTATAATTACAAGGCGTAAGCCTCGGAGTAAGATTTAAAACTAACTTAAGAATTCAGTCCCGGTTTAACTCCAGTCCTCTGGCCCGCAGCAGAACTGCTGGCAGTCAGCACTTCTGCGACAGCCCGATCACTCGCTCCGCGAGTGCTCCGTGCGTGCTCGGGGCACGCACCTGGAGTACGCGATCAGCAGTTTGTTTAGTGCGCGTGCAGACCACCGGATATGGCCTGCAATTCAGCAGTTTCACTCCGTGAGAACTGCTTGTGTTAACTTCTCCGTCTTTTAAGAGGTCGCCGTCCCGGTGACCCACTTGCTCCACATCTCTGTTGTCTCCTGGCTTTGTGTGGCTCCTGGTCTTTAGGTGGTGGTAGCTCAACCAAATGGTGGAGCACAATAGGAAGGCAGCAAGTATGGCGAGGGAATTGCTGAGGAGGGACCCCAAGGTGAGTTTCTCTCTAAGAGTCCCGATGTGGTGAAGGTTCCTCAGACTTAGTTCGTGGAGAAGTGGAAGGCTTAACCTATTCTGATGAGCCGTGACGATTACAACGGCGATGACCGACACAGCAGGTTTTTTATCTGAATTTCCTAGCTGATTAATGTACCAAGTCCCATTGAGGGCTACCTTTTCGGTGTATGTTACCAGGTAGGTACCCGACACTTTCTGGTCTGTCCCCTGGTTGTCGGTTATGGTCACGTTGGCATCATTCACAATGAGAGTGCCGTGATCTACAATGGTCACCGGATCCAGGTGGCCGGGAAGTGTAGAACAGTGTGCAAAGGCCCCGGAGATTATCTGCTGAGCGCAAGTGCCATTCTGCAGTTCTTTGCAGAAAGTGGCGCCGACCGTCGTCTTGCAGTTCCCGATGTTGATGTTCCGGGTTCTGCATTCCGCCACCAGATATCCGTCGTCGAAGTTCAAGATCTTGTTGTTGTGCTGGACCGGGAAGATTGTAATTTTCTTACATTTAATCTTAGGGTTAGGGAATTTAATTAAAAAGTGTACAATTTCTGAGTTTTGGAATACGCTTATGCTAGATACTTCTAGTAGCTCTATTAGACTAATGTCAATAGGCTGTCTGTCTATGAATTCCAATATCGGTTTCGTCTAAAATTGATGGACTTACAATGTTTAGTTTTGCTAGGGTTAAGCCCATAATATTTTCTAAATCTGTGATAACAATTCTATTTTTAGCTAAAATGATCTCCAGTAAGTGTGTTTCTTTATATGTTTCAGTTTTAGAAATTTGATTCATTGTTGTTGCAAGTTCATTCAATCGTGTTTGGAATTTGATATTTAATTCTGTTTGGCTTTCCTCTGTTCTTATTAACTGCTCTTGATTGAATTTTATTTCTTCCCAATCGTTAAAGTCGGGGGTACCGGCAATGACCTTCAGTGCCGTTCCGATCAAATTTAAACTCCTAGCAGTCCTATGGTGGAATCTTAGAGTGGCTACTAATTTGCGAATGTGTGTCAAGTCCGTCATAATTACTGGTGTCCGGTGGTCGTCTGTAAATGTCCTTGTCATTGTCTCTGTCTGATCGGCGTAGTCCTCGTACGTTGTTATGTTTGTCGAGTGTTGCAAGTATCCGTACGATTCCCAGATGACGATTTCATTGTCCTCTATTGGCATGTAGTCTGCGTTCGTATAGTCGTTAAGTCGTACCGTCGCGTCTGTCTTAACAGCTATTAGTATAAGAATTAGAATGGAATACCGTAACCTAAAAAGATATAAAAAGATTGGAAACGGGGTCAGGACTCTTGCGAAGATGTTTATTGTAGATTGTCCTTGTTGACCACCCTCCCCTTTATTAGGACCGTGGTCCCCAGGTCTGCCTCTATGGTTTCTTCTGAACATAGTGGGGAAAGCTTGTTCCCTAATCGTTTGTTGGTTTTTAAGAACACCTTTTCGCCAACTTGATAGTCCTTGTAGGTTCTATTTTTATTTACTTGATCAAGGGTCTTTTCCTGTGCTTGTTTAATTTTTCTGCTGATTTTTCTTTCGAATCCCGCAGACTTCGAGTGGATAATTTCTATCGGTTTTTCATTAGTTACTGAGTGAATTGAATTGTTGTACTTGTAGGTTGCCAACAGAATCAATTCGGTTGTGTCATTTAGGCCAGTTTCCAGCTTTAAGCATCTGGCTATTTCTGCCAGGGTACTGTGAAACCTTTAAACCTAACCGTTTTATTATGTGTAATAGGGGAGATTTTACGTCCACAATAGCCCTCGATGCGATGGTTTGCACTGTGGCAAATTTCGAAAATTTATCAATGCACGTAAGAAAAAGGGTTCCATCTGTTGTAAAGATGTCGATGTGGAGGATTTCCCCCACATAGGAAGGTATAGGTGTTTCTGCTACCGCTTGTTTGGATGGATGACGATTGTATTTAGCCATTGAGCAGGTCTTGCAGTTCAAAGTGGTTTCTGTTGCTAACCGTAGCATCTTAGGAAAAAAATAGTCCCTCAAGATTTGTTTTACGTTTTCTTGTGCTGCTCGGTGAGCTCTGTTGTGCTCTGTTATAACAATTTCTCTCTGCTCAGTTGCATCCGTTATGTCCTGCACAAAGCTTTTCGCATGCTTGAAGGTGGTGCTTGGGAACAATTCAACTAATCGGTGCTGGATAAATGCCAAGATCGGTAGGGAGCAATGTATTGCGTTAACTACTTCAGCATTTACCACGTCTTGTAATGCATTAAGAAGATTTTCTCGTTTAGAAATCCTTATTATGTGTCTCACCTTGCTTTTAAACAAGATGAATGTGTCTACCGAAAAACTGTTTCCTTCTTCGATTATTATTTGATTTCTGAAACAGTTTACCGGGTTGTCCGTTATGTCAATAGTGTAAGTTAGCGACTGTTCGCTGTGTATCGTTGCTACATCCGACTGTTCGTCATTTAGAACGTTTATCTTTTGGCGAGACAGCGCGTCTGCAACAAGATTTTCTTTGCCTGGTTTGTAGACCAATTTGGCGCCGTGATCATCGATAATTCCCTTCCAGCGTTTTAGTTTCGCGTTATGGTTTTTATCCGAGACGGCAAAGGTAAGTGGTTGGTGATCGGTGAAGATCCGCAACCCTTTTACACCGTATAAGTAGTTTCGGAGGTTTTTCAGTGCCCAAACTATGGCGAGGAGCTCTCGCTCGTTGGTTGCATAATTTTTTTCACTATCTCTAAGGGCGCGTGATATCATTGTGATCGGGCGGCCGTCTTGAGATAGTACCGCTCCTAGACCAAAACCTGACGCATCCGTTGTCAAATCAAATGGTCTCTTAAAGTCTGGGTATGAAAGCAGAACGTCTTCCGATGCCAAGATTTCTCTCAACCTGTTGAACGTTTCTTTCTGTTCTTTGGTCGTATCGATGTCGATTTTCCTTGACTGATATTTGTTTGCTTTTCCATTTTCTCCCTTTAGGATATTCGTTAAAGGCCTTGCGATTGTCGCAAAGTCTTTTATAAAGCACTTATAGTAGCTGGCTAGTCCCAGAAATGATCTGAGTTCGAAAAGCGTTTTAGGTAAAGGGAATTCTTTTATGACTTTGACCTTTTCAGGTGAGGTTCGTAGACCCCCTTGCGACACTATGAACCCCAAGTATTCAACGCTCTTTTTAAAGAACTTTGATTTCTCTTGGGATACTCTCATGCCTGCCTCCAAGAGTTTTCTTAAAACCCAATCCACGTCCTTAACGTGGTCTTCCTTTGTTTTGGAGAATATTATGACGTCATCGACGTACACGTAGCATATTTTTGAAATTCCATCTCTTAGGACGTCGTCAATGGCCCTTTGGAAAATGCTTGGGGCTTTTTTAAGCCCAAATGGTAATCTACAAAATTCGTACTTGCCGTTGTTTATTGAAAATGCCGTCTTTTCTCTGTCTTTTTCTGCCAGCTCTATCTGGTGAAAGCCTGACTTAAGATCAAGTGTCGTAAAAAATTTTGACTCTCCCATATTTGACAGTATTGTCGAAATTGTTGGGATAGGGTATTTATCGTCAACCGTTCTCTGGTTTAGTTTCCTAAAATCGATAACTAGTCGCTTCTTTTTTACCCCATTTTGGTCTGTTCCCTTTTTATCTACAACCCAGGTCGGGTTGTTGTAGGGAGATTCGGATGGCCTTATTTCGCCGTCCGCTAGAAGTTGTTTAACCTCTGCATTGACGAATTCGGTCACACCCATGGGATGCGGGTATGATTTTGAGTATACCGGCTCCCCATCTGTTTTAATTGTGGCGATAGTATTTATATTGAATGGTAATGCCTCGTCTGGGTCAGCGAAGGCTTTGTGATTTTTAACTATCATTTTATCGAACGAGTTTTTAATAGCACGAGGAACGTCTCCATCATCGATTTTAATGAAGTTAACGTTTTCCGCCCTAGCAAACTGGATCTTTTCAGTTCCGTTACTAGTATTTAAAACATTTCCAGTAAAATCAAGTTTCGCATTTACTTGTTTAAGTAAGTCGAGACCAATAATACCGTCAAAGTCTTTAAGATTGTTCAGAAGAAAAAAGGGTGTCTTTACGTTAAACACCGAAACCATACATTTTTTATCGATTTTGGTAAAGCCATGAATTGACTTTACAGTAAAGGGTTTTTCAGCTGCCACGACGCCTTTCAGCCCCGGGAGTGGAGTAATATAATTTTTTGAGGTGCCTGTATCTAGTAATAGTTTTATTTCTCCTCCTGCCACCGTACGTGTAATGTAAGGGAGCAGGGACTTTACCCTAAAAAATTGCAGGAGTCCTCTGCATCCAGCTCGTCCTGTATTTCTAAGGCGCTTGCCTGAGCAACGGAGTCATAATCTTCTTTGTCGGTGTTTTCCTCCGACATGAAGTTGATTTTTTGCTGAGACCGTGCCGACCGCCCTCTTTGCCATGTTGTGGTTTGTTTGGACCGGGAGGAAGGGTCAACTTCCATTGGCTCTATCGCCGGTTGGCCATTACCTGCACTGTTGTGTGGCCCTTGCTTAAAGGAACCGCTTTGATTGTTTGTTCCCTTTAGAGTTCTAACAAAATGGGGGTTCTTTTTAATCGCCCCCGAATTTTTGTTGGGTTCTCCGTATGACTGCGAACTTTTCCAACCTGCTTGTTTCTGGTTGTTCGGCCTATAGGCTCTTTCTTCGTTATGTCGGGCGAACGTGGCCGCGAAAATACTTCTGTCGTTACTTGACTCAGCTTCTTGAGCTAACGCCAATGCTGATGGCAAGTCCCGCGGTTGTGCCGGAAAAACGCCAATTTTTAATGATTTCTTTAAGCCAGATATGAACGCGTGTAAAGCGTCATCCCTGTGCTGTTCATTAAGGACGGCCGCCGCGGCTGCGTCGTGTGTCATTATTGTTTTGTTTGTAAGAAGCGTTAGCTTCCGTTCTATCTCATCATAGTATTTGAGTAGGGGTAGCTCTCCCTGCCTTTACAAACTTAATTCTTGTTTTATTACGTGTGCCGGAGTTTTGTCCGCATACGTGAAGTTTAAGCGCGCTATTATGGCGTGAAAATTAAATACCGTGTTAAAATGTTCGCAATTTGTTCCGCCTGCATTTCTGTTGCCCTACTGTTTGACGATATTTCAATTCTATTTATTTCTGGCACTTTTCTGTGTAAAAGTTCTAGGACTTCTTCTTCTGAGGAAATGTTCCCAGTATCCCTATACATGAGACAGTTCTTTATGTAAAAAATTTTGCGCGTGTTATAGAACTAAATCAAGAGTTTGTAGAATATTAATTATAAGTATTTGTTGTATTTCTTAGCAAGAGTTAAATATCAAATTAATTTGTGGTTCGCTAAAATTTCAACTTCACAACTTGCTGGATATCATTTAATTGGTGTATTTTTTATTTATTATTTTTTATTTCGATTTTCTAGCACATGAGAATGTATTTATTAAGTTTTAAGCTCAATATTTTTTATTTATTGGCGAACTTTTGGACAAAAAGCCTACTCACATGTTAATAAATTAATTTTATTGTCGAGGTGTTTTGCCGACGGCTTTCTTTCGCCACCAGTACTGCTGCTGTCGTCGCTGCCGATGCCTCTTCTGCCTCTCTATTTGGTTGAGAATTTTCCGCTTGGTGAAAGTTGGGACTTGTGTTTTTTCCTTTCGGGTGGTTTTTCGATCTGTCCAATTTATGGAATTTTAATTTTTGTGATTTTAATTTTTTCACTTTTTTTTCATTTCGGGTGATTGTTTTTTGTACGCGAATTCCGTCTCGCGTGAGTCCGATTTCTACGTTCGGGCGCCAATTATAAGTCGTTGGTTTATTTTAGTTATATTTATTTACCACTCTCCCGGTAGGGCGAGGGTCACAATATTTGGGTATTTATAATTACAAGGCGTAAGCCTCGGAGTATGATTTAAAACTAACTTAAGAATTCAGTCCCGGTTCAACTCCAGTCCTCTGGCCCGCAGCAGAACTGCTGGCAGTCAGCACTTCTGCGTCAGCCCGATCACTCGCTCCGCGAGTGCTCCGTGCGTGCTCGGGGCAATTGCACCTGGAGTACGCGATCAGCAGTTTGTTTAGTGCGCGTGCAGACCACCGGATATGGCCTGCAATTCAGCAGTTTCACTCCGTGAGAACAGCTTGTGTTAACTTCTGCCTTCCCGTCGGGAAAACCAAATTTTTGAAAGTGACAAAATTTGAAACGAGAATGGATGTTTAACAATAAATATAAAAGTTTAAGTTAGAAGTAGTCAACAAACATTGCATTGTTAAATAACAAAAGAGAGAATGCTGTTGTCGAGTTCCTTGACTATCAGATATACGTTACGCAGCTAGTGTGAATGCGAACGCGAAATTTCCTGATTTTTCTGGTATATCGATAGATATTTGGGAAAAAAAATGAGGAATAAAATTAACATATTTAAAAATTGTTCAAAAATGTGGGAGTGGCAGTTTTGGGCAGCTTTTGTGGCGTAGAGTGGACGTGCAAAAATTCTTTTTGGAAATCGATAGAAATTTACAAGATTAATAGAAATTTATCAAAAGTGTGGGGGTGGCAGTTTTGTGCGGTTTGTGGGCGTTAGAGTGGGCGTGGTAACATGGGTGCCCTAGGTGCTTGTCTCTAGAATTCAGAATGCTGAATCTTAAAATTCTAGCTATTATAGTTCCTGAGATTTCGATTTCCTGGGATAAACTTGAATTTCGTCTGATTTGAAAATAATTTCGCAGCCTACTTATAAAAAGCTTTCCTGGAAATAAAAATCAAGCTATAAATACTTAAAGCGCAACTGAAATCATTATGTCATAAGTACACTTATCGCGTTCGAGCAAGTGGAGCCGGTCTTTTATATGAGCCATTGACAGATCGCCTATGATGTAATGAACATAACCAACCTATTGAAGATGTTTGGAATTATTTGAAATGTTTATATATAAGTTAAGACACTGCAGTTTCCCTGGTGTTGTAAGCCCGACGACTCGCTGGTTGACCCTTTCCCTCCTTGAGCATTCCTTTCCCCCTTACGCCCTCCCGCTTTTAACAACCCAACTCACACCACTAAAAGCGACTGCTACAGGTAGTAACAACAAAAGGCAAGCCAATCAGAAGTTGGTCTTCCGATCCAATTCAATTTGCTGACAAATAAAAAGTCGCTCATTCGCTCGACCGACCGAATTGCGCAACGAGCGCAGACATGGCCAAAAAGTCTGATCAGCACTTAAACTGGGCTGGTAGAAATATCCAGCGGTCAGTTACAATTAAACTGGGAACGGGTCAACAGAACTTTCAGCTGAATAAAACATTATATTGTCAAAACCTATTCCTCCGAGACTTTAAATTGAAGTCATTGTTTCCAAGGATACAACGCCGAATATTCACCGAAACCTAAGGTATGAACGGAGCGGGCATGCGGCAAAGTCGACCAATATGGGACGACTTAGCTGGTGCCCGAACAGGCACGTTTTTTTTTTTTTGAAAGAACGGTATTTATACAGACATTTTGGAATTTTTTTTTAGGTGTGCAACGAGTGTGTGTAAAGTGCAAAAATAAAAAAATATCAAATTAAAGAAAGCAAATGTACAAATTAAAGTAAGAAATTTTGAAAAGTGGTTCCTCGATAGTACAGTGGGGACCAGGTTTCAATTCCCCTTCGGGAAAACCAAATTTTTGAAAGTGCCAAAATTTGAAACGAGAATGGATGTTTAACAGTAAATATAAAAGTTTAAGTTTGAAGTAGTCAACAAACATTGCATTGTTAAATAACAAAAGAGAGAATGCTGTTGTCGAGTTCCTTGACTATCAGATATCCGTTACGCAGCTAGTGTGAATGCGGACGCGAAATTTCCTGATTTTTCTGGGATATCGATAGATATTTGGGAAAAAAATGAGGAATAAAATGAACAAATTTAAAAATTGTTCAAAAATGTGGGAGTGGCAGTTTTGGGCGGTTTTTGTGGCGTTGAGTGGACGTGTCAAAAATTCTTTTTGGAAATCGATAGAAATTTACAATTTCTGCGGTTTGTGGGCGTTAGAGTGGGCGTGGTAACATGGGTGCCCTAGGTCCTTGTCTCTAGAATTCAGAATTCTGAATCTTAAAATTCTAGCTATTATAGTTCCTGAGATTTCGACGTTCATACGGACAGACGGACAGTTGGAAAGACGGATCGACTCGGCTATTGATCCTGATTTATATGTATAGTCGGAAACCCTTCCTTCTGCCTGTTACATACTTTTCAACGAATCTCGTATACCCTTTTACTCTACGAGTAAGGGGTATAACAACTATCCCGATTGCGGCCAATAATCAAAATAAATATATAGTAAAATTTTTCTTTCATTATATGGTTAAACTTGCTGAATTAATTTCAGAAGTTCGATTTCCAAGTATGATTTTGATAAAATAAAAAGTGTAATTGTGTTATAATTTGTATTTATTTCTGTTTGTGCTTAAGTAAATTCTTCATAATACCTGAGATCGTTCATCTCTAATCGGACGTTCGACATTGCAGTGCGTGATGCTCGATCCAGCCTGGAAGAGATTCACGCAGGAGTTCCACAGGGAAGTGTTCTTGGGCCCTTCCTATACACCCTGTACACTGCTGACATGCCATCTCCCGCAAACAACGCCGAAGTCCCCCCGGCTCAGCTGCTCCTGGCCACTTACGCCGATGACACTGCCATGCTGGCGTCTCATCCTTCACTGCAATCTGCCTCTAACGCTGTCCAGGAATGGCTGCACGCAATCGAAAAATGGACTGCCAAAAGGAATGTGGCCATTAACTCCTCAAAGTCAGCCTGTGTAACTTTTTCCCTGCGACCCGGAACCTGCACTGATCTGACCTTCGATGGAAGCCCTATCACCAATGCTAGTTCGCACTGCTACCTAGGAGTTCATCTAGATCGGAGACTGACCTGGAGGGCCCACATCACGTCGGTCAGATCTAAGTCACTGGCGAAGCTAAAAAAGCTCGACTGGCTCTTCCACTGAGCTCTAAGGCTCTTTTAATCAAAGCCATTCTCGCTCCAACGTGGAGTTATGCCATCCAGGTGTGGGGAACTGTCGCCAAATACCAGCTTAATAGGCTCCGTGTGGTCCAGTCGAGAGCTGCACGTCACGCATCTGGGCTCCCCTGGTACGTGACGAACATAGTCATCGAAAGAGATCTGAAAGTTACCCTTCTTGGCGATCAGATTAATTTCCACAGCAGCCGTTATGCGGACAGGCTTATAGCCCACCCGAACCAACTAGCAACTATTCCAGCTGATCCCATCTCCCTCCGAAGACTGAAGAGGGTACACACCAGCGATCTCCTTACACGGAGGATAACATTACATATTACATTTTCTTTTGTACTTTATAATTAAGATACCACTTGGTCTCATTTATCTTTATCACACATTAGGTTAAGTTCAGAGGAATTACTGAACGATTCCTTTTGAAACCTTAATAAATAGGACGGGAGATTGAAACATCGGCTGTCTCTTGATATTTCTTGTGAGCGTCCATAACGAGAAGTTGCTGTTGTTAAAGCGCAACTGAAAGCATTATGTCATAAGTACACGTATCGCGTTCGGGCAAGTGGAGCCGGTCTTTTATATGAGTCATTGACAGATCGCCTATGAGGTAATGAACATAACCAACCTATTGAAGATGTTTGGAATTATTTGAAATGTTTATATATAAGTTAAGACACTGCAGTTTCCCTGGTGTTGTAAGCCCGACGACTCGCTGGTTGACCCCTTTCCTCCTTGAGCATTCCTTTCCCCCTTACGCCCTCCCGCTTTAAACAACCCAACTCACACCACTAAAAGCGACTGCTACAGGTAGTAACAACAAAAGGCAAGCCAATCAGAAGTTGGTCTTCCGATCCAATTCAATTTGCTGACAAATAAAAAGTCGCTCATTCGCTCGACCGACCGAATTGCGCAACGAGCGCAGACATGGCCAAAAAGTCTGATCAGCACTTAAACTGGGCTGGTAGAAATATCCAGCGGTCAGTTACAATTAAACTGGGAACGGGTCAACAGAACTTTCAGCTGAATAAAACATTATATTGTCAAAACCTATTCCTCCGAGACTTTAAATTGAAGTCATTGTTTCCAAGGATACAACGCCGAATATTCACCGAAACCTAAGGTATTAACGGAGCGGGCATGCGGCAAAGTCGACCAATATGGGACGACTTAGCTGGTGCCCGAACAGGCACGTTTTTTTTTTTTTGAAAGAACGGTATTTATACAGACATTTTGGAATTTTTTTTTAGGTGTGCAACGAGTGTGTGTAAAGTGCAAAAATAAAAAAATATCAAATTAAAGAAAGCAAATGTACAAATTAAAGTAAGAAATTTTGAAAAGTGGTTCCTCGATAGTACAGTGGGGACCAGGTTTCAATTCCCCTTCGGGAAAACCAAATTTTTGAAAGTGCCAAAATTTGAAACGAGAATGGATGTTTAACAGTAAATATAAAAGTTTAAGTTTGAAGTAGTCAACAAACATTGCATTGTTAAATAACAAAAGAGAGAATGCTGTTGTCGAGTTCCTTGACTATCAGATATCCGTTACGCAGCTAGTGTGAATGCGGACGCGAAATTTCCTGATTTTTCTGGGATATCGATAGATATTTGGGAAAAAAATGAGGAATAAAATGAACAAATTTAAAAATTGTTCAAAAATGTGGGAGTGGCAGTTTTGGGCGGTTATTGTGGCGTTGAGTGGACGTGTCAAAAATTCTTTTTGGAAATCGATAGAAATTTACAATTTCTGCGGTTTGTGGGCGTTAGAGTGGGCGTGGTAACATGGGTGCCCTAGGTCCTTGTCTCTAGAATTCAGAATTCTGAATCTTAAAATTCTAGCTATTATAGTTCCTGAGATTTCGACGTTCATACGGACAGACGGACAGTTGGAAAGACGGATCGACTCGGCTATTGACCCTGATCTATATGTATAGTCGGAAACCCTTCCTTCTGCCTGTTACATACTTTTCAACGAATCTCGTATACCCTTTTACTCTACGAGTAAGGGGTATAACAACCATTCCGATTGCGGCCAATAATCAAAATAAATATATGGTACAATTTTTCTTTCATTATATGGTTAAACTTGCTGAATTAATTTCAGAAGTTCGATTTCCAAGTATGATTTTGATAAAATAAAAAGTGTAATTGTGTTATAATTTGTATTTATGTCTGTTTGTGCTTATGTAAATTCTTCATAATACCGCATACTATGTCTCTTTGATTAGATTAAAACTAAATTCGTCAGTAATTTTTGGCTTTTGCTTTTTGGCTTCAGAATACCACATACCATACCTGGGTTTGAACTTCGGCCGGTGGTAGTGCTCTATTGACTGAGGTATCGGAGCTCTACTCACTCCACTACCGCCGGCGGCAATGGCATAGCATACTGGGATAAACTTGAATTTCGTCTGATTTGAAAATAATTTCGCAGCCTACTTATAAAAAGCTTTCCTGGAAATAAAAATCAAGCTATAAATACTTAAAGCGCAACTGAAATCATTATGTCATAAGTACACGTATCGCGTTCGAGCAAGTGGAGCCGGTCTTTTATATGAGCCATTGACAGATCGCCTATGAGGTAATGAACATAACCAACCTATTGAAGATGTTTGGAATTATTTGAAATGTTTATATATAAGTTAAGACACTGCAGTTTCCCTGGTGTTGTAAGCCCGACAACTCGCTGGTTGACCCTTTCCCTCCTTGAGCATTCCTTTCCCCCTTACGCCCTCCCGCTTTTAACAACCCAACTCACACCACTAAAAGCGACTGCTACAGGTAGTAACAACAAAAGGCAAAATGGCAAAAGCCATTTGTTTAAACGATTTTGATCAGCTACTGATCACATTGGGCCCCAAGTTTTTAGCAGGAGGGGATTACAATGCTAAGCACCAATGGTGGGGCAACCCACTAACTAGACTGACGCCAACAGCTTAGGACTTTTTTATTGTAAATGGGGTGCCAATAAATAAACTTTCAATTGAAACAAAATACGATCTATCTTCTGATCACCTACCTATGGTAGCAACATTAAGCCACACTCCCCAATATAAATCCAGAAAGAAATCCTTACTAGCTCCCGGCTCCTCTGTCGAAACATTTAGGAATGTCCTAGACAGAAGCATTAACCTAAACATGGACATAAATTATCCAGAAGACATCGAAGATGCTATAGTGATGTTCATGGACAAAATTCCGTGGCTGCGACACTTGCTACACCAGGAAGCAGAAATTCTCCTACCCAGAGTAGTGTAACGATGAACTCCAATTCAGAACACAAGTCCGTTTTTGTTGAATGCAGCCGTCGGGCTGACTTTATATTTATTTCAAATTATTCTTTTTGTTTTAGAGTAGGCAGAAATGGTTCTGCCAGCTCAAGGTCTACAGAGTGTCTGATTTTACAGTATTCAATATATTTGGACTTAGGCTAATTAGCGTAGCTGCGCTGCCGGGTACGCCAGCGGCGGAGCTTATCTGAGCTTATATCTGAGCTTATCGGGAGAGCGAGATATGTATGTACGTATGTAATATGTATTTGGTCGGCGTGTGAATGCTGACCATGCACTTATACTTTTTTGCCTTCGAGTGGGCAATGCTCTTATAATAATATTGCATAGGCACATACTACATCTCCCTCCTTTTGAAAAATAACGTAACCTAGTGAAGTTATTTTGATTATTAAATGCAAAATATTAATTTATTTTTATTTTTATTTTGTTTGTGTTTTTGTTTGAACAACAATAGTTGATTTTGTAATGCAAAGATAAAAATATACGTAGTGTATGGAAAATTTGTATAAATGATTAAGGAAAATATAAGTTTAAAATCAATCAGGAATAAAATTTCTTTAATCTATCTTTATGAACTATTTGTTTTTTGTTTTTATCAGCAAGTAGCGTAATATTGTTATTATCTCCTATGCTTTCTATCTTATAGGGCCCTCTATATTTAAAGTCTAATTTATGACCTACCTCATTTCTTAGTAAAACTTTATCTCCTACTTCTAATTCTATGTCTTTTACTTTTAAGTCATAGATTCCCTTATTTTTCTCTTTATGCGCTTCAAGCAGTTTTCTTGCTCGCGCATATGCTACTTCTAACCTATATTTACTCTCCTTAGCGTAATCATCTATGTTATATATTGGTTCTATGCTATGTAGTTTATTAAAATGTTTTGGTAAATTACTTGTTCTACCGAAAACTAATTCATATGGACAGTAATTATGTACCATAGATGGGGTCGTGTTGAAGCAGTATACGAAATATTGAAGCCATACGTCCCAATCGGTTTTGTCCGTCGATATGTAGGATCGTATGTACTCGTTTAAAGTTCTATGACTTCTTTCTACTACTCCAACTGTCTGGTGGTGATGAGCTGTTGATGTTATATTTTTTATTTTCAAATATTTACATAGGTCAGTAATTATTGAATTCTTATACTCTGTTCCCATGTCCGTTATGAACGTCTTCATTGGACCGTACTTTAGAATAAAAGATTCAAATATAGCTTTTGCGACTGTTTTTGCGCTTTTATTTGCTATTGGTATGGCAACTAAGTACTTGGTTAAATCACATATGAGAGTGACTGCGTACTCGTTACCATTTTCTGACTTAGGTAGTGGACCAATTGTGTCCACGACAACTCTATCGAAAGCATGTTCTGGTGTGTCGGTTATAGTCATTGGGGTCTTTATATGCTTTGTTGTTTTTGCTTTTTGGCATTTTTGACATTTCCTTACGTACTCTTTTATGTGTTTACTCATATTTTTCCAATAGTAATGTCTTTTGACCTTGGCCAAGGTTTTTGTAATGCCTGTATGCCCTCCTTGTATTGGATCATCATGTAGTGTAGACAATATAGCTTCTTTTTCTTTTTCATTATTTATTTGGGTCACCGGGATAAGTAGCGCTACTTTTAAATTCTTTAATATTTTATTGCCCATATTTTTAAATTCATCTATTGAAACGTGTTCAAAGATTTTCTTCCACGGTGCCATTTTGATTTGGCTGATATCATATATACCGGCTTGCAATTCAAGCCTTTGGAAAAATTGATCTAAATCAAGAATTCCATTAGTATAAAGATCACCAACATCGTATCTTGCAATGATTTTCTTTCCATGTTTAAATAAACATATCGTGTCATTCAATTGCAATGTCACTACTTTTCGTACCTCGTCATTTGTTATGACTTCGTATACGTTGGGCTCTGAAGCTATTTCTTTGGTTTGTTCGTGCAAATCCAATTGTTCTTTTCCTGCGCAGGATTTTTGTCTACGTTGAAATCTTGTAGTGACTTTTAATATATTTTCAGTTATTTCTTTTAGCTCTTTGATGGTTATTCTTGATAACGCATCAGCTACATGATTGTCTTTGCCCTTTAGATACTCTACCGTAAAATTATATTCCTCTAATTCAAGCCTTATTCTTGTTAATTTAGAACTGGGGTTCACCATCGAGAATAAATATGTCAATGGTCTATGGTCTGTTTTCACAGTGAAGTGTTTTCCGTAAATGTATGGTCTGAAATGTACTATTGCCCAATGAATTGCTGCTAACTCTTGTTCTGTTGTACTCTTATTGCTTTCACCTTTCGTAAAAGCTCTTGATGCATACGCAACTGGGAGTTGGTGGCCATTATGGTTTTGAGTTAAAACTGCGCCACACGCTTGCTTGCTTGCATCTGTTGTTATGCAAAATTCTTTGCTGAAGTCTGGGTACTGCAAGAGTGTTGGGTTAATTAGCTGAGATTTTAAATGTATGAATGCTTTTTGACATTCATCTGTCCACTCGAATGGAACATTCTTTTTACATAATCTTGTTATGTGCCGCGAATAGTCGGCGAAATTTTTGATAAAACGTCTGTAGTAATTGCAAAATGCTACAAAACGTCTAGCGCTGTCCGCATCATGTGGAACTGGGTAGTTCTGAATGACATCATATTTTTTGTCATCCGGCAAAATTCCTTTGTCTGTGCATTTATGTCCCAAAAATGTGACTTCATGCATGAAAAATGAACATTTTTCAGGATGTAACTTTAGGTTGTATTCCCTGCATTTACCAAAAACTTCAGTGAGGTTTTTAAGCATATGTTTTTCGGAACAACCTATGACTATTAAGTCATCCATATAAAGGAATGCCTGGGACGGTTCTATTCCGGAGAATGCTATAGTCATCATTCTTTGGAATGAATTAGGCGCTATTTTTAAACCAAATGGCAATCGCGTGAAACGATATGAGCCATTGTTGGTTGAGAAAGATGTTATATCTCTCGAGTCTTCATCTAGTTCGATTTGATGAAAACCTGACATTAAATCAAGGCAGGAGAAATATTTTGCTCGACCAAGTTGGTCCAAAATATCATCTATTCTCGGTAGTGGAAATTTGTCAGCTAAAAGTTTCTTATTAATTTGGCGATAGTCTATTACTAATCTCCATTTCTTTTTATCAGAATTTGGGCTTGACTTTTTAGGTACTAATAGCAAAGGGCTATTGTACTGTGAAACTGATGGTTCAACTATTTTATCTTTTATTAATTTCTGAACTTGGGCTTGCATTTCTTCTACTTGACTATGAGGACTTCTATAATTTTTCGTGTATACTGGCTCATCATCTTTTAATCTCAACTGTTGTTTATAAAAATTATTAACTGTTATTGGTTCTGATTCTAATGCAAATATATCTATATATTAGCTGCATATGTTTTCTAATTGTGATTTGAACAATTCGGGGAAATTTTTCTTTAATTGAGATAAGACAGTTTTATTTCTATTTTCACTATTTGCCTGAACTACGTTGTAGTTCGAAAGTGGCTCATATTTTAAAGTGTCCATATTGACTAATTGGTCGGAATCGGTTGTATTTAAAATTCGGACAAATGTATTACTTGATGTTGCGATTGTATTTGCAACATAAATACCAGTTTGAATTTCCTGGTTTGGAATTAAAATGTTATCATCTTTGGATGATACTATTAATCTTCGGACAACTTGGGATCTTGCTGGTAATAACGTTGTGTTAATACCAGAGCTGTATGTTATGGGAATGTAGATTGGAAATTTCAAATTATTTGGTCTAATTATAAACCAATCTTCTTCTTGGTTTAAATCGATTTGGCAATTATATTTTTTAATGAAATCTATTCCTATTATTCCATCACACGGTATGGGAAAATTTTTATCTACTAAATGAAAGTCGTGTGGAATAATGTATTTACCTGTCTGTATCTCAATAAAAGTCTGTCCTCGAGACTGAATTTTCTGTTGGCTTATGCCTTGAATGCTTATTTTGTTGGTTATTTGAATATTAGAAAATTTGTCAGAGTTCTCTTTGAGAATAGAGATATCTGCACCTGTATCAAGAAGAAAAACTAGTTTTACACCTGTTTCGGCATGAATGAATGTGGAAAATATGTTGAGATTATAATTGATGGTGTATACTCTACGATCTTCTTTTACTGAGTACCTAAAGGCTGTTGCGAGTTTCCCTGATCTTGGATTACTCGTACATTGGCATTATTTCTGTTGTAGTTATTTTGATTGTTGTTACGGCCTCTATTTCCATTATAGCGGCCTCTGTTATAGCCATTATAACGGTTATTATTTCCATTATAGCGGTTTTGATAACCGTTATTCTGGTAACCGTTATTGTAGTTGCCTCTAATACTATTGTTATTAAAGCCTCTACCGCGGTTACCACCTCTATTGGCATTTCCGTATCCTCTGTTGGATCTGTTACCTCTAAAGTACATCACTTTATTGATGTCACCGGTAACTCTTGTACTCGTTCTTATGTATGCGCTAATCGCTGCATCCATAGTGGTGCAAGTCCCTGCTTCCAGTACTGTTTTGATGCTTTCGTGCTCAGCACGATTTATCATGGTTTCAATTGCCTCTTTGGTGCTTAGACCAGTGGCATGTTCTAGAGGTATACCCTCATCGATATAGGAAGCTTCTAATAGCTTTCTCAGGCTATCAACTTCAGCGGTAAATTGCGTTGCATTTTTACCTCTTTGCTGAACTGTTGATAGCTTTGCTTTGACATTACTGGATGTCTCACCGACAACTACTTTCTGCAATTTGTTTATAATTGCTGGTATTGTCGTTTCATTGTCAACTGAGTTCAAAATTGTGCCAACTATTTTTGACTTAATGACCTCAACTGCGATGTCTTCAAATGGTCCTTTAGCTAGGTCTACCAATTTGATTGCCTTAATGAATCTTTGTAAATGGATCTTTTGCCCATCAAATTCTGGCACTGTGCAAGCGACTTCCCTAATATAAGACCTAACGGCAGCTGCTTGTTCTGCCATGGTTAAGTTATTTTCGGAGTCAGCTGCGATGTTTGTTTTATCTTCGTCCTTCAGCATTAATTTTGCTGGTAAAGTTAGATCGTGAAGATCTTCCTCTTTAATACCTTCTTTGACTATAGTCCTATCTTCTTCGTCAGAGTCAGTGCTGTCCTCATTCAAATTTATTCTTAGCGGGGTGTTTACTATGTTTGGAATTTCTATCTGGAGACTGAATTTATTTTTTATAAATATTAATTTTTCTCTTAATGTCACCAGTAGTTCCAAAGCTTTAGCACACTGTTTGCTTTCCAAATTCTTTCTATTTAGTTGGATCAGCTCTCTGATTTCATTATAACTATTTACCAAGATTTGGGCATTCTTATTAATTGTTACAGCTTGTATTGATCTGTTTTGCGTTAAGCATTTATAGGATTTTCTGAAATTTTCATTTGGGTCTTTTAACTGATCAACAAGCTTTTCCCAGTCCATGCTATGGTATTCTCATATCTTCAAATTTATGCATTTGTATTTTTTTTTTTTTTTAGTTTCTAATCTAGATAAATTCAATATTACGTTTGTATTTTTATTTATTATTTCTTTTTCAAAAATTCATTCAAATTTCAAATTTATGCATGATTAAGTTTTCCAAAATTTTCCTTAAATATTATCTAAACCGTTAGCAGTGCTACAGTATCGTTTCTTCAGGCACTTGTTGTGCAATTTGTATATTTTTATTAATGCATTGGATACCATAATTAGTGCAATTACAATTAGTAATATGGTTATCCAGAACAAGTCTGCATTTTGGACTTCAACTTTATTTATGACATTGGCTGTAGAGTCCACAGTTTTTGTATCTATTAGACCCATTTTGGGTATACTAATTATATATTTTTTAGTGAATCTTCTTTGTATATATTTATATCTTCAGTTTTACTTATTCCATTTGTCTCTATAGACATTTATATTTGGAATAAAAAGTTTTCAATGTTCGTTAAAATAAAGAAAGAAATTGTATTTTACATTATTGCCTGCCTGATTTTAGCTATGGCTTCACGGGCCATATTGGGTTAACAGGGCATAGTAATATATGCTCCGTTTTACAATATTTCTTACAATTTCTTATATATATTTTATATCTATTTTATTTATTTAATGTTCATCTGTTCATCTGCTGATGTTCATCTGGTGTCAGCTGGGCGTCGCCGGGGGTGGCACGCTGACACTCCCTCGATGCTGTCTATTTGTTGGGTGTCAGCTGGGCGTCGCCGGGGGTGGCACGCTGACACTCCCTCGATGCTGTCTATTTGTTGGGTGTCACTGAAGACGTCGATGGCCGCTCACAGGTCCCCAGGCAGTAGGGACTCCAGATTCCTTCGCAGCCAGGGGGGCAGGACTTCTTTGGTTTAGTTAGTGGTAGTGCCGGTGCTGGACATGCCTTGTATTTACAAACTTCATTAATTTTTGGTAATTTTTTGATATTATCTGAGTGAGTTTTCTCGAGTTTTTGGGTTTTTAATTCTTGCTGATATTGCAGCAAGTGGTCTAGCTCTGCATGTAGCTTTAGAGCTTTCGACCAAACCGGTGGCGTTTGCTGACCGTATATTAGCCACCTTACGTGGGCTATACGTTTATTCAGCTTAGTTTTCAAACCGCCACGGTGTTTACCCATACTCAATAAAACTCTACTCACTCAGATTCTTTCATAGTTTTGGAGGTTCCATTTAATTATTCCTTGTGTGCCTTCTTCCAGTCCAGTATTCCTTTGTCTTCACCAGCTTGGGTCAATTCGTCCAGCGTTGGACGACTGTCACGGTCGCCATGTAACGATGAACTCCAATTCAGAACACAAGTCCGTTTTTGTTGAATGCAGCCGTCGGGCTGACTTTATATTTATTTCAAATTATTCTTTTGGTTTTAGAGTAGGCAGAAATGGTTCTGCCAGCTCAACGTCTACAGAGTGTATCATTTTACAGTTTTGAATATATTTGGACTTAAGCTAATCCGCGTAGCTGCGCTGCCGGGTACGCCAGCGGCGGAGCGGCGTTCTTATGTATATCTTATATATCTAGGCTTATCGGGAGAGCGAGCTATGTATGTACGTATGTAATAAGCATTTGGTCGGCGTGTGAATGCTGACCATGCACTTATACTTTGTGGCCTTCGAGTGGGCGATCATGTTACATCCGCCCTGGGCCTAACTGCGTGCATAAACATAAACATAAACATAAACATAGCAACAAAGTGCTGCCATATGTTAATATGCTATTTTATTTAATTGTTCTTAATATTGCATAGGCACATACTACAGTAGACGCAGTGTACTTCCACAAAACGCTTCAGTTCTCATACATCTCAAACGAAGAGCTAGACGAGAATTTTCCAGAACAGGAGACGCACGCGCCCACAACATTTACAAAAGAACATTTTCAAATGGCCCTTCCTACAAACCCTGTTACTTTGGAAGAGGTAGTAACGCAAATCAAAAAGCTCAAACCTAAAAAATCGCCTGGTGAGGACCTCCTAGATAACAGGACGCTCAAACTCCTTCCCATCAAATCTGTACTTTTCTTAGTCCTACTGTTCATTAGCGCTCTAAGGCTGGGACACTTTCCAAGCAAATGGAAATCAGCAATCATAACGATGATTCCGAAGCATGGAAAGCAACCCACTGAAGTAGATGCATATAGGCCCATTAGTCTTCTACCCGCGCTAGGGAAAATGTTGGAAAGGGTAATATTAGAACGCATCCTCAAACTTCCAAGCGTGAGCCAAGCTATTCCAAAGTGGCAGTTCGGTTTCCGAAAAAGTCGTGGCACTCCAGAACAGCTTCACCGAGTGACAAACTTTGAAGGCAATGGAGGACAAGATGTATACAACAGCTGTATTCATGGATATAAAACAAGCCTTTGATAGAGTTTGGCATGATGGTCTTCTAAGTAAGCTTAAGACCATTTTGACGCCACAGCTATTTCTTCTTATCAAAAGCTTTCTATCGAACAGACAGATCAGTGTGGTTGTCGATGGCGACAAATCGTCTACGCGTACTATCTCAGCAGGCGTACCACAAGGCAGTGTTTTAGGCCCGACTCTTTATTCGCTGTATACTTCTGATATGCCGGATTCCTTGTGCTGTACAGAAGTTGAAGACGAAAACGTTCTTATTGCAACCTACGCGGATGACACCGCGGTAATGGTCAGGAGTACAAGCATAAGTGATGCAACCAGGAGCCTACAGGAATATGTGACGGCCTTCGGGAAGTGGGCAACGGAATGGAATATCGGCATTAATTGCAGCAAATGTGCTTGCGTCACATTCACAAAGAGGCCTTTGAACTGCTGTGGAATTTCCATGCTCGGCTCCACACTTCGACACGAGACCTTCTAAAAATACCTCGGGGTGATTTTGGACAGAGGACTAACGTTCCCATGCGGAAATTTATATGCGGCGACTAGGTTCCCACCCCAACACCCTGGCGAGAAGGCTTATCCATCCCCCGAAAAAAAGAAGGCTAAAAAGATTCCACCCACATGATCTCCCGATTATTATAATTATTTGTCCATGGAAAAGAAATCAATTAAATATTGTTAGAATAACTTAATTTATAAAGTAATGTATAAGTAATGTTTATATTGGTATGCCTATGCTGAAAAATTTTATGTAAAACCTGGTCAAGTTGCAACATAGGTAGCAGTAAACTTGTTTAATTCCAATTAATAAAAACAAAAAAAAAAAAAAACTGTGTGTAAAGTGCAAAAATAAAAAAATATCAAACTTGATAGTACAGTGGGGACCAGGTTTCGATTCCCCGTCATGAAAACCAAATTTTTGAAAGTGCCTAAATTTGAATCGAATGGATGTTTAACAGTAAATATAAAAGTTTAAGTTAGAAGTTGTCAACAAACATAGTGTTGGGTCATGCAGCCGCCAAAACTGTGCAGTAGACTAATCTCATACTTGTTAATATTTAAGCCAAATTAGTCAGTGGTAGCAGTTGCGATGCCCATAGTGCAAACCGCTGCTCTCGCATAGTGCACAACCGCTGCTCTGTACGGTGCTCATCCCTTGTTTGTTGTTGTTAGCTACCTACGTTAAGCTTGGGCGCTGCATTTCGGCTGCCTGCCCGCCAGTTGACAATTCTTCGTGTTTCGGAGAAGACCAAACTTACGCATTCAATTATCGCTATCGTAAAAGAATAACAATTCGCAAAATAAAAACTGTCGTAATAAAAACAAACTTTCTTCGTTTTGTTTATTATTTGCAACAGCTATTGAAAAAGCTCAATAGCTAAACACATAGCATTGTTAAATTACAAAAGAGAGAATGCTGTTGTTGAGTTCCTTGACTATCAGATACCCGTTACGCAGCTAGTGTGAATGCGAACGCGAAATTTTCTGATTTTTCTGGGATATCGATAGATATTGGGTAATAAAATTAGGAATGAAATGAACAAATTTAAAAATTGTTCAAAAATGTGGGAGTGGTAGTTTTGGGCGGTTTTTGTGGCGTTGAGTGGACGTGGCAAAAATTCTTTTTGGAAATCGATAGAAATTTACAAGATTAATAGAAATTTATCAAAAGTGTGGGGGTGGCAGTTTTGTGCGGTTTGTGGGCGTTAGAGTGGGCGTGGTAACATGGGTGCCCTAGGGCTTGTCTCTAGAATTCAGAATGCTGAATCTTAAAATTCTAGCTATTATAGTTCCTGAGATTTCGACGTTCATACGGACAGACGGACAGTTGGAAAGACGGATCGACTAGGCTATTGATCCTGATTTATATGTATAGTCGGAAACACTTCCTTCTGCCTGTTACATACTTTTCAACGAATCTCGTATACCCTTTTACTCTACGAGTAAGCGGTATAACAACCATCCCGATTGCGGCCAATAATCAAAATAAATATATGGTACAATTTTTCTTTCATTATATGGTTAAACTTGCTGAATTAATTTCAGAAGTTCGATTTCCAAGTATGATTTTGATAAAATAAAAAGTGTGATTGTGTTATAATTTGTATTTATGTCTGTTTGTGCTTATGTAAATTCTTCATAATACCGCATACTATGTCTCTTTGATTAGATTAAAACTAAATTCGTCAGTAATTTTTGGCTTTTGCTTTTTGGCTTCAGAATACCACACATACCATACCTGGGTTTGAACTTCGGCCGGCGGTAGTGCTCTACTGACTGGGGTGTCGGAGCTCTACTCACTCCACTACCGCCGGCGGCAAGGGCATAGCATCCTGGGATAAACTTGAATTTCGTCTGATTTGAAAATAATTTCGCAGCCTACAGATAAAAAGCTTTCCTGGAAATAAAAATCAAGCTATAAATACTTAAAGCGCAACTGAAATCATTATGTCATAAGTACACGTATCGCGTTCGAGCAAGTGGAGCCGGTCTTTTATATGAGCCATTGACAGATCGCCTATGAGGTAATGAACATAACCAACCTATTGAAGATGTTTGGAATTATTTGAAATGTTTATATATAAGTTAAGACACTGCAGTTTCCCTGGTGTTGTAAGCCCGACAACTCGTTGGTTGACCCTTTCCCTCCTTGAGCATTCCTTTCCCCCTTACGCCCTCCCGCTTTTAACAACCCAACTCACACCACTAAAAGCGACTGCTACAGGTAGTAACAACAAAAGGCAAGCCAATCAGAAGTTGGTCTTCCGATCCAATTCAATTTGCTGACAAACAAAAAGTCGCTCATTCGCTCGACCGACTTGCGCAACGAGCGCAGACATGGCCGAAAAGTCTGATCAGCACTTAAACTGGGCTGGTAGAAATATCCAGCGGTCAGTTACAATTAAACTGGAAACGGGTCAACAGATCTTCCAGCTGAATAAAACATTATATTGTCAAAACCTATTCCTCCGAGACTTTAAATTGAAGTCATTGTTTTCCAAGGATACAACGCCGAATATTCTCCGAAACCTAAGGTATTAACGGCGCGGGCATGCGGCAGAAGTCGACCAATATGGGACGACTTAGCTGGTGCCCGAACAGACACGTTTTTTTTTTTGAAAGAACGGTATTTATACAGACATTTTGGAATTTTTTTTTAGGTGTGCAATGAGTGTGTGTAAAGTGCAAAAATAAAAAAATATCAAATTAAAGAAAGCAAATGTACAAATTAAAGTAAGAAATTTTGAAAAGTGGTTCCTCGATAGTACAGTGGGGACCAAGTTTCAATTCCCCGTCGGGAAAACCAAATTTTTGCCAAAATTTGAAACGAGAATGGATGTTTAACAGTAAATATAAAAGTTTAAGTTAGAAGTAGTCAACAAACATTGCATTGTTAAATAACAAAAGAGAGAATGCTGTTGTCGAGTTCCTTGACTATCAGATATCCGTTACGCAGCTAGTGTGAATGCGAACGCGAAATTTCCTGATTTTTCTGCGATATCGATAGATATTTGAGAAAAAAAATGAGGAATAAAATGAACAAATTTAAAAATTGTTCAAAAATGTGGGAGTGGCAGTTTTGGGCGGTTTTTGTGGCGTTGAGTGGACGTGGCAAAAATTCTTTTTGGAAATCGATAGAAATTTACAAGATTAATAGAAATGTGCATCAACACATTTATCAAAAGTGTGGGGGTGGCAGTTTTGTGCGGTTTGTGGGCGTTAGAGTGGGCGTGGTAACATGGGTGCCCTAGGTCCTTGTCTCTAGAATTCAGAATGCTGAATCTTAAAATTCTAGCTATTATAGTTCCTGAGATTTCGACGTTCATACGGACAGACGGACAGTTGGAAAGACGGATCGACTCGGCTATTGATCCTGATTTATATGTATAGTCGGAAACCCTTCCTTCTGCCTGTTACATACTTTTCAACGAATCTCGTATACCCTTTTACTCTACGAGTAAGGGGTATAACAACCATCCCGATTGCGGCCAATAATCAAAATAAATATATGGTACAATTTTTCTTTCATTATATGTTTAAACTTGCTGAATTAATTTCAGAAGTTCGATTTCCAAGTATGATTTTGATAAAATAAAAGGTGTGATTGTGTTATAATTTGTATTTATGTCTGTTTGTGCTTATGTAAATTCTTCATAATACCGCATACTATGTCTCTTTGATTAGATTAAAACTAAATTCGTCAGTAATTTTTGGCTTTTGCTTTTTGGCTTCAGAATACCACACATACCATACCTGGGTTTGAACTTCGGCCGGCGGTAGTGCTCTACTGACTGGGGTGTCGGAGCTCTACTCACTCCACTACCGCCGGCGGCAATGGCATAGCATCCTGGGATAAACTTGAATTTCGTCTGATTTGAAAATAATTTCGCAGCCTACTTATAAAAAGCATTCCTGGAAATAAAAATCAAGCTATAAATACTTAAAGCGCAACTGAAATCATTATGTCATAAGTACACGTATCGCGTTCGAGCAAGTGGAGCCGGTCTTTTATATGAGCCATTGACAGATCTCCTATGAGGTAATGAACATAACCAACCTATTGAAGATGTTTGGAATTATTTGAAATGTTTATATATAAGTTAAGACACTGCAGTTTCCCTGGTGTTGTAAGCCCGACGACTCGCTGGTTGACCCTTTCCCTCCTTGAGCATTCCTTTCCCCCTTAAGCCCTCCCGCTTTTAACAACCCAACTCACACTACTAAAAGCGACTGCTACAGGTAGTAACAACAAAAGGCAAGCCAATCAGAAGTTGGTCTTCCGATCCAATTCAATTTGCTGACAAACAAAAAGTCGCTCATTCGCTCGACCGACCGAATTGTGCAACGAGCGCAGACATGGCCGAAAAGTCTGATCAGCACTTAAACTGGGCTGGTAGAAATATCCAGCGGTCAGTTACAATTAAACTGGAAACGGGTCAACAGAACTTTCAGCTGAATAAAACATTATATTGTCAAAACCTATTCCTCCGAGACTTTAAATTGAAGTCATTGTTTTCCAAGGATACAACGCCGAATATTCTCCGAAACCTAAGGTATTAACGGCGCGGGCATGCGGCAGAAGTCGACCAATATGGGACGACTTAGCTGGTGCCCGAACAGGCACGTTTTTTTTTTTTTGAAAGAACGGTATTTATACAGACATTTTGGAATTTTTTTTTAGGTGTGCAATGAGTGTGTGTAAAGTGCAAAAATAAAAAAATATCAAATTAAAGAAAGCCAATGTGCAAATTAAAGTAAGAAATTTTGAAAAGTGGTTCCTCGATAGTACAGTACAGGGACCAGGTTTCAATACCCCTTCGGGAAAACCAAATTTTTGAAAGTGCCAAAATTTGAAACGAGAATGGATGTTTAACAGTAAATATAAAAGTTTTAGTTAGAAGTAGTCAATGTTGTTTGTTGAAAGGGTGCTCCAAGTGTGGAACACTGACAACCATATTGGGAAGATCCTAATCTTCACCCAAACTCAGCGCATTGAGAGCAAAGGCCGAAAAGAGTAAACGCGAAATAAAAATCTTGAGCCGAGCGTCCGAACACGAAGAAGTTTTATTTGAAACTAAAAACTGATACACATAAAAATGCCAGCTTCATGCGGCTGCTTATTTACTAATATATATACATACATACAGTTCATGTGTATGTATGTATGTTCTCATACAAAATTACATATGCACTGTGGAAATGGCCTATATTCAACACACATGTGGGCATTGCCTATATTCAACAGCCTTCCTCAATGCCAACATGTTTACAAAAATTAAAACAAATTTAACATTTTCATAAACCCATTATGCTTTCCCTTTGAAAGATTCTTTGTCATAATGTCTGCTATCATCTCATTCGTAGAAGTGTACTCTAACACAACGTGACCTTCTTTCAAGACTTCTCTAATGAAATGATATCGAATGTCGATGTGCTTCGTCCTAGAGTGATGAACCGGGTTCTTCGCTAAGTGCTGCGCACTCAGGTTGTCGCCATGCATAACCGTCGGGGTCTTCAGATCGCCGCATCCGATCTCCACTATTAGCCTTCGTAAAGCTATAGCTTCCTTGCAAGCCGTGGTCAGAGCCATATACTCGGCTTCAGCACTGCTCAACGCCACGCTCTGCTGCTTCTCGGACCTCCATGATACTGGTCCACCAGACAGGAAAAACACGTACCCTGTGTATGACTTTCGGTCCAAACGGTCGCCTCCCCAATCTGCATCCACAAATCCGGTAAATGCCTGACCGCACTTTTGATAATGCAGCTTGACGTCCACAGTTGACGCCAAGTACCGGAGGATGTGCTTCACAGCCACCATGTGCTCAGAATGCGGGTCCTGGTTCCTCTGAGCCAACTTCGCCACCGAATGTAGTATGTCTGGTCTGGTTGTAAGCCCAAGCCACATTAGCTCACCAATTGTAGACTGATACTGCCCTGCGTCGACCTTCTGGCACTGCTCACCCGAGCACACCACTTGATGCCCTGCATCCAAAGGTGTCGTCGCTGGTCTACAGTTCACGCTGCCATATGCCCGCAATAGTTCCTTTATATATTGCGAATGGCCCAAAGTGATTTCTCCAAGGTCGCCATGTCGTTGCACCTCCATGCCTAAGAACAAATGGAGTGGACCCTTGTCCGTGCACTCGAAAGACTCTGAAATCTTGGCTTTCAGATCCTCCAAATCTTCTCTTGACTGGCACGCTAGAATTAAATCATCAACATATACTAAGATGAGCATCAGATTACCTTGACCACTTTGCTGATAAAGACATGGTTCATGATTACAGGCCTTAAATCCCAAGTCTTTTAGAACACCGTCGAGCTTGGAGTTCCACTCTCTGCCTGACTGCTTCAAGCCGTATATTGCCTTCCTCAGCAATAACACCTGGTCGGGATTAGCAGCATCTGTGTACCCTTGGGGCTGCTTCATGTACACAGTATCCTTTAGCTCGCTATTTAAATACGCCGTGCATACGTCCATGTGATGCAAGTACAATTGCATCTCTGCTGCCAATGCCAAAATGAGCCTCACACTCTCGAGCCTGCACACGGGTGAAAAAGTCTCGAAGTAGTCCACTCCGAACTTCTGCGAACACCCCTTTGCTACTAGTCGTGCCTTGAAGCGCTCAATTCTACCAGAGACGTCTCGTCTCAGGGAATACACCCACTTGCAAGCCACACACCGGCGATTTCTTGGTAAATCAGCCAGCTTCCATGTCTCATTTGCAAGTAGTGCCTTGTACTCCAGGCCCATTGCCTCTTCCCACTTTGCAGAATACTGCGAATTGATGGCCTCCTCATAGGACTTGGGAATTTCGACGTCGCTAGCCATCAACACGCCAAGTACATTGTATTGCTTCTTCGGGCGCCCTGGTCTGCCCGTCCGAACAATCTTCGGCCGTCCAGGCCCCACATGTACTTCAGCTTCTTCTGCCTCAGCTGCACTCTCATAGTCGTCGCTGCTGCCCACGGGTTCTGTATCGTCACCTTCCCGTGCATTCGAATCACTCTGCGGCTCCGGGTCATCAGTTGCGGGAAACTGGAACTCAATGGTATTTCCATGATTTACCAAACTACCAGACTCATCAAAAAGGACATCTCGCTTCTCGATCACACACCGCTTCTCTTTGTCAAACAGACGGTACCCCTTAGCCGCTATTGAATATCCAATCATACGATATTCCTTTCCTTTGGATTCGAATTTGCCTTTATGGACTCCTTTGTCCAATGCCACTGCTATGGCACCAAAAACCCTCAAGTGGCTCACTGCTGGTATTTTTCCGGTCCACTCTTCCATAGGGGTTTTGCTTTGTAATGCTCTGCTCGTTGATCGGTTCCTCAGATACACCGCAGTGTTTATCGCCTCAGCCCATAGAGCCTCACCCAACTCCGATTGCAGCAACATGCACCTAGCCATTTCTACTAGCGTGCGGCTCGTTCTGCAACTCCATTTTGTTGGGGAGTGTGTGGAACAGTCAGCTGTCTAGCGATCCCATGTGCCTTTAAATAGTCATCAAAAACATTATTGACAAACTCACCACCATTATCGCTCCGGATACATTTTATCTTTCTACCTGTTTGTCGCTCGACCAGTTTCTTAAACTCGACAAACTTAGTGAAGACCTCGTCCTTCTTCCGCAAGAAATATACAAAAATCCGCCTGGACTTGTCGTCTATGAAAGTGAGAAAGTACTTTGATCCAGCAAGTGACGGTGTGCTAAATGGCCCGCACAGGTCTGAATGGATCATATCCAACAGCTCCTCAGCTCTGCTCCTCGTTGTCTTCGGAAATGGTTGCACATGGATTTTTGCTAGCATGCACGTCTTGCATACTGCGTCTGGTTTGAAAACGACCTTTTCAACACCGTACACCATCTTCTTCCTCACCATCTCCTGTAGGCTGCTTGTATTCAAATGGCCATACCTTTTATGCCATAGTGAACCATCAGTATCAACGGCCGCAAAACAACTGTTATGTTTCCCTTGAAACATATACAAATTACCAGCTCTCATTACACGCAGTATTCGCTCGCCTTCCTGAATGACGTCAGCGAAATGTGGTCCAAAATTGACAAAACATTTATACTGAGCTGCACGGCTGACTGACATAAAGTTGCCGTTCAAATCTGGGACGAAGAGTACGTTATTCAATACCAGAGTACATAAATCAGTCTTCAGCTTCACTGTTCCTATGCCCTTTGCTAGTAGGAATCCATTTCCAGCAAGACTAATTTTTTCAGTGTGCTCTTCATACTCAGTAAAAACACCTCTGTCACAGCACATGTGACTGGTAGCCCCGCTATCGAGACACCACTGTGTTTTGCCAAAACCACCACCATCCAGCGCATTTAACAAGGAGCATTGTTTTTGTGTCGCGCTCTCTTTGTTTACTTTCTCGCGACGACAGTACGCTTTAAAATGCCCACGCTCTCCACAGTTATAACAAACTACGTCTTTCCTCTTCTTTGCGCTCGGCCGAGCTTCTCTCGCCGGCGCCTGTGGCTTATGTACTGCAGTAAATGCCTTTGCGCTCTCCGTTTGTTTTTCTCTCTGCTGCGCCGCTCCTCCCCTTCTCGTGTCTTCCTCGATCAGCTTTATACATAGAGCATCAAAAGGCGGCAGCTCGTCGCGCGTCTCAATGGCGACAACGAAATTCTCGAAACTCTCTGGAAGGCTCGACAGCAAAACAACACTGCGCAATTTCTCGGTGATACCAATTTCCACCGCATCAAGGGCATCAAAGATTTCCTTAAATTCTTTAATATGTGACGATATACTCTGCCCTTCCAACAAACGTTTGCTCAGCAACTTCTTATACAGCATGACCGTTCGTAACGGTCCTTTCGGCTGGTGGACATCCTGTAAAACTTTCCATGCCTCAGCCGCAGTGAGACACCCTTTTACATAACCAAGTTGCGAAGACTTCACACTCAAGATGATCGTGGCCAATGCTTATTCATCTTGGGATTGCCAAGCACCTCCAGTATCAACCTCAGGTTTTACGGACTCTCCTGAAACCACCTTCCACAAACATGCGTGCACCAACACTGAACGCATATGGATGCTCCCACGTTTCATAGGAGCCATCCTCCAGCTTATCGATCTGATACAGGTTACTCATTCCGGCAATCTTGAGTAGACTCCAAAATCTAACTCCTGAGTTTCACTACACGTTTCTCCTTTAGGCAGCTCCTAGGGCGCTGGGCCCATAACCTGTTGTTTGTTGAAAAGGTGCTCCAAGTGTGGAACACTGACAACCATATTGGGAAGATCCTAATCTTCACCCAAACTCAGCGCATTGAGAGCAAAGGCCGAAAAGAGTAAACGCGAAATAAAAATCTTGAGCCGAGCGTCCGAACACGAAGAAGTTTTATTTGAAACTAAAAACTGATACACATAAAAATGCCAGCTTCATGCGGCTGCTTATTTACTAATATATATACATACATACAGTTCATGTGTATGTATGTATGTTCTCATACAAAATTACATATGCACTGTGGAAATGGCCTATATTCAACACACATGTGGGCATTGCCTATATTCAACAGTCAACAAACATTGCATTGTTAAATAACAAAAGAGAGAATGCTGTTGTGGAGTTCCTTGACTATCAGATATCCGTTACGCAGCTAGTGTGAATGCGAACGCGAAATTTCCTGATTTTTCTGGGATATGGATAGATATTTGGGAAAAAAAATGAGGAATAAAATGAACAAATTTAAAAATTGTTCAAAAATGTGGGAGTGGCAGTTTTGGTCGGTTTTTGTGGCGTTGAGTGGACGTGGCAAAAATTCTTTTTGGAAATCGATAGAAATTTACAAGATTAATAGAAATGTGCATCAACACATTTATCAAAAGTGTGGGGGTGGCAGTTTTGTGCGGTTTGTGGGCGTTAGAGTGGGCGTGGTAACATGGGTGCCCTAGGTCCTTGTCTCTAGAATTCAGAATGCTGAATCTTAAAATTCTAGCTATTATAGTTCCTGAGATTTCGACGTTCATACGGACAGACGGACAGTTGGAAAGGCGGATCGACTAGGCTATTGATCCTGATTTATATGTATAGTCGGAAACACTTCCTTCTGCCTATTACATACTTTTCAACGAATCTCGTATACCCTTTTACTCTACGAGTAAGCGGTATAACAACCATCCCGATTGCGGCCAATAATCAAAATAAATATATGGTACAATTTTTCTTTCATTATATGTTTAAACTTGCTGAATTAATTTCAGAAGTTCGATTTCCAAGTATGATTTTGATAAAATAAAAAGTGTGATTGTGTTATAATTTGTATTTATGTCTGTTTGTGCTTATGTAAATTCTTCATAATACCGCATACTATGTCTCTTTGATTAGATTAAAACTAAATTCGTCAGTAATTTTTGGCTTTTGCTTTTTGGCTTCAGAATACCACATACCATACCTGGGTTTGAACTTCGGCCGGCGGTAGTGCCCTACTGACTGGTGTGTCAAAGCTCTCCTCACTCCACTACCGCCGGCGGCAATGGCATAGCATCCTGGGATAAACTTGAATTTCGTCTGATTTAAAAATAATTTCGCAGCCTACTTATAAAAAGCATTCCTGGAAATAAAAATCAAGCTATAAATACTTAAAGCGCAACTGAAATCATTATGTCATAAGTACACATATCGCGTTCGAGCAAGTGGAGCCGGTCTTTTATATGAGCCATTGACAGATCGCCTATGAGGTAATGAACATAACCAACCTATTGAAGATGTTTGGAATTATTTGAAATGTTTATATATAAGTTAAGACACTCCAGTTTCCCTGGTGTTGTAAGCCCAACGACTCGCTGGTTGACACTTTCCCTCCTTCAGCATTCCTTTCCCCCTTACGCCCTCCTGCTTTTAACAACCCAACTCACACCACTAAAAGCGACTGCTACAGGTAGTAACAACAAAAGGCAAGCCAATCAGAAGTTGGTCTTCCGATCCAATTCAATGTGCTGACAAACAAAAAGTCGCTCATTCGCTCGACCGACCGAATTGCGCAACGAGCGCAGACATGGCCGAAAAGTCTGATCAGCACTTAAACTGGGCTGGTAGAAATATCCAGCGGTCAGTTACAATTAAACTGGAAACGGGTCAACAGAACTTTCAGCTGAAAAAAACATTATATTGTCAAAACCTATTCCTCCGAGACTTTAAATTGAAGTCATTGTTTTCCAAGGATACAACGCCGAATATTCTCCGAAACCTAAGGTATTAACGGCGCGGGCATGCGGCAGAAGTCGACCAATATGGGACGACTTAGCTGGTGCCCGAACAGGCACTTTTTTTTTTTTAGAAAGAACGGTATTTATACAGACATTTTGGAATTTTTTTTTAGGTGTGCAATGAGTGTGTGTAAAGTGCAAAAATAAAAAAATATCAAATTAAAGAAAGCCAATGTGCAAATTACAGTAAGAAATTTTGAAAAGTGGTTCCTCGATAGTACAGTGGGGACCAAGTTTCAATTCCCCGTCGGGAAAACCAAATTTTTGAAAGTGCCAAAATTTGAAACGAGAATGGATGTTTAACAGTAAATATAAAAGTTTAAGTTAGAAGTAGTCAACAAACATTGCATTGTTAAATAACAAAAGAGAGTATGCTGTTGTCGAGTTCCTTGACTATCAGATATCCGTTACGCAGCTAGTGTGAATGCGAACGCGAAATTTCCTGATTTTTCTGGGATATCGATAGATATTTGGGAATAAAAAATGAGGAATAAAATGAACAAATTTAAAAATTGTTCAAAAATGTGGGAGTGGCAGTTTTGGGCGGTTTTTGTGGCGTTGAGTGGACGTGGCAAAAATTCTTTTTGGAAATCGATAGAAATTTACAAGATTAATAGAAATGTGCATCAACACATTTATCAAAAGTGTGGGGGTGGCAGTTTTGTGCGGTTTGTGGGCGTTAGAGTGGGCGTGGTAACATGGGTGCCCTAGGTCCTTGTCTCTAGAATTCAGAATTCTGAATCTTAAAATTCTAGCTATTATAGTTCCTGAGATTTCGACGTTCATACGGACAGACGGACAGTTGGAAAGACGGATCGACTAGGCTATTGATCCTGATCTATATGTATAGTCGGAAACCCTTCCTTCTGCCTGTTACATACTTTTCAACGAATCTCGTATACCCTTTTACTCTACGAGTAAGGGGTATAACAACCATTCCGATTGCGGCCAATAATCAAAATAAATATATGGTACAATTTTTCTTTCATTATATGGTTAAACTTGCTGAATTAATTTCAGAAGTTCGATTTCCAAGTATGATTTTGATAAAATAAAAAGTGTAATTGTGTTGTAATTTGTATTTATGTCTGTTTGTGCTTATGTAAATTCTTCATAATACCGCATACTATGTCTCTTTGATTAGATTAAAACTAAATTCGTCAGTAATTTTTGGCTTTTGCTTTTTGGCTTCAGAATACCACACATACCATACCTGGGTTTGAACTTCGGCCGGCGGTAGTGCTCTACTGACTGGGGAATCGGAGATCTACTCACTCCACTACCGCCGGCGGCAATGTCATAGCATCCTGGCATAAACTTGAATTTCGTCTGATTTGAAAATAATTTCGCAGCCTACTTATAGAAAGCTTTCCTGGAAATAAAAATCAAGCTATAAATACTTAAAGCGCAACTGAAAGCATTATGTCATAAGTACACGTATCGCGTTCGAGCAAGTGGAGCCGGTCTTTTATATGAGTCATTGACAGATCGCCTATGAGGTAATGAACATAACCAACCTATTGAAGATGTTTGGAATTATTTGAAATGCTTATATATAAGTTAAGACACTGCAGTTTCCCTGGTGTTGTAAGCCCGACGACTCGCTGGTTGACCATTTCCCTCCTTGAGCATTCCTTTCCCCTTACGCCCTCCCGCTTTTAACAACCCAACTCACACCACTAAAAGCGACTGCTACAGGTAGTAACAACAAAAGGCAAGCCAATCAGAAGTTGGTCTTCCGATCCAATTCAATTTGCTGACAAATAAAAAGTCGCTCATTCGCTCGACCGACCGAATTGCGCAACGAGCGCAGACATGGCCAAAAAGTCTGATCAGCACTTAAACTGGGCTGGTAGAAATATCCAGCGGTCAGTTACAATTAAACTGGGAACGGGTCAACAGAACTTTCAGCTGAATAAAACATTATATTGTCAAAACCTATTCCTCCGAGACTTTAAATTGAAGTCATTGTTTCCAAGGATACAACGCCGAATATTCACCGAAACCTAAGGTATTAACGGAGCGGGCATGCGGCAAAGTCGACCAATATGGGACGACTTAGCTGGTGCCCGAACAGGCACGTTTTTTTTTTTTTGAAAGAACGGTATTTATACAGACATTTTGGAATTTTTTTTTAGGTGTGCAATGAGTGTGTGTAAAGTGCAAAAATAAAAAAATATCAAATTAAAGAAAGCAAATGTACAAATTAAAGTAAGAAATTTTGAAAAGTGGTTCCTCGATAGTACAGTGGGGACCAGGTTTCAATTCCCCTTCGGGAAAACCAAATTTTTGAAAGTGCCAAAATTTGAAACGAGAATGGATGTTTAACAGTAAATATAAACATTGCATTGTTAAATAACAAAAGAGAGAATGCTGTTGTCGAGTTCCTTGACTATCAGATATACGTTACGCAGCTAGTGTGAATGCGAACGCGAAATTTCCTGATTTTTCTGGGATATCAATAGATATTTGGGGAAAAAAAAATGAGGAATAAAATGAACAAATTTAAAAATTGTTCAAAAATGTGGGAGTGGCAGTTTTGGGCGGTTTTTGTGGCGTTGAGTGGACGTGGCAAAAATTCTTTTTGGAAATCGATAGAAATTTACAAGATTAATAGAAATGTGCATCAACACATTTATCAAAAGTGTGGGGGTGGCAGTTTTGTGCGGTTTGTGGGCGTTAGAGTGGGCGTGGTAACATGGGTGCCCTAGGTCCTTGTCTCTAGCATTCAGAATGCTGAATCTTAAAATTCTAGCTTTTATAGTTCCTGAGATTTCGACGTTCATACGGACAGACGGACAGTTGGAAAGACGTATCGACTCGGCTATTGATCCTGATCTATATGTATAGTCGGAAACCCTTCCTTCTGCCTGTTACATACTTTTCAACGAATCTCGTATACCCTTTTACTCTACGAGTAAGGGGTATAACAACCATTCCGATTGCGGCCAATAATCAAAATAAATATATGGTACAATTTTTCTTTCATTATATGGTTAAACTTGCTGAATTAATTTCAGAAGTTCGATTTCCAAGTATGATTTTGATAAAATAAAAAGTGTAATTGTGTTGTAATTTGTATTTATGTCTGTTTGTGCTTATGTAAATTCTTCATAATACCGCATACTATGTCTCTTTGATTAGATTAAAACTAAATTCGTCAGTAATTTTTGGCTTTTGCTTTTTGACTTCAGAATACCACACATACCATACCTGGGTTTGAAACTCCGGCCGGCGGTAGTGCTCTACTGACTGGGGTGTCGGAGCTCTACTCACTCCACTACCGCCGGCGGCAATGCCATATCATCCTGGGATAAACTTGAATTTCGTCTGATTTGAAAATAATTTCGCAGCCTACTTATAAAAAGCTTTCCTGGAAATAAAAATCAAGCTATAAATACTTAAAGCGCAACTGAAAGCATTATGTCATAAGTACACGTATCGCGTTCGAGCAAGTGGAGCCGGTCTTTTATATGAGTCATTGACAGATCGCCTATGAGGTAATGAACATAACCAACCTATTGAAGATGTTTGGAATTATTTGAAATGTTTATATATAAGTTATAATAAGTATAAGACACTGCAGTTTCCCTGGTGTTGTAAGCCCGACGACTCCCTGGTTGACCCTTTCCCTCCTTGAGCTTTCCTTTCCCCCTTACGCCCTCCCGCTTTTAACAACCCAACTCACACCACTAAAAGCGACTGCTACAGGTAGTAACATCAAAAGGCAAGCCAATCAGAAGTTGGTCTTCCGATCCAATTCAATTTGCTGACAAACAAAAAGTCGTTCATTCGCTCGACCGACCGAATTGCGCAACGAGCGCAGACATGGCCGAAAAATCTGATCACCACTTAAACTGGGCTGGTAGAAATATCCAGCGGTCAGTTACAATTAAACTGGAAACGGGTTAACAGAACTTTCAGCTGAATAAAACATTATATTGTTGTAGGGGTACTATAAACTCTCTTATTTAAATAAAACAGGAACGCAGTATTTAGCCTCTTAAGTTTATTCGGTACTTTACATTTCCAACTTTAGCAATCGACTGACTCCCTCTCCGTTACTAATCTGCCTCTCTGCTTGTTGCTACAGAGCCGATGTCGCGAAACAGAGAGAATGCCACCCGAAAGCGCACCATGACTTAATGTTTATACACTTAATGTTTATATACTATGTTGCTATACTGAACTTATGTATGCGTACCTCTAGCCTACTACAATTCGACCATCCTGACATTTAAGATCACCTGATCTTGTCGAAATTTTCAACTTATACTTATTACAGTGTTCTATTCGCTATTGGCTTAAAATATTTTTTTTTTTTATTTTTCTTATCTTTAATTATACAAATTTATTTTTTACTCCCTATCCAATGTTTAATATTCTGACTACTCCAGACACCTTGATATGGATTTCGCGCCAACTGAAAACCTTCAACATCTTTAATTAAAAACCTATCATTTTTCAATACCTTCTCTATTACATATGGACCCTTATGTTTAGGTATTAGCTTTCTAGCAACTCCTCCTGTACTATCGAAATTCTTAACCATAATGTAATCTCCTACTTTGTACTGCGTACTTTCTTTTTTCTTATTATTATATTATTTTTTATTATATCTTTTTTCATTATACCTCTGTGCTTTTAATTGCGATTCCGATCCTTTTCTTCTAATTTCTTTCAGGTCTCTAATTTCACTAACATTATCTAACTCTTCTAATTTTTGTCTTAATTCATCAACAACTTTTCCCTTTTCTTCAATTCCAAACAACATCTTGCTGGGAGATTCCGCTACACTTCTTTGTTTGGTATTATTCAGAGCATCCCAATGCAATCCCTTTTCAATGTCTGTTAATTTAGCTATCATAGGCCCTACTATTCTATTGACTCTTTCTACCTGTCCATTGGCCTGGGGTGAACCTGTCGCTATCTTTATGTGATTAATATTATACTCTTCCATACATTTTGCAAAATCTTCGGATGTAAAACAGGTACTATAACTTTCGGCCTGCTATATGATCTAAAATAATCCTTTAAAGCTAGAATTACTTCCTTTGTGTTCGTTGTTTTTGTTGCGTATAACCTAACATATTTAGTGAATCCGTCTATTATTACACACAGATGTTTTTTTATTCTACCATTATCTACCGGTCCATAATGATCGATATGTATTATCTCAAACGGCACGTTTCCCTTTGGGATGCTATGCAGCATTCCTTCTTCTTTTCCCGACTTCGGTGAAAATGCCACACATCTCAAACAATTTCCTATATGCCTAACAACTTTTTCTTTCATATTCGAAAACCAATAAGTCTTAACAATAGCATCTATAACCTTATCTCTCCCTAAGTGACCTAATTCATTGTGATTTTTTTAACATTTTTTCTTCCATTTCTTCTGGTACACAAAACAACAATCTTCCACCATTTGCCTTCCTATAAAGTACACCATTTCTCATTTCAAAAATTTTATTTTCCGTTTTCTCTAACTTTTTCCTAATATCTTTCAACTTTTCATCTTTTGCTTGACAAATAATTAAATTATCTTCAAAACTATTAGTTTCTATCACTAATATGTTCGTATTTCTGCTCAATGCATCCACATGCTGCATATGCTTTCCTGCTTTATGAACTAACTCAAAATCGTACTCTAATAGTTCTAATGCCCACCTTGCAATCCTAGGATTTAATTCCACTCTATTTAACGTTAGAGTTAATGCGTTGCAATCCGTAACAATTTTAAATCTCTTTCCCTGTACATAGATTCTAAATCTTCTTAATGCATACAGGATAGCCAATGTTTCAAGTTCAAAACTATTTGTTTCGGTTTCGGGTCATTTAATCTTAATTGTATTTCACACCGAATCTCCGGTTTATTCGGTCTTTTTTTATTAACATAACAGTTTTCTACCAACTCAATAAATTGACATTTCATATTATGATCCACCTGATCACCTATTTTGTAATCAATTGAGTCATCTATTACATTAATTTCAAGCAATTCCCTCTCATCTGTGCTTATTTCAGCATTGACAGCTTTCTCTAATTTATTTTTAACCTTGTCACTAATCATTTGACTTTTACTACTACCTTGACTAACACTATCGCTAACTGTTTTACTATTGTTGTACATATTTGTTTCTTCTAACATTTTATCGCTTTTCTTATTACATCGACTTTCAATTTTATCCACTGTAATCATTTTCAAGGTGTCCAGATTCAAGCATAAGTTGCATGCTTTCATAAAGTCTCTTCCCAATACTACATCATGACTCATAGACTCGTTTGCCACTATTATTAAATTAAAATGTATTTTATTCAAATTTTTCATAATGTAACACAATATTTTTCCATATGTTTTCAAGTAACTTTTGTTTAATCCGTAAAATGAACTTAAAACTGGTACTTCAATAACATCTTTAGGTACTTTACTAATTTTTATAAACGAAATGGGGCTTCCCGTGTCTATGAGGCATGCTGTAATAAATTTTGATTTAGAATTGTTCATAAAATTAATTTCAAAATATCTTACGTAATTGTTTTCATCCCCATTTTTATTTTTCAGGCACTTTGCTGCAAAGTGCCCCATCTCACCACAGGCATAGTATGATCCTTTTTCGCGCTTTGGCTTCCTGCACTCTTTGGCCCAGTGTCCCTTCGAATTGCAATTGAAACAACGCAAGAGTGTGCTGCCATTATTGTTCACCGATGCCACCTTCTTGTCTGCTTCATCCATTTTCGGTAGTTTCACTTCCGCAAATGCCCGCTTTAAGTGCTGGATATCTTCAAAGCATTGGATACGGGCTTGGTTACGTAGCATTTCATTCGGAATACCTTCAATGAGGAGCGCCACCAATTCTTCATCATCCATTTTTATTCCATGTGCAAGCATCACCTTATCGTCTACATAAGCAACAAAGCTTTCGCCAGCTGTCCATATTCGTTCCTCAAATTTTCGCCTTGTGTCTAACTTCGACTTCCTCTCACCAAACATTGATATAAGCTAAGCCGCCAACTGCTCTGTTGGTACCAATACACGCAACCACATGCATGCTTTTCCTTTTATCTTACTGACGATCAACGTCTTTATATATGGTTCATGTATTCCATAAACGCTGGCTATATTTTTCACCTGTAGGATCCATTTGCGTGCACATGTATCTCCCGAAAATTCATTCACTGCATCGATTGCCATACGCAATAATAAATCCATATTTTGCCCAGCATGTCCCAATGTATTTCGTTTATTCCCGCCAAATTCTTTGTCGCTTTTCTCACCGCTGCCATCTTCGTCGCCGTCTTCGTTGCCGCAAACTTCGTTTTCGTCGCTATTCCCGTCGCCGCTGTTTTTGTTGCGGGCGCCGTCTGCACTGTTGTAACTGCGTACCCCGCTTCTGTCGTCATGTTCGCCGTTACTTTTGTTGTTGCGCACAGTGCTCTTCTCATCGCCGTCTTCGTTGCTACCTCCAGCTTCGCCGTCACTTTCGTCCTCTTTATGCTCTCCGTCTTTTGCGTTATTTCTTTTTCCTCTTTGAACATTATTATTGCTGCTTCCGTAGAAATATTCTTCCTAGCACTTTAATAATAATTTCAATTGATTTCGCTTTTCGTTTGTTAAATTATTCAAACGCAACATCAATTCTCTTTTTGTTCCCGTGGTCGGTTCTTTTAATTCACTCAACCACCCTTTTAACTGCTCCGTCGATGCATTGCTTATATTCATTTTTTTTTCTTTGGCTCGTGATCGGCCCACTTCTGATATTGTAGGGGTACTATAAACCCTCTTATTTAAATAAAACAGGAACGCAGGATTTAGCCTCTTAAGTTTATTCGGTACTTTGCATTTCCAACTTTAGCAATCGACTGACACCCTCTCCGTTACTGATCTGCCTCTCTGCTTGTTGCTACAGAGCCGATGTTGCGAAACAGAGAGAATGCCACACTTAATGTTTATATACTAAGTTGCTATACTGAACTTATGTATGCGTACCTCTAGCCTACTACATTGTCAAAACCTATTCCTCCGAGACTTTAAATTGAAGTCATTGTTTTCCAAGGATACAACGCCGAATATTCTCCGAAACCTAAGGTATTATCGGCGCGGGCATGCGGCAGAAGTCGACCAATATGGGACGACTTAGCTGGTGCCCGAACAGGCACGTTTTTTTTTTGAAAGAACGGTATTTATACTGTTGAAATTACGTTATAATTTAAATAAGCTTTATATGTTTTGATCTGGCAACGCTCAATTATAGCTTAAGAAGTCATTGTGAAATTCCTATTACTCAGTTTCAATTAAACCGTCAACTACACCACTACGTTCTTGTGTTTATTTGCTCGGTCGGTCTAGAAGCACATAACGGTTGTCCTGATCGTACGGTAAACAACTAACAGTTGGTTATGGGCCTTCAGCAAGCTAAGTTTTCGGTTTGAATAATTCAAAGTAATTAAATGGACTAACACGCGTCCGGTTGAAAATCGAAATAAAAAAAAAAGGCCCTGGCAAGTTTGTTTTTAAATTTAAAAGCAACGCAGTTAATGCATATAAAGGCATGCACAACAGCAGCAGACGCATGTACATTTGCCAGGTGGCCCGATCAGAAAAGTGCAGTTATATCAAAAACTATCAAGGCTGAGAATGCTTGAAGGGGATAACGTTGTTCAATATGTCAATAAATTTGCTGAAACAGTCAACAAATTAGCTGAGATGGACATAACAATTAATGATGAATTAAAAAGCATCATGTTGTTATCCAGTTTACCAAATTCGTGGGAAAATTTCGTTGTAGCGATCGAAACACGCGACACGCTGCTTCTGGAAGAAGGAGCGCGCAAGCAAGAGAGGGACGATCGCGAAGGTTCTGTCCAAGCCGTGTATGTAAATTATGAAAAGGTGTTTTCCCGCGATGGTCCAGAGACTTCTCCCTCAAGGTTACAGCGGTGGTAGGACGTCTTTCGTCGGAGTCTTCTACTGAAGATTAGGTTGGAGGGCTTGACTTCGCCCCCTTTTGTAATTAAATCTTTGTAATTAAAACAATTGTTATTTACGGCTTTAAGCCGGAGCACGTTCTGGTTTATTCTGACGCAAAACTGAGACTGAAGAGTTTACAAAATATGGAGCTAAGTTTACCCTAACAGCAATGCATCGCGCCATCAAGACGAGTCGGCAAAGCCGACTCAGCATTTCTTGCAGCGTGAGGCAACACTTCGCATAAGAAGAGTCAGCCCTCCGTTGCCGGACGTACTTTGCGCAGAGCGCTGAACTCCATTCTGGCGCGTCAGCATTCTATATGTAGAGCTACTTAGTTGCTATGAATTATGTTATGCGTTGTTAACTACTCCCCCCTCAAGTTTATGACCGTCCTCGGTCATGTTGAAAGTGTCGATGGTACGCTGTATCTCCATGGAGGCTCGTCTTCTCCTTAATGCCAGATAAAGTGCGAAGGAGCCAATTAAGCCAATGTTTAGGACCACACCAGCTACGAACCAGAGTTTAGGCGGACCTTCAGATTCCACGTCATCCTTAAAGCTTTGGATGGAGAGCAGGTTCTCGTTATTCATCCTGTGTAGCAGAGGGATGCTGAGCACGGGGTCGTGCCCGACGATGTTAAGTAATGGGAAGCGCGCAATGCCTGGCCGCATGCTTTATGCTTTCCGTAGGTTGATGGTCGCCGTTCTCTCGAAGGTCACCAGGTGGGTTCCCTCGACGAGTACTTCTGGGCTGCCATCGGTGCTGACGCGAGCTGAAGCTTCGTTGATAATCACAACGCCGTCATCTACGGAAGTTACTTCCTGCAAGTGGCTGGGTTGAGTGTGGCATTGGGCTGCGCTCCCTGCGTGGAGTGAGCGCGCACAAGATTCGCGCCGAGACCGCTCGCAGAACGTGAAGTGTGTGGTGTCAGTGCATCCGGTGAGCGCAAAGGTGTCATGTTCGCATTCGGCCAACGTATCCTCGTCGAGGCGTAAGATGATGTGTTGGTGGGATACAGGGTAAACGGCGACTTTCTTGCAACTGAACTTGACTCTGGGATAGGCAATTAAAATATGAATACTGTTCTCGGACTGGAGGACTCTAATCTTGGAGGCTTCTATTAAGCTGATGATAGGGGTGTCCTGTTCTACAAGAGACTTCAAGTCGGCATGGTCAAGAATCGTGGGATTTACAATGTTTGATTTGGCCAAAGTAATAGTGAGAATTAAATTTTGAATTTCAGTAGAAAGCATCCTATTTCTTGCCAATAACGCTTCATACAAGTGTGGAGTGTCAACCAAGTCGCTTTTACGGGCACGGATCACCTTATTAATGGTGTCAGTTAACTTGTTAATCTGTTTCTGGGTTTCGGAATTTATTGTTATCTGCCGGGAATTAGACTCAACTAGTTTAGCCTCAGTAATCTTTATTTTCAGAAGGTCCGTGGCATCGGGAGTGCCAGCCACTACCTTTAAAGCTGTACCTAGGAAATCTAGACTCCTGGCAATCCTATGATGGACCTTAAGGACGGACAACAAGGTTCTAAGGTGGTCCGTATCGACCTCTAGTAGCTTACGCATATGCGATTGGGGAAAGGACTCGGATAATTTTGCTGTCTCGTCTATCATGACAGCGAATTCGGACAAGTTGCTTGAGTGCTTTAAGAGGTCACGCTGTTCAAAAACCAGCACGTTACCATCTACGACAGGGATGTAGTTGGCATGCGAAAAGTCGGTGATCCGTGCATTCGCTAATGCCAGTGTAATGAGCGTCGTGTGGGTAAACCTGGAATTTAGATATAGGGTGAGACTGTAGTGCTCGGGCTTTCTTAAAGTAACCTACTAACTAACTGCAAGGGGGGTGCCTACTTAAGGTTGTCCTTGTGGACCACCCTCCCCTTCATAAGAACAGACGTTCCCAGGTCTGCTTGCACTTTTTGTTCCGTGCATAGCGGGGTTAGCTTATTTCCTAACCTCTTGTTGTTCTTTACAAACACGTGTTCTCCTACCTCAAACACACGGTTTTGACGGGAAGGGTTGCATCTTCCGATGCTGTCTTGCTGAGCCTTTGCTAATCTTGCCTTGATTTCCAGGCAGCGCTCGTGGGCCCCTGAGTGAAGAACCTCAATTGGTCTCTCACGAGTAACTGAGTGCACGGTTTTGTTATATTCCACCATGGCTCTCAAGATTAGTTCTACTGTGTCATTTGTCTTTTTGTCCAACTTCAGGCATCTGGCTATTTCTGCCAAGGTGCTGTGGAACCGGCCATTGGACACGCTGTGCAGAGGAGGCGCGTTCACAATGTCGATGCCGTAGTTGTTTTTGAGCATTGACGTGATTGTCTCTGAGTTGAAAGCGGGCTCATTGTCGCAATAGATTGTTTTGATGGTGGGGAAAAGGTTAACAATCTGCAATAGGGGGCCAGTGATGTCCACTATTGTCCTAGATGTAACCGGTTGCACTACTGAAAACTTAGAGAATTTGTCAATGCACGTCAAGAACAGCTTCCTGTCTGTTGAAAATATGTCAATGTGCACCATTTCGCCAGCATAACTGGGGATGGGCGTTTCCCCAAGCTCTTGCTTTTTCGGGTGCCTGTCGTACTTTGCTTGGGTACATACCCTGCAATTAGCAACCACTTCCTTTGTCATGCTGCCCATTTTTGGAAAATAGTAGTCTCGAAGGACTTGTTTGATATTTTCCTGCGCGGCTCTGTGTGCACGGTTGTGCTCTGCAGTGACAATTTCGTACTGTTCGTTTTTATCAGTTATATCCGACACGACATTCTTGCAGTGCCAGAATTGAGTGGCTGGGAAGTGGGTAATGAGGTCGTGTTGGAAGCTTGCCAGTGTAGGCAAGTCGCAATGGATAGCATTCACGACGTCAGGGTTGACAACTTCTTTGAGCGTTTTTAACAGGTAACTCTTGTCAGTGAAACTGATCAAGTGGCGAGTTTTGCTTCGGAACAGCACTAGGCTTCGCTTAAGCGGGAAACGTGCTGCCTCCAGAATGATCTGGTTCCTAAAGCAATTTAAGGGTTTATCTGTGGTTTCGACCGTGTAGGTCAGGGACAGCTCACTGTGAATAGTCGCAGCGTCTGACTGGGGTTCGTCTTGTAAGGCGTTAAGATTTTGCCTGGACAGTGCATCTGCCACGAAATTTTCCTTGCCAGGTTTGTAGAAAATCTTGGCATTGTATTGGTCTATATAGGATTTCCATCTCTTAATCTTAGCGTTCGTGTTTTTGTCGGCAACAGCGAACGTGAGAGGCTGATGGTCGGTGAATATGTTGATTTCCCTAGAGCCGTACAGAAAGTTTTGAAGTTTACCTAAGGCCCATACAATGGCTAGCAATTCCCTTTCGTTTGTGGCATAATTTTGCTCAGCCTGTCTCAGGGTGCGGGAAATCATGGTGATCGGCCTACCTTCTTGCGAAAGGACTGCACCGATGCCACTTGCTGACGCATCTGTGGTGAGGTCAAAGGGCTTTTGAAAGTCGGGGTATTTGAGTATGACATCCTCTGATGCCAAAATGTTACAAAGCCTTTTGTTGGAATATACTATTCAACCTACAAAAATAACGTTAAACAATACTACTTTATATTTGACATGAATGGCCACACTTTTTGTTTGTTTTCTCATTCTTGTACGTTTTTTTGCTGAGAGTAGGTCGTGGTGCTGGTGTTGCAGTTGAAAATAACTTAAAATATAAAACATAAAACTCAAACACAAACTTGACTATTTATTTATTTATTAAGAAAGGAAATATAAATTATAAACTACAACAGGTTATGGGCCCAGTCCATGCCTAATAAACAATTAAATTGTGAATTAAAGATTGTGAAAATAAATTGTGAAATAGCATTTTTTTTCACATTCTTGTGAAATTAATTCCTTCTCAGAATTTGAGTGAAAAATGGACAAGGCTAAACGTAATATTAAGCCGTTTGATGGCGAGAAGTACGCGATTTGGAAATTTAGAATTAGGGCTCTTTTAGCCGAGCAAGATGTGCTTAAAGTAGTTGATGGTTTAATGCCTAACGAGGTAAATGACTCCTGGAAAAAGGCAGAGCGTTGTGCAAAAAGTACAATAATAGAGTACCTAAGCGACTCGTTTTTAAATTTCGCAACAAGCGACATTACGGCGCGTCAGATTCTTGAGAATTTGGACGCCGTTTATGAACGAAAAAGTTTGGCGTCGCAACTGGCGCTGCGAAAACGCTTGCTTTCTCTGAAGCTATCGAGTGAGATGTCACTATTAAGCCATTTTCATATTTTTGACGAACTTATAAGTGAATTGTTGGCAGCTGGTGCTAAAATAGAAGAGATGGATAAAATTTCTCATCTACTGATCACATTGCCTTCGTGTTACGATGGAATTATTACAGCGATAGAGACATTATCTGAAGAAAATTTGACATTGGCGTTTGTGAAAAATAGATTGCTGGATCAAGAAATTAAAATTAAAAATGACCACAACGATACAAGCAAGAAAGTTATGAACGCGATCGTGCACAACAAAAATAACACTTATAAAAATAATTTGTTTAAAAATCGGGTAACTAAACTAAAGAAAATATTCAAGGGAAATTCAAAGTATAAAGTCAAGTGTCACCACTGTGGCAGAGAAGGCCACATTAAAAAAGACTGCTTCCATTATAAAAGAATATTAAATAATAAAAATAAAGAAAATGAAAAACAAGTTCAAACTGCAACATCACACGGCATTGCGTTTATGGTAAAAGAAGTGAATAATGCTTCAGTGATGGATAACTGCGGGCTTGTCCTTGATTCTGGTGCTAGTGACCATCTTATAAATGATGAGTCGCTGTATACCGACAGTGTGGAGGTTGTGCCTTCACTTAAGATTGCAGTGGCCAAGCAAGGCGAATTTATTTATGCCACTAAGCGTGGTATTGTCCGACTACGGAATGACCATGAGATTACACTGGAGGATGTACTCTTTTGTAAGGAAGCTGCTGGTAATTTGATGTCCGTAAAGCGTCTCCAAGAGGCAGGAATGTCGATCGAATTTGACAAAAGCGGTGTAACCATTTCGAAAAATGGGTTAATGGTTGTCAAAAAATTCAGGTATGTTAAACAATGTACCTGTGATCAATTTTCAAGCATATTCTATAAATGCTAAGCATAAAAATAATTTTCGTTTATGGCATGAGAGGTTTGGCCAAATAAGCGATGGCAAATTATTAGAAATAAAACGAAAGAATATGTTTAGTGATCAAAGTCTTCTAAACAACTTAGAGTTATCATGTGAAATTTGTGAACCCTGTTTAAATGGTAAACAGGCAAGACTTCCTTTTAAACAATTGAAAGATAAGACCCATATTAAAAGACCACTTTTTGTAGTACACTCAGATGTCTGTGGGCCTATTACTCCAGTTACTTTAGATGATAAAAATTATTTTGTGATCTTTGTTGATCAGTTTACACATTATTGTGTAACTTATTTAATTAAATATAAATCTGATGTGTTTAGCATGTTTCAAGATTTTGTAGCCAAGAGTGAAGCTTATTTTAATTTAAAGGTTGTGTATTTATACATTGACAATGGTAGAGAATACTTGTCAAATGAGATGAGACAATTTTGTGTTAAGAAAGGAATTTCTTATCACTTAACAGTGCCACATACACCTCAGTTAAATGGTGTTTCTGAGAGAATGATAAGAACCATTACGGAAAAAGCTCGAACCATGGTTAGTGGTGCAAAACTAGATAAAAGCTTTTGGGGCGAAGCAGTATTAACTGCTACTTATTTAATCAACAGAATTCCTAGCAGAGCACTAGTTGATAGTTCAAAGACCCCATATGAGATGTGGCACAATAAGAAGCCATACTTAAAACATTTGAGAGTGTTTGGTGCAACTGTTTATGTGCATATTAAAAACAAACAAGGAAAGTTTGATGATAAATCATTTAAAAGTATTTTTGTGGGCTATGAACCCAATGGTTTTAAGTTGTGGGATGCTGTAAATGAAAAATTTATTGTCGCAAGAGATGTTGTTGTCGATGAAACCAATATGGTTAATTCTAGAGCTGTTAAATTTGAAACAGTGTTCCTGAAAGATAGTAAGGAAAGTGAAAATAAAAATTTTCCGAATGACAGTAGGAAAATAATACAAACAGAATTCCCGAATGAGAGTAAGGAATGCGACAACATACAATTCCTGAAAGATAGTAAGGAAAGTAATAAATATTTTCTGAATGAGAGTAAGAAAAGAAAGCGAGATGATCACCTGAATGAAAATAAGGGATCAGGCAACCCGAATGAGAGTAGGGAAAGTGAAACAGCAGAGCACTTAAAAGAAATTGGAATTGATAATCCAACTAAAAATGATGGCATAGAAATTATTAATAGAAGAACTGAGAGATTAAAGACTAAGCCTCAGATATCCTATAATGAAGAGGATAATAGTCTAAATAAAGTTGTTCTAAATGCTCACACTATATTTAACGATGTCCCAAATTTATTTGATGAAATTCAATATAGGGATGATAAATTTTCTTGGGAAGAAGCCATCAATACAGAGTTAAATGCTCATAAAATTAATAATACTTGCACAATTACAAAAAGGCCTGAAAACAAAAATATTGTAGATAGCAGATGGGTATTTTCTGTTAAATATAATGAACTTGGAAATCCAATTAGATACAAAGCTAGATTGGTTGCACGAGGATTCACTCAAAAATACCAAATAGACTATGAAGAGACATTTGCTCCTGTAGCTAGAATTTCAAGTTTCCGATTTATATTGTCATTAGCAATACAGTATAACTTGAAAGTCCATCAAATGGATGTAAAAACAGCTTTCTTAAATGGCACGTTAAAAGAGGAAATTTATGTGAGACTTCCTCAAGGTATATCGTGTAATAGTGACAATGTGTGTAAATTGAATAAGGCAATTTACGGACTCAAAAAAGCGCTAGATGCTGGTTTGAAGTATTTGAGCAAGCATTGAAAGAGTGTGAGTTTGTAAACTCTTCAGTTGATCGCTGTATATATATTTTAGACAAAGGTAACATCAATGAAAACATATATGTATTATTATATGTAGATGATGTGGTTATAGCTACAGGAGATATGACAAGAATGAATAACTTCAAAAGGTATTTAATGGAAAAGTTTAGGATGACTGACCTAAATGAAATAAAACATTTTATTGGAATTAGGATAGAAATGCATGAAGATAAAATCTATTTAAGCCAATCTGCATATGTTAAAAAAATTTTAAGTAAATTTAACATGGAAAATTGTAATGCAGTTAGTACTCCTTTACCTAGTAAAATAAATTATGAATTACTTAATTCAGATGAAGACTGCAATACCCCATGCCGTAACCTCATAGGATGTTTAATGTACATAATGCTTTGTACACGCCCAGATTTAACTACTGCAGTAAATATCTTGAGCAGATATAGTAGCAAAAATAACTCCGAGTTATGGCAGAACTTAAAAAGAGTTCTTAGATATTTGAAGGGCACTATCGATATGAAATTGATTTTTAAAAAGAACTTGGCATTTGAAAATAAAATTATTGGTTATGTGGATTCTGATTGGGGTGGTAGTGAAATTGATAGAAAAAGTACAACAGGGTATTTATTCAAAATGTTTGATTTTAATCTCATTTGTTGGAATACAAAGAGACAGAACTCAGTAGCAGCCTCATCAACTGATGCTGAGTATATGGCCCTATTTGAAGCCGTGAGAGAAGCTCTATGGCTTAAATTTTTATTAACTAGTATTAACATTAAACTAGAAAACCCCATTAAAATTTACGAAGACAATCAAGGCTGTATTAGCATAGCAAACAACCCCTCATGTCATAAACGAGCTAAACATATTGATATTAAATATCATTTTGCCAGAGAGCAAGTTCAGAATAATGTGATTTGTCTTGAGTATATTCCTACAGAGAATCAACTGGCTGACATATTTACAAAACCGTTGCCTGCTGCGAGATTTGTGGAGTTACGAGACAAATTGGGTTTGCTGCAAGACGACCGACCAATCGAATGCTGAATGAAATTTTTATATATATTTTTCAAATTTAAATTCCTGTAAACATATTTTGTTACAATGATCTGATCGGGTTTTTCTGGGTTTTCCCCGTATCCTCGCAGCAAATGCTGGATCAGTTAACACTTCCCAGAATGCACACCACCCACATTTGATAGTTACTAATGAATATTATTGTTATGTTTTTAATTATAGACGTTATTTTTGAGGGGGCGTGTTGGAATATACTATTCAACCTACAAAAATAACGTTAAACAACACTACTTTATATTTGACATGAATGGCCACACTTTTTGTTTGTTTTCTCATTCTTGTACGTTTTTTTGCTGAGAGTAGGTCGTGGTGCTGGTGTTGCAGTTGAAAATAACTTAAAATATAAAACATAAAACTCAAACACAAACTTGACTATTTATTTATTTATTAAGAAAGGAAATATAAATTATAAACTACAACACCTTTGAAATGCGTTGCGTTGAGTTTCATTAAACTCCACACAAAACTTCTTAGACATATGCCTACTCACCGAGCCGTTTTCCTCTTTCAGGATGTCAGTTATCGGGCGAGCTATGGCTGCAAAGTCTTTGATGAAGACTCTGTAGTAGCTGGCCAAACCAAGGAACGATCTAACACTGTAGACACTTTTGGGTTCAGGGTATTCCTGAATGGCCTTTACTTTTTCTGGGTCGGACTTAGTCCCGTCCTTGCTTACTATGAAGCCGAGGTACTCAACACTGTCTTTGAAGAATCTTGTCTTTTCCTGGCTCACCCTCATGTTCGCCTCGATCAAGCATTTCAGCACAGTATCGATGTGGCGGACATGGTCGGACTCGTTTTCTGAGAAAATTATGACATCATCTACATAACATATTTTCCCGATTTGCTCTCTCAGTACATCGTCTAGGGCTCTTTGAAAAATGCTGCTTGCATTTCTCAAGCCGAACGGCAGACGGCAAAACTCGTATTTGCCGCCATTCACCGAGAACGATGTCTTCTCGCGGTCGTGTTCCGCGAGGTAGATTTGATGATACCCTGACTTCAGGTCAAGGGTAGTGAAGAACTTTGCCTTGTCCAGATTCGCTAAAATCATGGGAATGCTAGGCATCGGGTACCGGTCAGGAATAGTTCGCTCATTTAGCTTCCTAAAGTCAATGACCAACCTCTTGTTCTGGTTCCCGAAGGCGTCGGTCCCCTTTTTGTCAACAACCCAGGTCGGGCTGTTATAGGGAGACCTTGAGGGCCTGATGATGCCGTCTTTCAGCAGTTGTTTGACCTCGTTGTTCACAAAGTCGGAGACACCCATAAAGTTTGGATACGCTCTTGAGTGCACCGGTTCATTATCAACTGTCCGAATTGTGGCAGTGACAGCGGTGTTAAAAGGAAGAGCTTCATTTGTCGTGGAGAAGGCTTTCTTCCTCCTTATTATTGTGCCCTTGAACTCCTTTTTAACGGAGTCAGGTACAACAATGTCGTTTACATCAGTGAAATTAACACTGGGGCAGCTGAAATAGTGAAGCTTTTCAGCGATGCCCTGGTATTCTAGGGAGTCCTCTGCTAGGTTGAGCTTTACCCCGGCCTGTGTTAACAGGTCCAAGCCTATGATAGCGTCGAACGCATCGAGAGAATCTAAAAGGAAAAATGGGGAGGTGTGCTTGAAGACTTTCATCAAACATTTGTGTTTGATTTCGGTGGAGCCGTGTATTGAGCTCACCGAGAAAGGGCTGGCGACCGGCATCACATTTTTCAGCTCCTTTACGGGCCTAATGTAGTTTTTTGCCGCGCCGGTATCGATTAGCATCTTTAAAGTTCTCCCAGCCAGCCGTCGTTCAATGAACGGCAACCGGGAGCGTCCCCTAAAAAATTCAACGAGTCCACACTGAGAGCGTACTCATTTTCGCTGTCGATTTCCTCGACTGCAGCCTTTGCTGCCTTCTCATACTCCTCTTGGGTCTCTTTTTGCTTAGGGGCCTTTTGGACAACGTTATTAAGCCGTTGTCGTCCCGGTCCTGTCGAGCGTTCTGAGGGATTTCTCCACTTAAACGCGTTCGATTCATTAGGGTGATTCTGATTATGTTCAGCGCGCTGCCTGAACCTGGAGGATGGATCGACCTCCATAGGCTTGGGGGCTCTCGCCTGAGTGTCCTTGTTGGTTTGACCGCTGTTTTTCTGTCGTTTCATGAAGTGGGGATTTCTGACCTGTCCCTGTTCTTCTTTGTTTGATTTACCCTGGAAACGGCTCTTGCCGTCTGCCGCCAAATGCGCTCGCTCCTCTACGGCCTTGGCGTAGGAGTTAGCAAACATGCTTCTCTCTATGCTTGCCTCTGCTTCTCTAGCTAAGGCCAGTGCAGATGGCAAGTCTTTTGGTCGGGCCGGGAAGACCACAGCTCTAAGGGCCTTTTTGAGCCCTGAAATAAAAGCATGCAGGCCGTCGACTCTGACCTCAGCATTAAGCAGGTCAGCACCCTCTTGATCATGCGTCATTACGATTTTGTTTGTGACAAGCGTTAGCTTCTTTTCAACTTCATCGTAGTATTGCATTAATGGTAGGTCTCCTTGCCTAACCATTTCCAATCCTTGCCTCAACAGGCGTAAGGATGTTTTGTCTGAGTACGTGCAGTCTAATCTGGCCAAATTGGCATCGAAGTTCAATACCGTATTATGGGATACGAGTAGAGCCCCGGCTGCGCCACGGATTTTATTCCTTAATATGGCAACAGCCTGATAATGGGCACTGCTGCCATTGTATGGTTTAAACAGCTCGAAGGCGTATATGGCCGATTGTCTCCAGGCCACATACTCGTCTTGGGTACCGGAGAACTCCGGTACCGATTTTATTATTTCAAGGGGAATTTCGCACCTAATCTAGGGGTTGACAGAGACTTTTCCATATGTTATGATTTGCGGTGCTTCCACCTGCAAACTCTGTACCCGCTCAGCTAGGGAATTTAGTTGAACCTGGAAGTGGGATTGCTGTTGCGACAATGCCTGTCTGACGGCATTGTCGATAAGAGCTTGAATCTGACTGGGGTCCATGGTATTATGTACCGGGGCCCTATCCAACGTCTGACCTACTGCTTGGCCTACTTGCTCCTCCTCCCAGCTATCCTCGCTTTCGTATTCGACCTTAATACTTCTGTAGTTATGTGCCCAATTCATTGGTTGTTGGTTGGCACATCACAAATATACTGTTGCCGAGCCCAATTGATCGGCTAAGTGGTGTGGCAAGAAAGGGTATGCTATAATTATTTATAGGGTATGCAACAATTATTTATCTGTTGAAGGTATGCAACAATATTTTGATAAAAGGTATGCAATAGTTTTTATTAACAGGGGTATGCTTTTTTTTTTTATGCTAATTCTATTTATTAAGGTTTCAAAAGGAATCGTTCAGTAATTCCTCTGAACTTAACCTAATGTGTGATAAAGATAAATGAGACCAAGTGGTATCTTAATTATAAAGTACAAAAGAAAGAAAAATCTAGTCTAGTTATCAATTACTTAATATGTAATGTGTTATATTATCCTCCGGGTAAGGAGATCGCTGGGGTGAACCCTCTTCAGTCTTCGGAGGGAGATGGGATCAGCTAGGATAGTTGCTAGTCGGTTCGGGTGGGCCATGAGCCTGTCGGCATAACGGCTGCTATGGAAATTAATCTGATCCCCAAGAAGGGTAACTTTCAGATTTCTTTCGATAACCATGTTCGTCACGTACCAGGGGAGCCCAGATGCGTGACGTGCAGCTCTCGACTGGACCACACGGAGCCTATTAAGCTGGGATTTGGCGGCAGTTCCCCACACCTGGATGGCATAACTCCACGTTGGAGAGAGAATAGCTTTGATTAAAAGAGCCTTAGAGCTCATTTGAAGTTTGCTGGAGTGGAAAAGCCAGTCGAGCTTTTTTAGCTTCGCCAGTGACTTAGATTTGACCGATGTGATGTGGGCCCTCCAGATCAGTCTCCGATCTAGATTAACTCCTAGGTAGCAGTGTGATCTAACATTGGTGATAGGGCTTCCATTAAAGGTCAGATCTGTGCAGGTTCCGGGTCGCAGGGAACAAGTTACACAGGCTGACTTTGAGGAGTTAATGGCCACATTCCATTTGGCAGTCCATTTTTCGATTGCATGCAGCCATTCCTGGACTGCGTAGGAGGCAGTTTGCAATGAAGGATGAGACGCCAGCATGGCAGTGTCATCGGCGTAAGTGGCTAGGAGTCGCTGAGCCGGGGGGACTTCGGTGTTGTTTGCGGGAGATGACATGTCAGCAGTGTAGAGGGTGTATAGGAAGGGCCCAAGAACACTTCCCTGTGGAACTCCTGCGTGAATCTCTTCCAGGCTGGATCGAGCATCACGCACTGCAACGTCAAACGTCCGATAAGAGATGAACGATCTCAGGATGGCATAGTAGGGAGCAGGAAGGAGAGCTTTCATCTTGTATAGAAGGCCCTCATGCCACACCTTGTCAAACGCTTGCTTCACGTCTAGAAAGACGCCGACCGTGTAGAGTTTGTGCTCGATGCCATGCGTAACCTGGTTGACCAGTCGATGTATTTGTTCAGGGCAGCCGTGGGACTTCCTGAAACCAAATTGGTGTGAAGGTATGTGGTTCACTACTTGCGGCAGTTCCATCAGGCGGGCTAAGAGTATTCTCTCAAAAATCTTAGAGAAAGTTGATAGCAGGCTGATTGGGCGATATGCATCGATCTGCGTTGGCGGCTTTCCGGCTTTAGGTATCATGATGATACGTGCACGCTTCCATTGCCTTCGAAAGTGCCCTAGCCTTAGCATAGCATTAAAAATTTTTACTAAGGCTAGGACTCCTTTGCGTGGCAGAGACTTCGCAGCACGGTTGTCGATGCTATCGTAACCAGGGGTTTTCTTGATGTGAAGCGCCTTCAGCTGCATCATGACTTCCTGCGGTGTAGTATGCCTAATGGGGCGAGCCGGTACAGTCGGAGCGTCCAGAAAATTATTGATTTCTACGCGGTTAGAGTCGTCTGTTAGGTTGAAGGGCATGAAGGTGGAGGTCAGGTGCGAAGCAAATGCTCTCGCTTTTTCATCGTCCGTCTTGAGTCAGAGGCGACTTTGACTCAGGACGGGAGATTGAAACATCGGCTGTCTCTTGACATGTGAGCCTCCATAACGAGAAGTTGCTGTTGTTATCTGGGCCGGTACCCTCCAGCAGGGTATCCAGATTTTCTCGTCGGGTCCTGCCTAGCAAACGATGCAGTCTGTTTGTGGTACTAGAGTATTGCTGCTTGATGCTAGGATCTCCTGTGGCGATATACCGTCTCCTGAGGCGCCTTTTGTGGGAGAGCAGCTCCCTAGCCTCCAAGCTCAAGATGGGAGCCCTCCTTGCGGTCGTGTGACGAGCTTGATGTGGGGGAGGTGTGGCCCTCCGTGCTGCTTCTGCGATTGTGGCTACGAGGTAATCTATATATGTTTCCAGACTATTGCGGGTGTCAATGGGGATGTTGAGATCAACTGTGGCCTCGATGTGCTCCTTGAAGGCCACAGTATTTGCAGTAGGTGACAGCATTTTAGTGACACCTTTGAATAGCTGGGCGTCTTCATCCAGCACAAACAGCAGGGGGAGATGGTCAGACGACAGTTCTGTCAGCGTTTGCACGTTGATTTCTTGCTGTCTGAATCCTTTGGAGATCCCGAAATCGATGGCACTTGGAGTGACACTTGTTCGAAAGGGATAGCAAGTAGCTTCTCCAGTTGCAACGATGTCGATACCTTTGCCCGCCAGAGCGGAGAACAGCACCCTGCCTCTAGTGCACATCCTGTAGTTTCCCCACCATCTGTGCTTTGCGTTCCAATCACCTGCCGCTAGGAACTTTGTGCCAAATTGAGCGAAGATCAGCTCAACGTCAGCCTCTGTCCACCTGAGGTTAGGAGGGCAGTATACTGAGGCAATGTTAAAAGTACCCCTGCTTGCCGTCAGCTGGATAACTGCTGCCTGGATGTGATTTTCCGACAGGGTGGAGAAGAGTTGATGGGAGATGAGTGATCTAATAAGGATCGCCGCACCTCCGCGTTGGCTGTCATCCGGGTGGTTGGCAGTGTGGAGGGTAAAGCCAGGAACTCTGAAAGTGGACCGGGAAACGAAATGGGTTTCCGACAGCAGGAGGATGTCGATTTCGTGAAGCTCGATGAAGGCGAGGATCTCATTGGTCTTCGAGGAGGCCCCATTGGCATTCCAAGCTGCTATCTTAAGAGGACCCATTTTGAGCAGCAGGAGGGAAGGTGCGATTTTGCAGGAGCAGTTGCATTAATGTTTCAACTAGTGACATCATCCTGTCAAGCCTAGAAAACAGCTGTTCCAGCTTGGACTCAAGGTTGGCGCTTGCAGGGGGGACAGTAACGGCAGTCTTGTCGACGGGCTGACTTCCTTTGACTATACTAGCAAAGGAGGGCTTTCCAGACATGTGGACTGGGGGACTGGGTTGGTGTACTCCTCTTGCAGGACCAGAAACAGAGGGTTCATTGACCTTCCGTTGATGTTTGCGGTTATAAGCCTCTAGCAGGTATTTTTTGCAACCTTTAAAGTTGGCTGCATGGGGGCCGCCACAGTGAAAACAGAATCTGGCCTCGTCCTGTTCCAGCTTGCACTCTGCAGTGGGGTGATTTTCTCCGCATTCTCTGCATATATAGTGCCGAGAACAATATGCCTTGGTATGACCATAGCCTTGGCACCTTTGGCATTGAATCGGTTCCGATTGCTTACGGGGTTTCTCCCAAGTTACCCTGTGCCTGCAGACAACCGGTATGCCCTTTACTTGGTTGTTGTTCTCAGCTTTTTTGAGGTCAATGAACCTCATATTAAGAGGTAGAGAGGTAGCCTTGTTGTCCTTCGTTCTGGAGGGCTGCGATGATATCCCCGATGGGACCCCGTGGTGAATATTGCGCATGACAATCTTGTAGGGTCGGTCCTCCGGTAGCTGATGGTGATGGAAAAGGGATCCTTTGTCGAGAAAGTGCCGGGCCACCAGCCTGTAGCTTTCTGGGGAGTTGCACTGAACAGCGCAATCTCCCGAATTCAGGGCCTTGATCGTATAGGAGTCTCCCACAAGAGCGTCCAGCTCGCCGCGAAATGATGTGAAGTTCACCACATTGGGAAACATCATTCTAGGTACCTTAGAGTGACGGTTTGATTTCGGGGCTGGTACAGTTTGGTGAGCACCTTTCAGCTGTTGTTTTTGTCCTGCTTTCCTAGCGGCACGGTTGAGGGCGGTATTCGAGGAGCATGGCTCGTCGTTGTCACTCGAAGATATCTCGCCCAGGACCATATCTTCCTCGTCGCTAAGGGCTTGGAAGCGATTGGCAGAGATTTTTGCCGGCTTATCAGATGCCACCTTTTTTACCATTTTAGGGGAGAGGACCGCGCCTGCTCTCTTTATAATTCCTTTATTCCTAGATTTAAAGGAGACATCCTGAAAGCCGGTGGTAGGTTGTGACTTCGCAATTGAGATGACAGATGCACTGTTGTGAGTTGTACTGGCAGCAGTAGAGCATACGTTGCCACTCAAGGAGGAGGTGAATATGTACGCAGACGAGATAGTCGAGCTGCTGGAGGTCAGTGTGAAGGTCGAGCTGCAGTAGGTGTTAGAAGTACTGGTAGTATCGAAGGATGGATCTTTACTTAGCCAGCTCTTTGTCAATTGCTCCCGTATCTCTTTAGGGCCAGCGCCAGCAATGAGCTTCATTGACTCATAATCGGTAGATTTTCGCTGTGGATGGTTATCCATATTCAAAAAGTGCTTAGTCACGACCGCGTGGCCGCTGGGCAGCGGAGCCCCACTTCGTGCAAACAAATTCACAGTCTTTATTATAAGTTAAAGTCGTTAAGTTCCACTACAGTATCACTGATAGCGACTTAAGGGTCACTATTAACAATTTGTGCCACTATTTTGGATTTGATTTTAGTTTATAAATTCACGAACAAAAACTATAAACAACCGCTCAGTGTGACCAGATGCTGACAGGACCAAAAAGCAACCGCATACTTGTTTTTTATTATGCTAATTCTATTTATTAAGGTTTCAAAAGGAATCGTTCAGTAATTCCTCTGAACTTAACCTAATGTGTGATAAAGATAAATGAGACCAAGTGGTATCTTAATTATAAAGTACAAAAGAAAGAAAAATCTAGTCTAGTTATCAATTACTTAATATGTAATGTGTTATATTATCCTCCGGGTAAGGAGATCGCTGGGGTGAACCCTCTTCAGTCTTCGGAGGGAGATGGGATCAGCTAGGATAGTTGCTAGTCGGTTCGGGTGGGCCATGAGCCTGTCGGCATAACGGCTGCTATGGAAATTAATCTGATCCCCAAGAAGGGTAACTTTCAGATTTCTTTCGATAACCATGTTCGTCACGTACCAGGGGAGCCCAGATGCGTGACGTGCAGCTCTCGACTGGACCACACGGAGCCTATTAAGCTGGGATTTGGCGGCAGTTCCCCACACCTGGATGGCATAACTCCACGTTGGAGAGAGAATAGCTTTGATTAAAAGAGCCTTAGAGCTCATTTGAAGTTTGCTGGAGTGGAAAAGCCAGTCGAGCTTTTTTAGCTTCGCCAGTGACTTAGATTTGACCGATGTGATGTGGGCCCTCCAGATCAGTCTCCGATCTAGATTAACTCCTAGGTAGCAGTGTGATCTAACATTGGTGATAGGGCTTCCATTAAAGGTCAGATCTGTGCAGGTTCCGGGTCGCAGGGAACAAGTTACACAGGCTGACTTTGAGGAGTTAATGGCCACATTCCATTTGGCAGTCCATTTTTCGATTGCATGCAGCCATTCCTGGACTGCGTAGGAGGCAGTTTGCAATGAAGGATGAGACGCCAGCATGGCAGTGTCATCGGCGTAAGTGGCTAGGAGTCGCTGAGCCGGGGGGACTTCGGTGTTGTTTGCGGGAGATGACATGTCAGCAGTGTAGAGGGTGTATAGGAAGGGCCCAAGAACACTTCCCTGTGGAACTCCTGCGTGAATCTCTTCCAGGCTGGATCGAGCATCACGCACTGCAACGTCAAACGTCCGATAAGAGATGAACGATCTCAGGATGGCATAGTAGGGAGCAGGAAGGAGAGCTTTCATCTTGTATAGAAGGCCCTCATGCCACACCTTGTCAAACGCTTGCTTCACGTCTAGAAAGACGCCGACCGTGTAGAGTTTGTGCTCGATGCCATGCGTAACCTGGTTGACCAGTCGATGTATTTGTTCAGGGCAGCCGTGGGACTTCCTGAAACCAAATTGGTGTGAAGGTATGTGGTTCACTACTTGCGGCAGTTCCATCAGGCGGGCTAAGAGTATTCTCTCAAAAATCTTAGAGAAAGTTGATAGCAGGCTGATTGGGCGATATGCATCGATCTGCGTTGGCGGCTTTCCGGCTTTAGGTATCATGATGATACGTGCACGCTTCCATTGCCTTCGAAAGTGCCCTAGCCTTAGCATAGCATTAAAAATTTTTACTAAGGCTAGGACTCCTTTGCGTGGCAGAGACTTCGCAGCACGGTTGTCGATGCTATCGTAACCAGGGGTTTTCTTGATGTGAAGCGCCTTCAGCTGCATCATGACTTCCTGCGGTGTAGTATGCCTAATGGGGCGAGCCGGTACAGTCGGAGCGTCCAGAAAATTATTGATTTCTACGCGGTTAGAGTCGTCTGTTAGGTTGAAGGGCATGAAGGTGGAGGTCAGGTGCGAAGCAAATGCTCTCGCTTTTTCATCGTCCGTCTTGAGCCAGAGGCGACTTTGACTCAGGACGGGAGATTGAAACATCGGCTGTCTCTTGATGTTTCATGTGAGCCTCCATAACGAGAAGTTGCTGTTGTTATCTGGGCCGGTACCCTCCAGCAGGGTATCCAGATTTTCTCGTCGGGTCCTGCCTAGCAAACGATGCAGTCTGTTTGTGGTACTAGAGTATTGCTGCTTGATGCTAGGATCTCCTGTGGCGATATACCGTCTCCTGAGGCGCCTTTTGTGGGAGAGCAGCTCCCTAGCCTCCAAGCTCAAGATGGGAGCCCTCCTTGCGGTCGTGTGACGAGCTTGATGTGGGGGAGGTGTGGCCCTCCGTGCTGCTTCTGCGATTGTGGCTACGAGGTAATCTATATATGTTTCCAGACTATTGCGGGTGTCAATGGGGATGTTGAGATCAACTGTGGCCTCGATGTGCTCCTTGAAGGCCACAGTATTTGCAGTAGGTGACAGCATTTTAGTGACACCTTTGAATAGCTGGGCGTCTTCATCCAGCACAAACAGCAGGGGGAGATGGTCAGACGACAGTTCTGTCAGCGTTTGCACGTTGATTTCTTGCTGTCTGAATCCTTTGGAGATCCCGAAATCGATGGCACTTGGAGTGACACTTGTTCGAAAGGGATAGCAAGTAGCTTCTCCAGTTGCAACGATGTCGATACCTTTGCCCGCCAGAGCGGAGAACAGCACCCTGCCTCTAGTGCACATCCTGTAGTTTCCCCACCATCTGTGCTTTGCGTTCCAATCACCTGCCGCTAGGAACTTTGTGCCAAATTGAGCGAAGATCAGCTCAACGTCAGCCTCTGTCCACCTGAGGTTAGGAGGGCAGTATACTGAGGCAATGTTAAAAGTACCCCTGCTTGCCGTCAGCTGGATAACTGCTGCCTGGATGTGATTTTCCGACAGGGTGGAGAAGAGTTGATGGGAGATGAGTGATCTAATAAGGATCGCCGCACCTCCGCGTTGGCTGTCATCCGGGTGGTTGGCAGTGTGGAGGGTAAAGCCAGGAACTCTGAAAGTGGACCGGGAAACGAAATGGGTTTCCGACAGCAGGAGGATGTCGATTTCGTGAAGCTCGATGAAGGCGAGGATCTCATTGGTCTTCGAGGAGGCCCCATTGGCATTCCAAGCTGCTATCTTAAGAGGACCCATTTTGAGCAGCAGGAGGGAAGGTGCGATTTTGCAGGAGCAGTTGCATTAATGTTTCAACTAGTGACATCATCCTGTCAAGCCTAGAAAACAGCTGTTCCAGCTTGGACTCAAGGTTGGCGCTTGCAGGGGGGACAGTAACGGCAGTCTTGTCGACGGGCTGACTTCCTTTGACTATACTAGCAAAGGAGGGCTTTCCAGACATGTGGACTGGGGGACTGGGTTGGTGTACTCCTCTTGCAGGACCAGAAACAGAGGGTTCATTGACCTTCCGTTGATGTTTGCGGTTATAAGCCTCTAGCAGGTATTTTTTGCAACCTTTAAAGTTGGCTGCATGGGGGCCGCCACAGTGAAAACAGAATCTGGCCTCGTCCTGTTCCAGCTTGCACTCTGCAGTGGGGTGATTTTCTCCGCATTCTCTGCATATATAGTGCCGAGAACAATATGCCTTGGTATGACCATAGCCTTGGCACCTTTGGCATTGAATCGGTTCCGATTGCTTACGGGGTTTCTCCCAAGTTACCCTGTGCCTGCAGACAACCGGTATGCCCTTTACTTGGTTGTTGTTCTCAGCTTTTTTGAGGTCAATGAACCTCATATTAAGAGGTAGAGAGGTAGCCTTGTTGTCCTTCGTTCTGGAGGGCTGCGATGATATCCCCGATGGGACCCCGTGGTGAATATTGCGCATGACAATCTTGTAGGGTCGGTCCTCCGGTAGCTGATGGTGATGGAAAAGGGATCCTTTGTCGAGAAAGTGCCGGGCCACCAGCCTGTAGCTTTCTGGGGAGTTGCACTGAACAGCGCAATCTCCCGAATTCAGGGCCTTGATCGTATAGGAGTCTCCCACAAGAGCGTCCAGCTCGCCGCGAAATGATGTGAAGTTCACCACATTGGGAAACATCATTCTAGGTACCTTAGAGTGACGGTTTGATTTCGGGGCTGGTACAGTTTGGTGAGCACCTTTCAGCTGTTGTTTTTGTCCTGCTTTCCTAGCGGCACGGTTGAGGGCGGTATTCGAGGAGCATGGCTCGTCGTTGTCACTCGAAGATATCTCGCCCAGGACCATATCTTCCTCGTCGCTAAGGGCTTGGAAGCGATTGGCAGAGATTTTTGCCGGCTTATCAGATGCCACCTTTTTTACCATTTTAGGGGAGAGGACCGCGCCTGCTCTCTTTATAATTCCTTTATTCCTAGATTTAAAGGAGACATCCTGAAAGCCGGTGGTAGGTTGTGACTTCGCAATTGAGATGACAGATGCACTGTTGTGAGTTGTACTGGCAGCAGTAGAGCATACGTTGCCACTCAAGGAGGAGGTGAATATGTACGCAGACGAGATAGTCGAGCTGCTGGAGGTCAGTGTGAAGGTCGAGCTGCAGTAGGTGTTAGAAGTACTGGTAGTATCGAAGGATGGATCTTTACTTAGCCAGCTCTTTGTCAATTGCTCCCGTATCTCTTTAGGGCCAGCGCCAGCAATGAGCTTCATTGACTCATAATCGGTAGATTTTCGCTGTGGATGGTTATCCATATTCAAAAAGTGCTTAGTCACGACCGCGTGGCCGCTGGGCAGCGGAGCCCCACTTCGTGCAAACAAATTCACAGTCTTTATTATAAGTTAAAGTCGTTAAGTTCCACTACAGTATCACTGATAGCGACTTAAGGGTCACTATTAACAATTTGTGCCACTATTTTGGATTTGATTTTAGTTTATAAATTCACGAACAAAAACTATAAACAACCGCTCAGTGTGACCAGATGCTGACAGGACCAAAAAGCAACCGCATACTTGTTTTTTATTATGCTAATTCTATTTATTAAGGTTTCAAAAGGAATCGTTCAGTAATTCCTCTGAACTTAACCTAATGTGTGATAAAGATAAATGAGACCAAGTGGTATCTTAATTATAAAGTACAAAAGAAAGAAAAATCTAGTCTAGTTATCAATTACTTAATATGTAATGTGTTATATTATCCTCCGGGTAAGGAGATCGCTGGGGTGAACCCTCTTCAGTCTTCGGAGGGAGATGGGATCAGCTAGGATAGTTGCTAGTCGGTTCGGGTGGGCCATGAGCCTGTCGGCATAACGGCTGCTATGGAAATTAATCTGATCCCCAAGAAGGGTAACTTTCAGATTTCTTTCGATAACCATGTTCGTCACGTACCAGGGGAGCCCAGATGCGTGACGTGCAGCTCTCGACTGGACCACACGGAGCCTATTAAGCTGGGATTTGGCGGCAGTTCCCCACACCTGGATGGCATAACTCCACGTTGGAGAGAGAATAGCTTTGATTAAAAGAGCCTTAGAGCTCATTTGAAGTTTGCTGGAGTGGAAAAGCCAGTCGAGCTTTTTTAGCTTCGCCAGTGACTTAGATTTGACCGATGTGATGTGGGCCCTCCAGATCAGTCTCCGATCTAGATTAACTCCTAGGTAGCAGTGTGATCTAACATTGGTGATAGGGCTTCCATTAAAGGTCAGATCTGTGCAGGTTCCGGGTCGCAGGGAACAAGTTACACAGGCTGACTTTGAGGAGTTAATGGCCACATTCCATTTGGCAGTCCATTTTTCGATTGCATGCAGCCATTCCTGGACTGCGTAGGAGGCAGTTTGCAATGAAGGATGAGACGCCAGCATGGCAGTGTCATCGGCGTAAGTGGCTAGGAGTCGCTGAGCCGGGGGGACTTCGGTGTTGTTTGCGGGAGATGACATGTCAGCAGTGTAGAGGGTGTATAGGAAGGGCCCAAGAACACTTCCCTGTGGAACTCCTGCGTGAATCTCTTCCAGGCTGGATCGAGCATCACGCACTGCAACGTCAAACGTCCGATAAGAGATGAACGATCTCAGGATGGCATAGTAGGGAGCAGGAAGGAGAGCTTTCATCTTGTATAGAAGGCCCTCATGCCACACCTTGTCAAACGCTTGCTTCACGTCTAGAAAGACGCCGACCGTGTAGAGTTTGTGCTCGATGCCATGCGTAACCTGGTTGACCAGTCGATGTATTTGTTCAGGGCAGCCGTGGGACTTCCTGAAACCAAATTGGTGTGAAGGTATGTGGTTCACTACTTGCGGCAGTTCCATCAGGCGGGCTAAGAGTATTCTCTCAAAAATCTTAGAGAAAGTTGATAGCAGGCTGATTGGGCGATATGCATCGATCTGCGTTGGCGGCTTTCCGGCTTTAGGTATCATGATGATACGTGCACGCTTCCATTGCCTTCGAAAGTGCCCTAGCCTTAGCATAGCATTAAAAATTTTTACTAAGGCTAGGACTCCTTTGCGTGGCAGAGACTTCGCAGCACGGTTGTCGATGCTATCGTAACCAGGGGTTTTCTTGATGTGAAGCGCCTTCAGCTGCATCATGACTTCCTGCGGTGTAGTATGCCTAATGGGGCGAGCCGGTACAGTCGGAGCGTCCAGAAAATTATTGATTTCTACGCGGTTAGAGTCGTCTGTTAGGTTGAAGGGCATGAAGGTGGAGGTCAGGTGCGAAGCAAATGCTCTCGCTTTTTCATCGTCCGTCTTGAGCCAGAGGCGACTTTGACTCAGGACGGGAGATTGAAACATCGGCTGTCTCTTGATGTTTCATGTGAGCCTCCATAACGAGAAGTTGCTGTTGTTATCTGGGCCGGTACCCTCCAGCAGGGTATCCAGATTTTCTCGTCGGGTCCTGCCTAGCAAACGATGCAGTCTGTTTGTGGTACTAGAGTATTGCTGCTTGATGCTAGGATCTCCTGTGGCGATATACCGTCTCCTGAGGCGCCTTTTGTGGGAGAGCAGCTCCCTAGCCTCCAAGCTCAAGATGGGAGCCCTCCTTGCGGTCGTGTGACGAGCTTGATGTGGGGGAGGTGTGGCCCTCCGTGCTGCTTCTGCGATTGTGGCTACGAGGTAATCTATATATGTTTCCAGACTATTGCGGGTGTCAATGGGGATGTTGAGATCAACTGTGGCCTCGATGTGCTCCTTGAAGGCCACAGTATTTGCAGTAGGTGACAGCATTTTAGTGACACCTTTGAATAGCTGGGCGTCTTCATCCAGCACAAACAGCAGGGGGAGATGGTCAGACGACAGTTCTGTCAGCGTTTGCACGTTGATTTCTTGCTGTCTGAATCCTTTGGAGATCCCGAAATCGATGGCACTTGGAGTGACACTTGTTCGAAAGGGATAGCAAGTAGCTTCTCCAGTTGCAACGATGTCGATACCTTTGCCCGCCAGAGCGGAGAACAGCACCCTGCCTATAGTGCACATCCTGTAGTTTCCCCACCATCTGTGCTTTGCGTTCCAATCACCTGCCGCTAGGAACTTTGTGCCAAATTGAGCGAAGATCAGCTCAACGTCAGCCTCTGTCCACCTGAGGTTAGGAGGGCAGTATACTGAGGCAATGTTAAAAGTACCCCTGCTTGCCGTCAGCTGGATAACTGCTGCCTGGATGTGATTTTCCGACAGGGTGGAGAAGAGTTGATGGGAGATGAGTGATCTAATAAGGATCGCCGCACCTCCGCGTTGGCTGTCATCCGGGTGGTTGGCAGTGTGGAGGGTAAAGCCAGGAACTCTGAAAGTGGACCGGGAAACGAAATGGGTTTCCGACAGCAGGAGGATGTCGATTTCGTGAAGCTCGATGAAGGCGAGGATCTCATTGGTCTTCGAGGAGGCCCCATTGGCATTCCAAGCTGCTATCTTAAGAGGACCCATTTTGAGCAGCAGGAGGGAAGGTGCGATTTTGCAGGAGCAGTTGCATTAATGTTTCAACTAGTGACATCATCCTGTCAAGCCTAGAAAACAGCTGTTCCAGCTTGGACTCAAGGTTGGCGCTTGCAGGGGGGACAGTAACGGCAGTCTTGTCGACGGGCTGACTTCCTTTGACTATACTAGCAAAGGAGGGCTTTCCAGACATGTGGACTGGGGGACTGGGTTGGTGTACTCCTCTTGCAGGACCAGAAACAGAGGGTTCATTGACCTTCCGTTGATGTTTGCGGTTATAAGCCTCTAGCAGGTATTTTTTGCAACCTTTAAAGTTGGCTGCATGGGGGCCGCCACAGTGAAAACAGAATCTGGCCTCGTCCTGTTCCAGCTTGCACTCTGCAGTGGGGTGATTTTCTCCGCATTCTCTGCATATATAGTGCCGAGAACAATATGCCTTGGTATGACCATAGCCTTGGCACCTTTGGCATTGAATCGGTTCCGATTGCTTACGGGGTTTCTCCCAAGTTACCCTGTGCCTGCAGACAACCGGTATGCCCTTTACTTGGTTGTTGTTCTCAGCTTTTTTGAGGTCAATGAACCTCATATTAAGAGGTAGAGAGGTAGCCTTGTTGTCCTTCGTTCTGGAGGGCTGCGATGATATCCCCGATGGGACCCCGTGGTGAATATTGCGCATGACAATCTTGTAGGGTCGGTCCTCCGGTAGCTGATGGTGATGGAAAAGGGATCCTTTGTCGAGAAAGTGCCGGGCCACCAGCCTGTAGCTTTCTGGGGAGTTGCACTGAACAGCGCAATCTCCCGAATTCAGGGCCTTGATCGTATAGGAGTCTCCCACAAGAGCGTCCAGCTCGCCGCGAAATGATGTGAAGTTCACCACATTGGGAAACATCATTCTAGGTACCTTAGAGTGACGGTTTGATTTCGGGGCTGGTACAGTTTGGTGAGCACCTTTCAGCTGTTGTTTTTGTCCTGCTTTCCTAGCGGCACGGTTGAGGGCGGTATTCGAGGAGCATGGCTCGTCGTTGTCACTCGAAGATATCTCGCCCAGGACCATATCTTCCTCGTCGCTAAGGGCTTGGAAGCGATTGGCAGAGATTTTTGCCGGCTTATCAGATGCCACCTTTTTTACCATTTTAGGGGAGAGGACCGCGCCTGCTCTCTTTATAATTCCTTTATTCCTAGATTTAAAGGAGACATCCTGAAAGCCGGTGGTAGGTTGTGACTTCGCAATTGAGATGACAGATGCACTGTTGTGAGTTGTACTGGCAGCAGTAGAGCATACGTTGCCACTCAAGGAGGAGGTGAATATGTACGCAGACGAGATAGTCGAGCTGCTGGAGGTCAGTGTGAAGGTCGAGCTGCAGTAGGTGTTAGAAGTACTGGTAGTATCGAAGGATGGATCTTTACTTAGCCAGCTCTTTGTCAATTGCTCCCGTATCTCTTTAGGGCCAGCGCCAGCAATGAGCTTCATTGACTCATAATCGGTAGATTTTCGCTGTGGATGGTTATCCATATTCAAAAAGTGCTTAGTCACGACCGCGTGGCCGCTGGGCAGCGGAGCCCCACTTCGTGCAAACAAATTCACAGTCTTTATTATAAGTTAAAGTCGTTAAGTTCCACTACAGTATCACTGATAGCGACTTAAGGGTCACTATTAACAATTTGTGCCACTATTTTGGATTTGATTTTAGTTTATAAATTCACGAACAAAAACTATAAACAACCGCTCAGTGTGACCAGATGCTGACAGGACCAAAAAGCAACCGCATACTTGTTTTTTATTATGCTAATTCTATTTATTAAGGTTTCAAAAGGAATCGTTCAGTAATTCCTCTGAACTTAACCTAATGTGTGATAAAGATAAATGAGACCAAGTGGTATCTTAATTATAAAGTACAAAAGAAAGAAAAATCTAGTCTAGTTATCAATTACTTAATATGTAATGTGTTATATTATCCTCCGGGTAAGGAGATCGCTGGGGTGAACCCTCTTCAGTCTTCGGAGGGAGATGGGATCAGCTAGGATAGTTGCTAGTCGGTTCGGGTGGGCCATGAGCCTGTCGGCATAACGGCTGCTATGGAAATTAATCTGATCCCCAAGAAGGGTAACTTTCAGATTTCTTTCGATAACCATGTTCGTCACGTACCAGGGGAGCCCAGATGCGTGACGTGCAGCTCTCGACTGGACCACACGGAGCCTATTAAGCTGGGATTTGGCGGCAGTTCCCCACACCTGGATGGCATAACTCCACGTTGGAGAGAGAATAGCTTTGATTAAAAGAGCCTTAGAGCTCATTTGAAGTTTGCTGGAGTGGAAAAGCCAGTCGAGCTTTTTTAGCTTCGCCAGTGACTTAGATTTGACCGATGTGATGTGGGCCCTCCAGATCAGTCTCCGATCTAGATTAACTCCTAGGTAGCAGTGTGATCTAACATTGGTGATAGGGCTTCCATTAAAGGTCAGATCTGTGCAGGTTCCGGGTCGCAGGGAAAAAGTTACACAGGCTGACTTTGAGGAGTTAATTCCATTTGGCAGTCCATTTTTCGATTGCATGCAGCCATTCCTGGACTGCGTAGGAGGCAGTTTGCAATGAAGGATGAGACGCCAGCATGGCAGTGTCATCGGCGTAAGTGGCTAGGAGTCGCTGAGCCGGGGGGACTTCGGTGTTGTTTGCGGGAGATGACATGTCAGCAGTGTAGAGGGTGTATAGGAAGGGCCCAAGAACACTTCCCTGTGGAACTCCTGCGTGAATCTCTTCCAGGCTGGATCGAGCATCACGCACTGCAACGTCAAACGTCCGATAAGAGATGAACGATCTCAGGATGGCATAGTAGGGAGCAGGAAGGAGAGCTTTCATCTTGTATAGAAGGCCCTCATGCCACACCTTGTCAAACGCTTGCTTCACGTCTAGAAAGACGCCGACCGTGTAGAGTTTGTGCTCGAAGCCATGCGTAACCTGGTTGACCAGTCGATGTATTTGTTCAGGGCAGCCGTGGGACTTCCTGAAACCAAATTGGTGTGAAGGTATGTGATTCACTACTTGCGGCAGTTCCATCAGGCGGGCTAAGAGTATTCTCTCAAAAATCTTAGAGAAAGTTGATAGCAGGCTGATTGGGCGATATGCATCGATCTGCGTTGGCGGCTTTCCGGCTTTAGGTATCATGATGATACGTGCACGCTTCCATTGCCTTCGAAAGTGCCCTAGCCTTAGCATAGCATTAAAAATTTTTACTAAGGCTAGGACTCCTTTGCGTGGCAGAGACTTCGCAGCACGGTTGTCGATGCTATCGTAACCAGGGGTTTTCTTGATGTGAAGCGCCTTCAGCTGCATCATGACTTCCTGCGGTGTAGTATGCCTAATGGGGCGAGCCGGTACAGTCGGAGCGTCCAGAAAATTATTGATTTCTACGCGGTTAGAGTCGTCTGTTAGGTTGAAGGGCATGAAGGTGGAGGTCAGGTGCGAAGCAAATGCTCTCGCTTTTTCATCGTCCGTCTTGAGCCAGAGGCCACTTTGACTCAGGACGGGAGATTGAAACATCGGCTGTCTCTTGATGTTTCATGTGAGCCTCCATAACGAGAAGTTGCTGTTGTTATCTGGGCCGGTACCCTCCAGCAGGGTATCCAGATTTTCTCGTCGGGTCCTGCCTAGCAAACGATGCAGTCTGTTTGTGGTACTAGAGTATTGCTGCTTGATGCTAGGATCTCCTGTGGCGATATACCGTCTCCTGAGGCGCCTTTTGTGGGAGAGCAGCTCCCTAGCCTCCAAGCTCAAGATGGGAGCCCTCCTTGCGGTCGTGTGACGAGCTTGATGTGGGGGAGGTGTGGCCCTCCGTGCTGCTTCTGCGATTGTGGCTACGAGGTAATCTATATATGTTTCCAGACTATTGCGGGTGTCAATGGGGATGTTGAGATCAACTGTGGCCTCGATGTGCTCCTTGAAGGCCACAGTATTTGCAGCAGGTGACAGCATTTTAGTGACACCTTTGAATAGCTGGGCGTCTTCATCCAGCACAAACAGCAGGGGGAGATGGTCAGACGACAGTTCTGTCAGCGTTTGCACGTTGATTTCTTGCTGTCTGAATCCTTTGGAGATCCCGAAATCGATGGCACTTGGAGTGACACTTGTTCGAAAGGGATAGCAAGTAGCTTCTCCAGTTGCAACGATGTCGATACCTTTGCCCGCCAGAGCGGAGAACAGCACCCTGCCTCTAGTGCACATCCTGTAGTTTCCCCACCATCTGTGCTTTGCGTTCCAATCACCTGCCGCTAGGAACTTTGTGCCAAATTGAGCGAAGATCAGCTCAACGTCAGCCTCTGTCCACCTGAGGTTAGGAGGGCAGTATACTGAGGCAATGTTAAAAGTACCCCTGCTTGCCGTCAGCTGGATAACTGCTGCCTGGATGTGATTTTCCGACAGGGTGGAGAAGAGTTGATGGGAGATGAGTGATCTAATAAGGATCGCCGCACCTCCGCGTTGGCTGTCATCCGGGTGGTTGGCAGTGTGGAGGGTAAAGCCAGGAACTCTGAAAGTGGACCGGGAAACGAAATGGGTTTCCGACAGCAGGAGGATGTCGATTTCGTGAAGCTCGATGAAGGCGAGGATCTCATTGGTCTTCGAGGAGGCCCCATTGGCATTCCAAGCTGCTATCTTAAGAGGACCCATTTTGAGCAGCAGGAGGGAAGGTGCGATTTTGCAGGAGCAGTTGCATTAATGTTTCAACTAGTGACATCATCCTGTCAAGCCTAGTAAACAGCTGTTCCAGCTTGAACTCAAGGTTAGCGCTTGCATGGTGGACAGTAACGGCAGGCTTGGAGACGGGCTAACTTCCTCTGACAATATTTGCAAAAGAAGACTTTGTTGTTCTCAGCTTTTTTGAGGTCAATGAACCTCATATTAAGAGGAAGAGAGGTAGCCTTGTTGTCCTTCGTTCTGGAGGGCTGCGATGATATCCTCCGATGGGACCCCGTGGTGAATATTGCGCATGACAATCTTGTAGGGTCGGTCCTCCGGTAGCTGATGGTGATGGAAAAGGGATCCTTTGTCGAGAAAGTGCCGGGCCACCAGCCTGTAGCTTTCTGGGGAGTTGCACTGAACAGCGCAATCTCCCGAATTCAGGGCCTTGATCGTATAGGAGTCTCCCACAAGAGCGTCCAGCTCGCCGCGAAATGATGTGAAGTTCACCACATTGGGAAACATCATTCTAGGTACCTTAGAGTGACGGTTTGATTTCGGGGCTGGTACAGTTTGGTGAGCACCTTTCAGCTGTTGTTTTTGTCCTGCTTTCCTAGCGGCACGGTTGAGGGCGTCGTTGTCACTCGAAGATATCTCTCCCAGGACCATATCTTCCTCGTCGCTAAGGGCTTGGAAGCGATTGGCAGAGATTTTTGCCGGCTTATCAGATGCCACCTTTTTTACCATTTTAGGGGAGAGGACCGCGCCTGCTCTCTTTATAATTCCTTTATTCCTAGATTTAAAGGAGACATCCTGAAAGCCGGTGGTAGGTTGTGGCTTCGCAATTGAGATGACAGATGCACTGTTGTGAGTTGTACTGGCAGCAGTAGAGCATACGTTGCCACTCAAGGAGGAGGTGAATATGTACGCAGACGTGATAGTCGAGCTGCTGGAGGTCAGTGTGAAGGTCGAGCTGCAGTAGGTGTTAGAAGTACTGGTAGTATCGAAGGATGGATCTTTACTTAGCCAGCTCTTTGTCAATTGCTCCCGTATCTCTTTAGGGCCAGCGCCAGCAATTAGCTTCATTGACTCATAATCGGTAGATTTTCGCTGTGGGTGGTTGTCCATATTCAAAAAGTGCTTAGTCACGACCGCGTGGCCGCTGGGCAGCGGAGCCCCACTTCGTGCAAACAAATTCACAGTCTTTATTATAAGTTAAAGTCGTTAAGTTCCACTACAGTATCACTGATAGCGACTTAAGGGTCACTATTAACAATTTGTGCCACTATTTTGGATTTGATTTTAGTTTATAAATTTTTTTTTTATTATGCTAATTCTATTTATTAAGGTTTCAAAAGGAATCGTTCAGTAATTCCTCTGAACTTAACCTAATGTGTGATAAAGATAAATGAGACCAAGTGGTATCTTAATTATAAAGTACAAAAGAAAGAAAAATCTAGTCTAGTTATTAATTACTTAATATGTAATGTGTTATATTATCCTCCGGGTAAGGACATCGCTGGGGTGAACCCTCTTCAGTCTTCGGAGGGAGATGGGATCAGCTAGGATAGTTGCTAGTCGGTTCGGGTGGGCCATGAGCCTGTCGGCATAACGGCTGCTATGGAAATTAATCTGATCCCCAAGAAGGGTAACTTTCAGATTTCTTTCGATAACCATGTTCGTCACGTACCAGGGGAGCCCAGATGCGTGACGTGCAGCTCTCGACTGGACCACACGGAGCCTATTAAGCTGGGATTTGGCGGCAGTTCCCCACACCTGGATGGCATAACTCCACGTTGGAGAGAGAATAGCTTTGATTAAAAGAGCCTTAGAGCTCATTTGAAGTTTGCTGGAGTGGAAGGGCCAGTCGAGCTTTTTTAGCTTCGCCAGTGACTTAGATTTGACCGATGTGATGTGGGCCCTCCAGGTCAGTCTCCGATCTAGATGAACTCCTAGGTAGCAGTGTGATCTAACATTGGTGATAGGGCTTCCATTAAAGGTCAGATCTGTTTTGAGGACTCTGTTGGAAGACAAGCTTCCAACGGGGGGAGGATGTTGGGTCATGCAGCCGCCAAAACTGTGCAGTAGACTAATCTCATACTTGTTAATATTTAAGCCAAATTAGTCAGTGGTAGCAGTTGCGATGCCCATAGTGCAAACCGCTGCTCTCGCATAGTGCACAACCGCTGCTCTGTACGGCGCTCATTCCTTGTTTGTTGTTGTTAGCTACCTACGTTAAGCTTGGGCGCTGCATTTCGGCTGCCTGCCCGCCAGTTGCCAATTCTTCGTGTTTCGGAAAAGACCAAACTTACGCATTCAATTATCGCTATCGTAAAAGAATAACAATTCGCAAAATAAAAACTGTCGTAATAAAAACAAACTTTCTTCGGTTTTTTATTATTCGCAACAGCTATTGAAAAAGCTCAATAGCTAAACAAACATTTTTCTTTATTTTTTCCTTATTTTAATGTATTAAGCGGAATCTTTTCTTTAGTTAGAATCCCAATGTGAAACTGATTTTTCAAAATGCATTATTCTTATATAACTATGGTTATAATCGTTGACAGCGACGTGGGCATTGAACATTTATTCTTTTGTTTAATTGATTTTTATTGGACAAAGCTTTTATGCTGACGAATGGGATCACAGGCTGCACCCTCGGCTTAAAAGTTTAAAAATTATTTATATCTGCTTAAGTAGTTTAATTTTGATGTCGTTTTGAATTGAATAATTCCCACAGCTCTGGACTTAAGTACTTGACAAATATTAGGTATCTAGGGATATACAGGTAGTTGACTGGCTTTGGGGTCTAGGGTATTTGCGCATACGTCACGGGCACAAATTTAAATTCAGGGTACGGCAGCCTAACTATCTTTTTGAAATTGCGCGCCATTCAGTTAGTTGATATCATAGCGGAGGGCTAGTGGTCCCGTTCAAGAGAGGCTCCTGCAAAGTTTTGTCCCGACACGGTTCGGTCGCCATCATGCGTTGGAATAGTGAGGAGCGTGCCTTTGCCGTTGAGGCCTACTTTTCAAGCGGATGTTCATTTATTAAAACAGCGTGCATTTCGGAATCGCTTTAATTTAGCCCCGTTGGCTCGCGTCACAGACCGCAAATCAATTGTTACATGGGTCACATTCAGGCAAACTGCCCCTTGACCCGTTAGATCACCTGAGAACTTTGAAGCAGTGAGAGCGTCAATATAGCGATCTCCACGGCGTTCTGCAGGCAAACACGCATTTGACCTTGGACTAACCGATCGTTCTGTAAGAAGAATTCTTCATGATGATCTTCAATTTTTAAGGGAACACAATTTTCAATTGAGGGAACACTTCCCAGAGCGCCTTATCTCAATTAGAGGCGATTTGGAATGTCCGGCACACTCTCCCGATTTTTCCCCTTGTAATTTTTTTCTATGGGGTTCTTTGAAGTCCCGTGCTTATGTGAACCGTCCAAGAACTCTAAAAGATTTGAAAACTAACATCCAAGAAGAAATTGCCAACATAACACCTGCTATGCTTACAAGAGTTACGAAAATGCCCGAAATCGGGTTACGCAATGCATAAAGTCTAAAAATTTTGTTGTTATATTGTTGATAATAGTGGGTCCGAGGAATCAATCGCTCTGTGGAAAATATAACTCATCGTAATGATTCGACTATTTTTCCTGGCATGTAACAGTCGGTCCCGGCCGCCGTGCTAGTAGGTATCCCAAGGGGATCAACCACCTGGTGGTACGGGCCGTAATTGTGACATACTACTGAAAGAGCAAACACACTCTCCACGCGAGGGCGGCTGGAAACAGGCTCTTAGTAAGGTCATGTCTCTTCTAAGAGTGCTGGCTAATCGTAGTTGGGCTGGAGCTGGAAACTCTTAAAATTTCAATTTTAAGGTGTCATTCGACCCGTGCCGAGAGTCTGCCAGGCTAGGGGGCCCGGGAAACAATTAGCCCAGTCGCTAACGGAGAGTCCGGGCAAGTGGCGTCCGAGTCACCTGCAGAAGCTTTGTCTCTGGCCAAGACACCGCAGCCGCTAGAGCAAAGGTCCAACTATGCTTCGAAGCGGGTAAACTCCACCTTAACGCCTCCGACGGAAAGGCCTAAGAGGCAGAAGGTGGAAAAGAGCAGGCCACCGACTACTCCCTTTGATGGCCCAAGTACCTCAAGGGTACGCAAGCCATCATATGCGGCCAAAACTGGGACCATTAAAGTTGCGGTCGTACCAGAGGGGTACCCCAAGGTCGTCCTCAGTAGTGAGGACCTCTCACAGCTCGAGGACGCACTACTGGAGGAGATAGTCCTCTCTGGTTGGGATACTCCAATTAAGTTTGGAGGAATCCACTTCAGGGTGGGTCACTTGATAGTAGATTGCCGCAACGCAACCACTGCTGAGTGGCTGCAATTAGCAGTCCCCAGCCTCAGAAAGTGGAGCGGTGTCTCCCTGGAGGTACAGATGGGCGACGACTTGCCATCGTCAGACAACATCACCATCTTCTGCCCCAGGACAGGAGACAAGACCACAAAGTGGATCATGGAATTGATCAAAAAACAAAATGACTTGGACACGGAGAACTGGCGTCTTATGTCAAGAAAGAATGAGGGTGGTGGCTCAATCCTCAGCCTAGGCAATGAGGATGACAACTCAATGCCAAGATTGTTTCTAGCGACCACAAGTTGAGCTTCAGGTTTGGAGACATCTCAGCTTGTGCCGGCACAAGACGGGTCGAGACTTTTCGAAATCTACCAGTCTCCGCGGAGAAGAAGAAGCCCAATAAGCTCTCCGAATCGAGCGAGAATCTGGTGGATGATAAGGATCTCGATGCGACCGTCATCGAGATGGGGGATCAGACCCCGATATCCTCTCAGGAGCTGGGCATGGAACTAGACCTGTTGAGTGAGGAAGAAGCTGTACCGGCGGATGGTGATCTGGGTATCTCCAGATCAGCAACGCCGACGATGGAGCCGATCATCTAATGGTCTGAAGTACAGGGATAGCTCAGGTGAACATCCATCGCTCCAAGGCGGCCTCGGCTGTGCTGGCAAGGATGTTCACCAAACAACATCTTGGGCTAGCCCTGGTACAGGAACCCTGGTATAACCAGGGAATAAAAGGACTGTACGTGAAGAACGCCAAGGTAATTTGGGATCAACGAGCCTCTAGCCCTAGAGCCTGTATCCTGGCATGTAGAAGTATTAATTATTATATACTTACAGAATTTCTCACGCGGGACTGTGTACCGATCGTGGTAGAAGATGTGGGAGCAGCCAAGAAGACTGTGGTGGTATCGGCATACTTTGCCGGTGACGAGGCGTGCCCACCGCCCGAAATCACTGTACTGGCAGAATACTGCAAGAGGACGCACTCACCCATCTTCATCGGATGTGATGCAAATGCACATCACGTGATATGGGGCAGCAGCTGTTAGAATTTTTCTTGAATAACAATCTAGAAATCCTAAATGTCGGCAATGTTCCGAAATTTGTTACTAGGGTAAGATCTGATGTTATGGACATTACATTTTCTAGCAGATCAGTGGCTTCGCATATAAGCGACTGGCACGTATCTCCTGAGGAGTCAATGTCAGATCACAGAATTATTCGTTTTAACATAGGGCTAAATCTAGAATGTAGCGAGCGTAAGCGCAATCCCAGGAATACGAACTGGAAAGGTTTCAATGCCTCCTTACTGCGAGATCCTGTTACTTAGGCAACGGGAAACTCCGTACCACTCTATAACTGAAGACCGCGTAGAAGACATTAACTCGTGTATTACAAACGCGTTCAGAGAAAACTGCTCCCTTGGACGAGCCAAGATGAATAAAGATGCTCCATAATGGAACGACCAATTGGAGAAGTTGCGGAAAGCGACCAGGCGTCTCTTTAACAAAGCAAAAAGTGAAGGGAACTGGGATGCCTACCGGAAAAAACTGACCATGTATAACCATGAGATCAGGAATCCAGGCAATAGTAAACACATGTGAAGGCGCAAGACTTCACAGAGCAATCTCCAAAGGAGTGCCAGAATCAAATCTAGCACTACGAAAGGAGGATAACTCCTATACTATAGAAAGTAAGGAGAAACTTGAGCTACTACTGACAACTCACTTTCCGGGAAGCACGCTTCAAACGGATGGGAATACCCCGGTAACGGCACAAAGTAGACCGTGTGCTACTGATTGGGCCAAAGCAAAATCAATAGTAACAACGGAGAGTTTAAGATGGGCAATTGGTACATTCCAGCCCTACAAATCTCCTGGTCCAGATGGCATTCAGCCAATCCTGCTACAACGAGAGCTAAATCAGCTCGCGGTGGCGATCAGAAACTGATTAGCAGCCTAGCTTTAGGACACATACTGCCTGGAGTATAGCAAAAGTGCTCTTCATTCCAAAAGCTGGAAAGAAAGACATCACTGATCCGAAGTCGTTCAGACCCATCAGCTTGACATCGTTTTTGCTTAAAACGTTGGAAAAGCTAGTGGCAGATCAACTAATACTGCCCTTTATCACCTGAAAAGTCTTATTGAGGATTCACTTACTCATAAGGAAGTGGCGTTATGTGCCTTCTTAGACATATAGGGTGCTTTCGACAATACCTCCCATGAGGCTGTCAACGCATCCCTGGCAAGATGCGACAACCAGCAGATGGATCAAGTCACTACCGGAGGAGAGTTGTCCACAGTATCTACCACAAGGGGTTGCCCCTAAGGGGGTGTCCTGTCACCTCTTCTGTGGAGCCTTCTGGTAGACGAAGACTGACCCGCAGGGGTCAAGGCTATGCTGACGATATTTTCATTATAGTTAGAGGTAAATATGAGGAAACACTCTGGGATATCATTCAACTGGGTCTCAATATAACCAGCGAATGGTGCAAGGAAGTAACCCTGAGCCTAAATCCTAGCAAAACTTTTATTGTTCCTTTCACAAATAGGTAGTCAAGCAGCCATAAAGGCACTCAGCAAAGCTAAGATAACATCTGAGCTAGTAAATGAAGTGAGGACAGCACTAGACCAACTAGGAGATGTCAACAAACTCAAAATAAGGTGGTTCCCGGGACACAACAACATCCCGGGAAATGAGCTAGCGGACAACCTAGCCAGGATTAGGGCAGGGACCCACTAATTGGGCCCGAACCTTTCTGTGATGTTGGTCACCGTCTGTTCTTCTGGGAACACCTACCAGGACTTTGACAGTCTAAGATTCTCCTCGTGAATATAACCATAAAAGTTTCAAGACCATAATGACTCACAGGAAAAACACCGTGTGCATTTTGACTGGCCTAATTAAGGGGCATTCGCGGCTTCACAGCCATTTGCACAAACTTGGCATTGCAGACAGTGAACTCTGTCGCTTCTGCTGCATGGAGGAGGAGAATTCTGCACATATTACATGTGATTGCATGGCGCTTGTCATCAAGAGGAACCGACTCCTGGGCATGAATGTAGTCCGACGGGAAACAATTGCAGCCCTGAAGCCCAATAAAATTCTGGCATTTATACAGTGCATTGGACTTCAGGGGGATATTTGAGTCATAAAGGGGTAGTACAATAAAAAGTGTTCTAATTATTTGGCAGATATTGCAATCAGCTGTCAGCTGAAGTGCCAAAATTAAAATCACCACTAGTTGCCATACAAATTAACCAGCGCAATTCCTTTTATTTCTGCTGCCTGTAATATTTTCTGAATATTACAAAAAAACATCGTTGTTAGCAACGCACTCAACAAGAGCAGCGATATAATTAAATGTATGTAATATAAATCCTTTAAAAGGATACAAACTTAAAAGCAAGCAAAATAAAAGTTTTAAATAAACTCTAAAAATATTTATTGGGAATTTAAAGAGATATACTCGATACATTTTGTGGACTTGTAAGAACGTTTGGCGCCACTAAGTACTGCCGATCCAGTTGCTATCCCTGATTTTCTTGACAATCAATACATCGACATTATAAAACATTTATATAATAAAATTTACTTACAATAAAGTTAAAAAACTTTTCTTAACACAAAATAATTACAATTATTGGAAAATTATTTCTTATTTGTATTCTAGGAAGTCATTTAAGTGAATTTATAAATGAACACATTAAATAATTATTATTGTTATTAGATTAAGTTATTTTGACAATGGGTGTATAACTTCTTATCAAGCTATTTTACGATCGTGATTATCAAAACTAAACAACTGCCGCTTCAAATTTTCATTTTTCGAAATGGTGTAAGGCGAAAGTATATTGGAAAACGTTTTAGTTGTTTTTGCCTTAGGAAGTCGAATGTTAAGTATGTCATGCCTGAGCTGTTCCGATCCTTTGCTCCAAATGGGATCAATCCAAAAGGGTAATTTCTAATTGAAAAAACAAAATAATAAAATATATTTTGGATTATTTGTACCTTTTACCTCTTTGGCTTGACCATCAAACTTTAGTGGCTCGTAAATGTATCCTATTTTTGGTGCGCTGTAATTTCCCATAATGTAAGGACAGTCAGTTCCATTTTCCGATTTGGGATAATTAGATGGATTAGGGTGATTAAAGTTTTGTTGACGTCTACGCCAAAGTTCGGATGGTTCATTTGAAGTGTCAACTGCGATAGCTGTGCCTGCAGATATGTTTGTTAAATCTCCTGCTCCTAGACTGGCATTTAGCTCGTCAGAAGAGTTAAATGAACTGTTAAATAACTGAAGAGATTTCATAGAGTTTTCCTTGTTGCTGTAACTATTGGAAAAACTTCCACTTTCCAGAGCTGATCCGAAACTATTAGGCAATGATAAGTTGTTTCTTGGGGGAAAACAATTCGCTGGCAGATGAAATATGTTGTTATCGACATGGTGTGCTTGGAATGTGGAACAATTGTTGATTGTTGCGTTTCGTTTCAGGGGTGGCTGACTGATTGGAAGTCCATTATGCTCGCCAAAGTGACTATGGAAGCTCCGTTGTGCTCTATGTTTAGAATTTGTTAGCTTCTGGGATTCCAGGACGTACTGGTCTTTGCTTAAAGAACTTTGACGAACTAAGAAGGGGGCAAATTGTGATCATTAATTTTCTTTAGTTCTTAATATATTTTAATATTCTTTAATAGGATATCTAGAGTTTACTTACGCTCACAGTTCATATTAATGGAAACCTCGCTTCTTTCTTGCGTTGGTCCGTTGTTAATCCTGAATAGGTCTTTGTGTGCTGCGATCACTGAATATAGATTTGGGAATCCGAATTCAAAAGTGGTACTAAGGCCACAGTTTAAACCATTCTTGATCTCATAGAGATACATGCTTGGTCGCTGTTCTAGCATACGCACAATGGCAATTATAAACTTCATGAAACGGGTTAGACGAATACACTGTATGCCACCATCATTGTATACCTGAAATAACGTGAACCTAAACATACGTTTTTAAAATATTGTTTTACCTCAATCGCTTGTCGCATGGCTAAAAGAGCTGACTCTGAAAGCTGCTCCTTATGCTTAGAATTGAAATCCCTAACCAATGAGCTTTTATGAATTGTTTTTACCAATTGTTGAGTTTGAGTTAACTTAACTTCACCTCTAACGTTTGTCCAAACTGATGCAGAAGGGTCCCTTTCAATAACATACTTACACACCCTATAGCAAAGAAAACGAAATTCATGATCGTTATTGTGGCAGATTAGCCAAATGGCCTGTTCTTTTTTCTTTAGCTCGACGTAAGGCAACAGCTCAACTGCCAAAGCCATATCCATGACCCCCAAAGTTTTCGGCTGAATTTGGTAGCCGTTTTGGCATTGATATAAGAATATCTTTTCCGTTCTGTACTGCGCCTAAAGTCACGATGTTGGAGCTTACTAAGCCGTCTAGAATGTCTATAAGGTCGCACACTCCATAATCAGTGATGTCAAAAGTTTTATTTTGGGTCTGTGTAAAAACTAATGGCGACTGGGAAAGCAGAACTGAGTTGTTACCATTTGCGCGCAATACACGCAATAAGTCTGATGTAAACCTGCGTATTTGAATGCGGTGGGATAGCGTAATTTGACGATTTTCGCCGTCTCCCATAATTTGAACAACGTTTGATAATGCCTCAAACAATTCGATTAACTTTGTATAGCCATAGTCTGCAACTCGACATTGCTTTCCAAAGTGATTGTGGTAGGCTGGAATAAAACGGTTGAATTTCATAGTTGATTTTGGTGACATCTTTAGCAGCTCTATAACTTCGCGGGAAATTTGGAAAAGCGGATCGGCAACTGAGTTTTTGAAATAGCTTCCACAATTCGTGCGATCACTGGCAGTCTGGCTACATGCATTAGAACTGACATTAAAAGTTCCTGATTGCATTTCTTTGTTTATTTCTAACCAGCCGAGAATTTTAATTCCGAAATTGTTAGCCCGAACTTGAATTCCCTGAACACAGCAAATCAAATGCTCCAAGTTAACGCCATTTTCGTTCGCCATTATAGATACATTAAGCTCTTCTTTAATGCAGTGAAGAAGGGTAGCCACCGGAATATCCCCCGTATGTACCTTGAGGAGTGGATAAATTAGTTTCTGAATTTCCGAAATGCTCATAAAGACGTTTGGTAGTGGCTCGATTTCCTGCTCGGCCCATCCCTTGTGCTGCTCCTTTTTAAAATGAATACTACAGTAAGGAACACTATGTTGGAGTCCTTCCATTAAGGGGGATATATCGAGGGTGTTTACTAATTCCGGATTTAAGCTGATAAACTTTTCCTCATTGTTATCCGAGTTAATGGTACATATGTCTTGCATTTTGTACAAATCTAAAACACTGATTGAGGTTTTGAAGCGCGACTGAAACAGTTCTCTGAATTTATACATGGGGAGGGTGTTGAATGGGACATCCTTAAAAGTAAGCAATGTTAAATAATTAATTAAGAAAAAATCGTAATTATTACCTTTAGAAGTCCGGCGACCTGGCAACGTAGTGTGTTGACCTCGGTAAGGGAGGAATCTCGAGTATAACTGACCAGCATGCGTTTGTGTCCAATTTTCTTGCGGTGCAAATTGGAGACGACCTGCTTTGCGAACTGACGAAAAAATATGATCAGTCGAAAATAATGTAAGTGCTTACAAAAGGGACTTACGAAACAATTAAAACTAACTCATTAAACATTATAAATTTGACCTCTAATAATTGATAGATGGGAAACGGAATTGACCGAGCTTTTTAAAGAAATGTAAACCAAAAATTAAACGATTGCGAAACAACATAGGCATATTTAATAATTTGTCTATTTCTTTCTTTTAAATGAAACTCTTATTTACAATTATTTTAAGTGTACCTCTGGTGTGATCCTAACACAAGAGAAATCTGATAGAAAAGCTGACTGTTTTAAATTTAAAGAAAAATTACGTATATCCCACAAAAGAGAACTAATACTTCAGAAAATAAAGTTTTTATTAAACGTATCCGTAAAAATATAGAAACTCCAAATTATAAGAAGTAAAAAGATTTAAAGTTTATGGACTGTCTGGATAGCGTTTTAGTTACTTGATTTTAGGTACATAATTATCGAAATAAAAGTTTTCCTGAATAGTTTTCTGTTTTCCAGAACAGAAAAAAGTCAAGGTCTTGATTATTTGGCCGTAGGACTTCAAAAATATTTAATTTGAATTAGGATTGTCTCTTACATAAAGATCTGGAACAGTGACTTTGGCATAGGAGCTTCCCTCGAAGACTAGGGACACAACAGGCGTAATGGGCTTAAGCTGATTAAGTAGAAAGCTGCGTATATGTGATTCGTCCAGCGAGTAGTCCAAGTTGGGGATCTGCAAAGTAACAGCATCGCTCATCTCCGTAATCTTAGCAAAAGTATGACCTTCCTTATCTCCATCGTCTTCGCCGGATGACCTTTGGATGGTCACCGCGGTTGTTGTAGACCTGGTGCAAGGCAACAATTCATTAGGAGGAATCATGTTCATTTTGATGTTGTGAGAGGTGATGCCGGCTTTTGAGCAAGTGGTGCTTTCCACGATTGGTGCTACCGATGCCAATGTTGTCTGTTGCTGCGCACAGTGGCTTGCGGTCTGATAATACGGAACAATCGTTTGATAAGACGCTGCACCTTGTTGGTCTTGGATGTGCGCATGGTTGATCAGGGGAGTACTGGCTATAGGGAAACCAGTTGTTGAAGCAGAGTAGGAACGATTGTTATAGTACGGAATATATCGGTTGCGGCTGTTGAAAGTGGAGTTTGCCGTGGTACGAACATATTGGTGCAGATTAATACTCCACTCTAGAACTGGAGGCCTCCGTAGAAGACATTAACTCGTGTCTTACAAACGCGTTCAGAGAAAACTGCTCCCTTGGCCGAGCCAAGAGGGAAAAAGATGCTTCACGGTGGAACGACTAATTGGAGAAGTTGCGGAAAGCGACCAGGCGTCTCTTTAACAAAGCAAAAAGTGAAGGGAACTGGGATGCCTACCGGAAAAAACTGACCATGTATAACCATGAGATCAGGAATCCAGGCAATAGTAAACACATGTGAAGGCGCAAGACTTCACAGAGCAATCTCCAAAGGAGTGCCAGAATCAAATCTAGCACTACGAAAGGAGGATAACTCCTATACTATAGAAAGTAAGGAGAAACTTGAGCTACTACTGACAACTCACTTTCCGGGAAGCACGCTTCAAACGGATGGGAATACCCCGGTAACGGCACAAAGTAGACCGTGTGCTACTGATTGGGCCAAAGCAAAATCAATAGTAACAACGGAGAGTTTAAGATGGGCAATTGGTACATTCCAGCCCTACAAATCTCCTGGTCCAGATGGCATTCAGCCAATCCTGCTACAACGAGCGCTAAATCAGCTCGCGGTGGCGATCAGAAACTGATTAGCAGCCTAGCTTTAGGACACATACTGCCTGGAGTATAGCAAAAGTGCTCTTCATTCCAAAAGCTGGAAAGAAAGACATCACTGATCCGAAGTCGTTCAGACCCATCAGCTTGACATCGTTTTTGCTTAAAACGTTGGAAAAGCTAGTGGCAGATCAACTAATACTGCCCTTTATCACCTGAAAAGTCTTATTGAGGATTCACTTACTCATAAGGAAGTGGCGTTATGTGCCTTCTTAGACATATAGGGTGCTTTCGACAATACCTCCCATGAGGCTGTCAACGCATCCCTGGCAAGATGCGACAACCAGCAGATGGATCAAGTCACTACCGGAGGAGAGTTGTCCACAGTATCTACCACAAGGGGTTGCCCCTAAGGGGGTGTCCTGTCACCTCTTCTGTGGAGCCTTCTGGTAGACGAAGACTGACCCGCAGGGGTCAAGGCTATGCTGACGATATTTTCATTATAGTTAGAGGTAAATATGAGGAAACACTCTGGGATATCATTCAACTGGGTCTCAATATAACCAGCGAATGGTGCAAGGAAGTAACCCTGAGCCTAAATCCTAGCAAAACTTTTATTGTTCCTTTCACAAATAGGTAGTCAAGCAGCCATAAAGGCACTCAGCAAAGCTAAGATAACATCTGAGCTAGTAAATGAAGTGAGGACAGCACTAGACCAACTAGGAGATGTCAACAAACTCAAAATAAGGTGGTTCCCGGGACACAACAACATCCCGGGAAATGAGCTAGCGGACAACCTAGCCAGGATTAGGGCAGGGACCCACTAATTGGGCCCGAACCTTTCTGTGATGTTGGTCACCGTCTGTTCTTCTGGGAACACCTACCAGGACTTTGACAGTCTAAGATTCTCCTCGTGAATATAACCATAAAAGTTTCAAGACCATAATGACTCACAGGAAAAACACCGTGTGCATTTTGACTGGCCTAATTAAGGGGCATTCGCGGCTTCACAGCCATTTGCACAAACTTGGCATTGCAGACAGTGAACTCTGTCGCTTCTGCTGCATGGAGGAGGAGAATTCTGCACATATTACATGTGATTGCATGGCGCTTGTCATCAAGAGGAACCGACTCCTGGGCATGAATGTAGTCCGACGGGAAACAATTGCAGCCCTGAAGCCCAATAAAATTCTGGCATTTATACAGTGCATTGGACTTCAGGGGGATATTTGAGTCATAAAGGGGTAGTACAATAAAAAGTGTTCTAATTATTTGGCAGATATTGCAATCAGCTGTCAGCTGAAGTGCCAAAATTAAAATCACCACTAGTTGCCATACAAATTAACCAGCGCAATTCCTTTTATTTCTGCTGCCTGTAATATTTTCTGAATATAAAAAAAAAACATCGTTGTTAGCAACGCACTCAACAAGAGCAGCGATATAATTAAATGTATGTAATATAAATCCTTTAAAAGGATACAAACTTAAAAGCAAGCAAAATAAAAGTTTTAAATAAACTCTAAAAATATTTATTGGGAATTTAAAGAGATATACTCGATACATTTTGTGGACTTGTAAGAACGTTTGGCGCCACTAAGTACTGCCGATCCAGTTGCTATCCCTGATTTTCTTGACAATCAATACATCGACATTATAAAACATTTATATAATAAAATTTACTTACAATAAAGTTAAAAAACTTTTCTTAACACAAAATAATTACAATTATTGGAAAATTATTTCTTATTTGTATTCTAGGAAGTCATTTAAGTGAATTTATAAATGAACACATTAAATAATTATTATTGTTATTAGATTAAGTTATTTTGACAATGGGTGTATAACTTCTTATCAAGCTATTTTACGATCGTGATTATCAAAACTAAACAACTGCCGCTTCAAATTTTCATTTTTCGAAATGGTGTAAGGCGAAAGTATATTGGAAAACGTTTTAGTTGTTTTTGCCTTAGGAAGTCGAATGTTAAGTATGTCATGCCTGAGCTGTTCCGATCCTTTGCTCCAAATGGGATCAATCCAAAAGGGTAATTTCTAATTGAAAAAACAAAATAATAAAATATATTTTGGATTATTTGTACCTTTTACCTCTTTGGCTTGACCATCAAACTTTAGTGGCTCGTAAATGTATCCTATTGGTGGTGCGCTGTAATTTCCCATAATGTAAGGACAGTCAGTTCCATTTTCCGATTTGGGATAATTAGATGGATTAGGGTGATTAAAGTTTTGTTGACGTCTACGCCAAAGTTCGGATGGTTCATTTGAAGTGTCAACTGCGATAGCTGTGCCTGCAGATATGTTTGTTAAATCTCCTGCTCCTAGACTGGCATTTAGCTCGTCAGAAGAGTTAAATGAACTGTTAAATAACTGAAGAGATTTCATAGAGTTTTCCTTGTTGCTGTAACTATTGGAAAAACTTCCACTTTCCACTGATCCGAAACTATTAGGCAATGATAAGTTGTTTCTTGGGGGAAAACAATTCGCTGGCAGATGAAATATGTTGTTATCGACATGGTGTGCTTGGAATGTGGAACAATTGTTGATTGTTGCGTTTCGTTTCAGGGGTGGCTGACTGATTGGAAGTCCATTATGCTCGCCAAAGTGACTATGGAAGCTCCGTTGTGCTCTATGTTTAGAATTTGTTAGCTTCTGGGATTCCAGGACGTACTGGTCTTTGCTTAAAGAACTTTGACGAACTAAGAAGGGGGCAAATTGTGATCATTAATTTTCTTTAGTTCTTAATATATTTTAATATTCTTTAATAGGATATCTAGAGTTTACTTACGCTCACAGTTCATATTAATGGAAACCTCGCTTCTTTCTTGCGTTGGTCCGTTGTTAATCCTGAATAGGTCTTTGTGTGCTGCGATCACTGAATATAGATTTGGGAATCCGAATTCAAAAGTGGTACTAAGGCCACAGTTTAAACCATTCTTGATCTCATAGAGATACATGCTTGGTCGCTGTTCTAGCATACGCACAATGGCAATTATAAACTTCATGAAACGGGTTAGACGAATACACTGTATGCCACCATCATTGTATACCTGAAATAATGTGAACCTAAACATACGTTTTTAAAATATTGTAAATTTTAGTTCAGTTTTACCTCAATCGCTTGTCGCATGGCTAAAAGAGCTGACTCTGAAAGCTGCTCCTTATGCTTAGAATTGAAATCCCTAACCAATGAGCTTTTATGAATTGTTTTTACCAATTGTTGAGTTTGAGTTAACTTAACTTCACCTCTAACGTTTGTCCAAACTGATGCAGAAGGGTCCCTTTCAATAACATACTTACACACCCTATAGCAAAGAAAACGAAATTCATGATCGTTATTGTGGCAGATTAGCCAAATGGCCTGTTCTTTTTTCTTTAGCTCGACGTAAGGCAACAGCTCAACTGCCAAAGCCATATCCATGACCCCCAAAGTTTTCGGCTGAATTTGGTAGCCATATTTCTTTTTGTGCAATACCAGCACCTGTTCTAGCTTCATACAGTGCGATGAGTTTCCTGTGGCATTGCAAATTAGGTTCTCACATTGTTCAGCGAAAACTCTTCTAGCTACTTGTGGCGAGAGAGCTATTTTCTTGTCCTCATCACTTGTCAACTTCATTTCCACCAAACCATTAATTGCCTCTAGAAGATCGGCCAGTTTAAGAAAGCCGTAATCACTGAGACGACATTGGTATGCAAAGTGGTAATGATAGGACCGTACAAACTTCTGAAATAGAATAGTGTACTGAAGAGCGTTTTGGAAGAGCTCAACCATTTCCCCGGCGAACACACACGTTTTCTCCAATTCACTGTTTGTCTGCTTGCGTTTTGGCATTGATATAAGAATATCTTTTCCGTTCTGTACTGCGCCTAAAGTCACGATGTTGGAGCTTACTAAGCCGTCTAGAATGTCTATAAGGTCGCACACTCCATAATCAGTGATGTCAAAAGTTTTATTTTGGGTCTGTGTAAAAACTAATGGCAACTGGGAAAGCAGAACTGAGTTGTTACCATTTGCGCGCAATACACGCAATAAGTCTGATGTAAACCTGCGTATTTGAATGCGGTGGGATAGCGTAATTTGACGATTTTCGCCGTCTCCCATAATTTGAACAACGTTTGATAATGCCTCAAACAATTCGATTAACTTTGTATAGCCATAGTCTGCAACTCGACATTGCTTTCCAAAGTGATTGTGGTAGGCTGGAATAAAACGGTTGAATTTCATAGTTGATTTTGGTGACATCTTTAGCAGCTCTATAACTTCGCGGGAAATTTGGAAAAGCGGATCGGCAACTGAGTTTTTGAAATAGCTTCCACAATTCGTGCGATCACTGGCAGTCTGGCTACATGCATTAGAACTGACATTAAAAGTTCCTGATTGCATTTCTTTGTTTATTTCTAACCAGCCGAGAATTTTAATTCCGAAATTGTTAGCCCGAACTTGAATTCCCTGAACACAGCAAATCAAATGCTCCAAGTTAACGCCATTTTCGTTCGCCATTATAGATACATTAAGCTCTTCTTTAATGCAGTGAAGAAGGGTAGCCACCGGAATATCCCCCGTATGTACCTTGAGGAGTGGATAAATTAGTTTCTGAATTTCCGAAATGCTCATAAAGACGTTTGGTAGTGGCTCGATTTCCTGCTCGGCCCATCCCTTGTGCTGCTCCTTTTTAAAATGAATACTACAGTAAGGAACACTATGTTGGAGTCCTTCCATTAAGGGGGATATATCGAGGGTGTTTACTAATTCCGGATTTAAGCTGATAAACTTTTCCTCATTGTTATCCGAGTTAATGGTACATATGTCTTGCATTTTGTACAAATCTAAAACACTGATTGAGGTTTTGAAGCGCGACTGAAACAGTTCTCTGAATTTATACATGGGGAGGGTGTTGAATGGGACATCCTTAAAAGTAAGCAATGTTAAATAATTAATTAAGAAAAAATCGTAATTATTACCTTTAGAAGTCCGGCGACCTGGCAACGTAGTGTGTTGACCTCGGTAAGGGAGGAATCTCGAGTATAACTGACCAGCATGCGTTTGTGTCCAATTTTCTTGCGGTGCAAATTGGAGACGACCTGCTTTGCGAACTGACGAAAAAATATGATCAGTCGAAAATAATGTAAGTGCTTACAAAAGGGACTTACGAAACAATTAAAACTAACTCATTAAACATTATAAATTTGACCTCTAATAATTGATAGATGGGAAACGGAATTGACCGAGCTTTTTAAAGAAATGTAAACCAAAAATTAAACGATTGCGAAACAACATAGGCATATTTAATAATTTGTCTATTTCTTTCTTTTAAATGAAACTCTTATTTACAATTATTTTAAGTGTACCTTTGGTGTGATCCTAACACAAGAGAAATCTGATAGAAAAGCTGACTGTTTTAAATTTAAAGAAAAATTACGTATATCCCACAAAAGAGAACTAATACTTCAGAAAATAAAGTTTTTATTAAACGTATCCGTAAAAATATAGAAACTCCAAATTATAAGAAGTAAAAAGATTTAAAGTTTATGGACTGTCTGGATAGCGTTTTAGTTACTTGATTTTAGGTACATAATTATCGAAATAAAAGTTTTCCTGAATAGTTTTCTGTTTTCCAGAACAGAAAAAAGTCAAGGTCTTGATTATTTGGCCGTAGGACTTCAAAAATATTTAATTTGAATTAGGATTGTCTCTTACATAAAGATCTGGAACAGTGACTTTGGCATAGGAGCTTCCCTCGAAGACTAGGGACACAACAGGCGTAATGGGCTTAAGCTGATTAAGTAGAAAGCTGCGTATATGTGATTCGTCCAGCGAGTAGTCCAAGTTGGTGATCTGCAAAGTAACAGCATCGCTCATCTCCGTAATCTTAGCAAAAGTATGACCTTCCTTATCTCCATCGTCTTCGCCGGATGACCTTTGGATGGTCACCGCGGTTGTTGTAGACCTGGTGCAAGGCAACAATTCATTAGGAGGAATCATGTTCATTTTGATGTTGTGAGAGGTGATGCCGGCTTTTGAGCAAGTGGTGCTTTCCACGATTGGTGCTACCGATGCCAATGTTGTCTGTTGCTGCGCACAGTGGCTTGCGGTCTGATAATACGGAACAATCGTTTGATAAGACGCTGCACCTTGTTGGTCTTGGATGTGCGCATGGTTGATCAGGGGAGTACTGGCTATAGGGAAACCAGTTGTTGAAGCAGAGTAGGAACGATTGTTATAGTACGGAATATATCGGTTGCGGCTGTTGAAAGTGGAGTTTGCCGTGGTACGAACATATTGGTGCAGATTAAGGTGGCTGGAAAACGATAAGGGTTCAGAAGCATTTTGCACTTGACCATCGCCTACATATAGGCTGTGGACCTGTGACCCAGTTTTATTAAGGCGTAGTCTTTCTGCGTTTCCTGCTTCCGAAAAGTTGTTAAAGTTCGAGTATAGTGCGGTGGTCGGCGATAGTGTCGATAGCTGTTGATAAGGCATGGGATCCGAATGTTCCATTACATAAAATATGTTTTCGACTTTTCCGTTTCTATCAAACGGCCAGCATCTAGTAGGTAAAAGCAAAAGAAGTAAATAAATATAACTACAGTTTAACATTTAGCTATATAAAAATCATCATATGAAATATATATTTTTAATGCTTTAATTAACAAGATAGAACTAAAAAGCGTTCTAACATTCAAAGATGACTAGAATGAAGGTTGAAACACTAAAATATCAAATATAAAATACCTTTTTGCTGAGAATATGTGTGCCAGTTCACAGCAAAACTTGTCTAAATTGTTGGATAATCCTATGATTTATGTCTTCTGAATTCCGTCTTCTGAATTCCCAGAATACAATCTGCCTATCTCTAATAAACCGTCGTCACGGCCTAAAAAAATATGTACACACTCAAGAAATGTAAGGTCCTGAGCAGCGATCCAAAGAACTAGCGAAGAAGCTACGCAAATCAAAGAAACGGCTGTTACGCTTACTTCTTAACAGGCGATTTCAACGTAGAAAAGAAATCAACAAAGAGTAACCCAGATCTACAGAGTGCCGAAAGAAAGAGAGCTACCAAAGCCAAACCTCACCACCGCCGGCTTCAATGGGAGAAGCTCTGCTGGCGCAGCAAAAGCACCACCAATATCCAAACCAACTACCAATATTGTGAATTCTGTGCCAACTGCAGTAGCACAAAATACAGTTGCAGCAAAACCCGTCAGCTTTGATAAGCAACAAACGATCCTGGCCATAAAGACCGGTATGGATCGCCCACTAAATACTGTTGGTAATAAGGCAAATATTAACCTTATCAACAGAAGAAACGAGCAAGCTAAGAGCTCCAATGACAACCATGTTGTTCTTATTAAAGAAAACTTCTACGAAACCAAAGTTCAAACGAAGTCCGAAGAACACTTTCGAACTGTGTTACAATACCTGGAGGAAAAAAAACAGAAGTTATACACCTATTAACTAAAAAGCAACAGGACTGCAAGTTGTACTAAAAGGAATCGAACCTGAAATAGTGGTGGTGTGCATAAGTCAGATTAAGATCTGAAATCCATAAAAGAAAAAGAAGTGTTGCGTGAGCTGTGTATAAAATGATAAAATAGCAATTACCCGCTGCCGGGGGGAACTACGCCCATCCCGGGGCGCAACAAATATTGCATAATTCAATAAAAGGTGTAAAATTTCTAAAATAAAAATGTAAACCTATGTTGCGCCAAGACCTAATTTAAATTAATAAAACAACGACCCGCTACCGGAGGACGCCACGTCGTCCATGCCGAGCGCAAAAGTTGTACGATACCTATAACATAATTAAAACACGATCAACCCACTGCGGCGGTACGGCTTGTGGGAAAATTTTTTTTTCTCCTTGCCAATTCGCGAGTGCAAAAGATTGTGTATAATAAACCAATAATTAACCATTGCAGCAGTTTACCTGCGGCAGTACGAGTAATATGAGCGCCCAGAGTGATAAGGTGGTGTGTGGCAGCTTGTTGGATACGTTAAGTGGTGTGGAATGCACCCAAAAAAAACCGCCCAACAAGTTGTGTGGCGGCCGTACCTTAGTAGGCAACCAGCCAAAAGGGATACTACGGAACCACCGTGCCCAGTGCCGAAATAAATTAGAGGTCATCAATAAAAAACTGTAACAGCACGCACGCAAGGAAAAAATATTGCAAAATGCAATAGCGCACAAAAATTTTATAAACACATGCACAACACCACAATTCAAAGGAAAACAAGTATAGTACAATTTCCCCAATTTCCCGAAACGAAATGAATAAAATACAAATTCTCTACAATACACTAATTCACCACACTAATTCATGCTGTAGGGGTACAACCTAAACGACGAAAACTAATAAAGAGCATACAAGGGTGAGTGAAATATTTCATTAAACTTTATTGCCATATTTGCTAAATTTAGAGAAATAAAGAAAAGGCAAAGAAGAACAGATATTCTTTTTTATCGGGTTAAAACCGTTGTCTCACATTTCCGTAAAGTAATAACGAATTCTGTTACCTTGAAAACTTCCTGCATCTTTCCAACGCAAACTAAAAATCAAAATGGAAGAGACCCTGCGTGCTCTTAGCGAGTCCCTCAATGCCCTGACCAACGTGGTGACAGGCATTAAGGAAGATATTAAGAAAAATAATGATAGGTTGGCTATTTTAGAACAGGAGCGCGGGAACGCTGACCCTACGGTCGACCAACCGCAACCCCTGGTGCGCGCACGCACCGAGTATGAGCTGAGAGAGATATCGGTCCTCCCTGACTGCGTCAAAGAACTGCAGGCGTTCGAAGGACGGCAGGAGGCTTACCTGTCTTGGATAAACAGGGCACAGTCAATACTGACCGACTATGACTTGATTAAAACCAGACCCCTGTATAGGGCAATTGTCTTGCATATTAGACAGAAAATAAGGGGACACGCCGACATGGCCTTGGCGGCCTATGGCGTCCAAGACGACGATTGGGACGACATAAAACGAGTCTTGGCGCTGCATTACGCAGACAAACGAGATTTACGTACGCTTGAGCATGAGCTCGGCGCTATGTCCCAAGGTTCTAGACCACTAGATAGGTTCTATATGGACGTTAATGGCCATCTCTCGTTGATCTTAAATAACTTGAAGGCCAGAAACCACCCTCGTGAAGTAGTCAACGCTTTGATAGAAACCTATAGAGACAAGGCTTTGGATGTTTTTATCCGAGGAGTGGGGGGAGATTGTTCCAAACACTTACTTGTCCGCAGCCCGAAGAATCTACCAGAGGCTTACTCTTTTTGTATGGGATTGCAGAATGTAATGTCAAGAGATTTCACAGCTCAGAACTATCAACCGTCAGGTGCCCCAAGATTCGCAGGCCCATATCAACATCAGGCCAGGCCACCGTTCCGAACCCCTTTTTCTCCTGGTTCAGGCAGATTTTCGCAAAACTCCTACAGAACTCAGGGTCCTAGACAGGCCATAAAAATGGAATCCAATCGGTCGGGTCAATCTTACCAATCAGGATACAGTGGTCGCCAGGAAGAAGGCTCCGGTATTAAGAGAATGTCCGAAACAACTCATTCCGAAAGGCACAAAGATTGTACCACATGGAATTGGCACCACCCCCGCTAGCCCCGGCGGCTAGTGGAGATAACCAAGGACGTTCACACGAGGGTTACTATGATGACGAGTCTCAAGTTGTCGAGAGAAGCAACAATTATCCTCCGCAGAAAAACGTGGAAGGAGCTACAGATGCTCCACATAACCTTGAGACTGAGGGAGGGGCAAATTTTATGACCAACGCCTCTCCAGTGTACCGTACTTAGAGTATGCTACGGAGAGGGGAGAAAGGCTGAAGTTTTTGATCGACACGGGGGCGAACAAAAACTTTATTAGCCGAAGACTTGCAGCCGGGTGTACCACAGTCCGTAAACCCTTCTCCGTACTGTCCGCTGCGGGTAACATCATGATAACGCAGCGCCTAGTGGCGGACGTGTCTGGCGCAGAGGAAATTTGTGAAATAATTGAAAAAGAACACCGTAGAGCACATAGGGGCCCTACGGAGATTCGTCTCCAACTTTTAGAAAAATATTATTTCCCGCGGATGTCCAGTACGATCCGTCTGCAAACTTCCTCATGTCAGTGTTGCAAACTCTACAAGTACGAGAGACACCCTAACAAACCAAACCTACAACCTACGCCAATTCCTAACTACCCATGTGAAATACTTCACATCGACATTTTTGCGCTCGAAAAAAGGTTATACCTAAGTTGTATTGACAAATTTAGCAAGTTGGCCAAACTTTTCCATCTGCAGTCAAAAGCATCTGTGCATTTGCGAGAAACTTTGGTGGAGGCCCTACATTACTTCACCGCCCCTAAGGTCTTGGTTTCGGATAACGAGCGAGGGTTGTTATGCCCCACAGTGCTCAACTATCTTCGGTCTCTAGATATCGATCTGTATTATGCTCCAACCCAGAAGAGCGAAGTAAATGGTCAAGTCGAGAGATTCCACTCTACGTTCCTAGAAATTTATCGTTGCCTTAAAGATGAGCTCCCTACCTTCAAACCCGTTGAGCTGGTACACATAGCAGTGGACCGCTACAACACTTCCGTTCACTCGGTAACGAATCGAAAACCAGCAGACGTTTTTTTCGACCGCTCGTCAAGGGTAAACTATCAGGGTCTGACAGATTTCCGGCGGCAGACTTTAGAAGACAACAAGGTAACAGTTAAAACCAGATCAGGAAAAATTTTCCACAAATCTGATCTAAGAAATTGAGACGTGGTTTTCACATTTAAAAAAGAAACGCGAAAAAGAATAACGAAAGTAATAAAAGTAAGTTGTGGCAGCTAATGAAATATTCCACCCATGCATACCCTATATAAAAAAAAAACATTAATAAAAAAAAAAAAAAAAAAAAAAAAATGAGTTAAGAAATACAAAAAGAAATACAAAAAAAATTATAAAAAATAATATAAAAAAATACAGATTATAGGAAATAAGAAATAGGAAATATAAAAAAATAAAAATATAAGTACACAAAATGTACCGTACCCCCACACACTACGTAGTCTTAGAACAACTTAGACGACCAGATATTTACGAATTGTCTTTTTGTAAGCTCGATTTCTGCATGCGGCGCAAATCCCGCTCACTGGACTGGCTGGGGTCGGCTTGGAAATGGGTAGCTGGATCTCCAGATGCTGCTGATTGGAACGCCGTCTTGGCCGCGCCAGCGACGGCTTCGAGGAACTGCAAAAACTGGAGGAGGCTAGCTGTATCCCTCGGCTACTGAAGGGCGGCCAGGCCAAATGCTCATATCAAAGAAGTAACCAACGAGTGGTTAAGCAAGTCGACGATGGAATGCTCCTCCTGACCAACTTCAACGGAACTCTAAGAACGGCTGCAAAGAACTACGACCAGATCGGCTCCTTTATTATCCAATTGGACAATGAGACGATAATGGTCAACGGTCAAAACTATTCCAGTTACTCGGTCAGTCATCTAATGGCGATGCCGGCCGTGTTGAGCCACATAACGGCCAGCAACTTTCAACTTTCTCTGGAATACGTCCACGACGTGAGCATGAAGAATTTGGAAAAGATGTCCAACATGGCGAGTGCGCTACTAGCCTCTCTTCTCACCGAGGCGGCACTCGCAATCTGCATATTCCTAGGCTTTTATTTCCTATGGAAGAAGCTGATGCCCACCAAAGGCATGCCCGATGTCCGCGAGATTGCCGCAAACTTAGAAGCATTGGGCCAAACCGAGCTGAACAAGGCTCACTAATCTGCGGGACGCAGATCTTGAGGGGGGAGGAGTTATGAACCCTCTTCTTGCGCTCTTCGTCAGGTCTCACCAGCGCTCGGCTCTCGTGTTTTCGGGCCCCGTCAGCAGGCGACTCGGGGCCTGTCTAGTAACATGTTTGTGTAAGTTACGAACCCTCTTCTTGCGCCCTTCGTCAGGTCTCACCAGCGCTCGGCTCTCGTGTTTTCGGGCCCCGTCAGCAGGCGACTCGGGGCCTGTCTAGTAACATGTTCGTGTAAGTTACGAACCCTCTTCTTGCGCTCTTCGTCAGGACTCACCAGCGCTCGGCTCTCGTGTTTTCGGGCCCCGTCAGCAGGCGACTCGGGGCCTGTCTAGTAACATGTTTGTGTATGTGTGCATTCGGAACAAGTGCCGTTGTTCGCACTCAGGGTGAGGGGTCAACGGGGGAAGCGTATATAAAAGCAGCGGGGCGGGAGAAGAGGAAGTCAGTCTCGAACGGACACATAACGGAACCGCTAGCAGATCGCGAACTGAATCTTAAAATAAAGCTAATCGTAAACTCGAACCCTCTTAACTATCTTGACTATTATTTGGAGAACCACAGCATGTTGGTTGTCATATCAAGGTGAGGTATGCGGCAGCGAGTGCCGAGAACCCTGATGCAAGTGCAACTTGCGTTAACTTATATATATCCAGCATATAGGTTATAGTATAAGATTTGATACACTTATTGTTAGTCTGAATTTTGAGAAAATTCAATTAATAAAGGCAAAGTAAAAAAATTAAGAAAAAGACAATTTTAACTTTGAATAGCTTGTTGAAATTTGTAGAGTAAGTGTGTTTGTCCATCTTGTAGACTGATTAATTTCCTAATTAGAATATAAGCTTAATCTTTTCGCGAAAATTAAATTTTTAGTTATCAAGAGGAGGCTAATACAATAGCAATAATAGCAATAATCTAAATACAACCAGGCGTAGACTGACTACCACTCAGATGAACACGATTCATCCACATTTTGCAAATCCACATTTTGCAAGGACAGTAACGCCTCTGCGCCTTATAGATTTGTCAGGCAACGAACCATAGTACTCCGTAAAATCTAAAAATGCTATCCGTTACAAATATGAACTCAGGCTTGCGCCATCAAAAGATTTTTTATGTCGCTTAAGGTCGACCAACCAAAACAAGGGGGATTCGGAGGGACAAATGTTGCTAATACTGCTCGCCGGGCATTCAATTACTTTCAAGTCTTCTTCGATATAACATCCCAATAATTTTTAACATGAGGAAAATAGGTCTGTCATGTAAGGGGTTTACCTGGATAACTACGAACAACTGTTCCATAAGCCGGAGAACTAATTATTGGCAATACTAACTGACTTGCAATGATAGCGACCATTTACAAGTTTCTGGTTTAATCAAAACAGATTTTTGAAAACACAGATTTCCAGTCGGATGTTTTGGCAAAGAGGCTACAGAATTCAAAAATAAGATTTACAAATCCGACGGAAAGCAAAGTCCAATTTCCAACTTTACCCTATATTATCATCTCTAAACACTTTTTTCGTGAGAAGTCATTGAATTGTTGTCGTACGAATTAGAACGTGCAGACGAATGTTTGGATAATCCTTATAAAACCACATATTTTGTAACATTGAAGAATATACTAAAGAATATATTAAGTAAAAAAATTCGTTTGAGAGGAGGGTTGCGCTCGCAACAGTGTTCGGTAACCGGAGGATGGTCACGGTACCGCATCGTCCAGGACATACGTTCATTAAGATCCTTCAGGTGACTGGAATACGGCCACCGGGAATTAAATTGTCATACTAACCTATCTATGGAAGAGTAGGAAACAGCACCAATGCTCAGCATCGCAATCGCTCCACCTAGCGACCGGAGCAATTAGGGGAAATGCTTGGAAAGCTTGTTGACCATGCAAGGAGGCGACCTCGATACCTGAATGGGGCATTCGGAGTTCTAACACAAGAGGACGAGCTGTGATCATACAAAGCTAAGCGAGTCGAGTTTAAGTACGGCATAGCTGCAGCCAAAACGAGTGCATTCAAGGATGCGCTTGCATTCTTGCAAGCGTATAAGACGGTGCCCGGAAGTTTCATATGACAGCGTGGAGCCCACTACGTCTGTATTGTACCGAAAATTCATGACGCATTTTTATGGCCCGCGATCTGGTATGCTTACCGATTGAGCTTGGGTGCTATTGTTTCAAACCTGCCCTTTCCCACCGAAATGGTCGATAAACGAAACAAGGAGCAGTCAGCTCTGCTGGCGGAAGTTGCTTATGAAGATAGCATCAGAAGACAACGAAAGATGGAGTCAGCAGGTCTACCTTCACGATGTGTCCTCTTGGGATTCACCGTACCATCCCAGTCCAGGATTTTCTCGTCTCTCCACAGTTTAGGATTTTTTCTAGTCCTGCCAGATTAAACTTTTGAATTTCAGAATTTCGTTATTTTCCCTACTTTGTGATTGATGAACTAATTTATTAGAGTTGAATTTCCATGTAAACGACTTCATATATGACATTCGTTTATTGTCGAACTGTAATTTCTACCAACGCACTATGGTCCAGAATTCGTTTTTTTTGGCATAAAGTATAAATTTTTATGGCAATATATCGTAATTTAGCAATTATTTTCTAATAGAAAATTGATCATATAAATAAAAACCAAAAATAAAATTGACCGAAAGCTTCACTAAATCTTTTTATGAGCTTTAAAAGGTCCAGTGTTAAACAGCTGATTGAGAGAATGCAATTCCAGCCAAATTATTTGCTTACTTTTGCACGTAGTACAATCGTTAATACGCATCCAAAAATTATAGTAAAATATGGAAAATAAATGCAAAGGTGTGATGTTTTTAATTTATGTAGGTAATATATGTATTGTTGTACTGTTTTTATGTTGTGTGACATCCAATTTATGTGTATTTTAACAGAAAATTCTAACGTGCCCCCTGTGTTTCGTGGAGTATAACTAATTTTCTGACAATTTCTGACAAAAGTTAAAACGTCAGTTTGTACCTTTAACTATTGTCTTTCACGGTAAAGTAATATCTTTTGCCCATTTTTGCTCGTTTTCTTAAAAATTTGATTTTTTATAGGCAAGTTCGAGTTCAGACATAGCGACCTCCTGGACATTTGGAGGCGTAACAATAGGCAAATAAGTTATGTTTCAGGAATCGAAAAAGACAGAAGAGATTTACAAAAAAATAGTAAATTTTGAATTATTTATTAAAAAAAAACTGCCCGAGTGTAACAGACAACTAGACCGATTTATTTCCAAACATACCAAGTGGATGGCGTCTAAGATAACAATTCTTGTTAGTGATTTTGAAAACTCCAAGACACCCCAGCAAATGGGACGCCGAAACTTATCTTACCAAAATGCAGGAGAAAGATTAAGAAGGAAACTGAAAATGCGAGCGATGCCTGGAATAAACTTTACAAAAGGGACCGACTATCACATGCAAGGAAAAATAGTCGGATCAATAGGATGAGTGATATTTTCCACAGAGCGATTGATTCCTCGGACCCACTATTATCAACAATTTCTTTAAATGAATGAGAGAGAGAAAATAGGAAAAACCACTTCCGAAGGCAGTATAAGTCTTTTGGAAATACAGTCTAATTTTAAACCGGATCCATGAGACAAAATATTGGATTCACATTCTGATTCTGATTCGAGTTCAGATTCGGAAATTTATAATGTAGAACTAAAAGAAGAAGAGGCGATTATTTTTAAAACAACAATATACACACCTTTAAAAAAAAAAAACAATGAAATTTCGTTGACTCCTGAGTCATACCAGTAGTTAATATGGGAGGCAAGAGAGGGCGTGGTCGCACAGACTCCAAATTTTGTTCGCAAACTATTTGTGATTTAACAACAAAATGTACAAAGTTTCAAGTCTGTAGCTCAATTTTTAGACTTTATGCCAAAAAAATCGAATTCTGGACCACAGTGCAACGAGAGAATCTTCAAAGTCTTATGATATCCAAAAGCAGAATGTACGTATAAACTAGTGCATTATTATTTATATGAAATTATTTGCTATTATTACACCAGGGTGTATTTTCTGTTTGGTTGATAAATTTATAGTTCGAAGAATTTCTTCACAAGGTGTGGGAAAGTCATTATGGCCATTGCACAGGAGCATTTCTGGAAATAACGTTGTTACCGAACACATCGACGAATATGTCGGTGGTTTGACGGACTGTGTGGCACCGTCTTGCTGAAACCAAATGTCTTCTAGACCATTCTCTTTTGTTTGGAAACAAAAGTTCGTCAAGCATGGCTCGGTAGGGGTTGCCGTTGACGGTAACATTCATTCCTTCGGCGTCTTTGAAATACGGACCTATGATACCGCCAGTCCATAAACCGCACCAAAATGTGCATTTCGCTAAGTGGTATGCTAGTGGATTAGTGTCCGGCGAAGTAAACGGTGCACTTTCACAAACGACATCTGATTTTCGAAATAAAATTCAAATAAATTTTTATATTTCTCAGTGTTTTTCAACAGCTTGCTTTTCTATAGAAAAAAATCTAGTATCCCTAAATATTTTAAATACACCAGTTGCTGAAATTGAAAAATATTCGGTACTTAAATTTTAATATATACATGGTCTCTGGTCTCTAAAAGTAACCCCGCCTTTTTTTCTTTTATGGTTCATCCATTTAAAAAATAATTCTGGGATAGGAAACTCTCGCGGAATTGCTAATTGCTCTTCCGAAATTATTTAAAAAATTTATCGCTAGTCAATTGCAACACAAAATCGGTCGCTTATTTTGCAACGTTTTACCACGTCCGGATATACTACTATTAAGGGTATATATAGTTACAAATAAACAGCTACAACAATTTGCCTTGAATCTATTAAATAAACTGTTTCGTATACAAACTTAGTCCAACGCTGAAATCAGAGTTTTTTCCAAATAAAAAGACGGTCAAAGTATCGAGACCGATTTTTGTTCTTTATTGTATGATGCGCAGCATAAGATTGGAAAGTGAATGTAAGTGAAATGGAGGAGAAGCCTTTGTGCTTAAGAAATATGTTAGTGTATTTTGGGAGAGCATTGCTCCTTCGATTCTTAAGTTGAGGAGAAGCCTCAGGAGAGCAATCAAAACTGCTTAGGTTAGGCTTTGGGATTTGTTTACATGAATGGCTAAGTGCCGTTGCCAAAGAATTTGTTTATCGTTGCCAAAGAATTCGTTTATCAAAACGCATACTAAGCAGATGGCATACAGTACGGGAACCAATTAAGTGCTTTATTGTTCATTGAATTAATGAAATTTGCCGGTTTGGGTGGCGCAAATACGTCACTATGTACATATGTATGTCCCACTGTATTATACTTGACATAATGGGCGACGCGAGCATCGCAAGAAGTTTGGGTGAAAAGAGAAACATAAAGGTAAAGACGAAAATTGTATTGAGTGTGTTGAGTATTATGGTTTCTTTTTTGCAAGCCTTCGTCTGCATTGTATTTTTTCTACCTGCTGCACCATTTTCCTCATTTATCTTAAATGTATTTATTTTTTGCATTCATAAAAAACTTTTCTTTTTAAATTATTTATTGCTTCATTGTAAATTATTTATTTTAACATATATTATATAATTATAATAATATTAATTAATTAATTATATTCATTTATTAGTTAATTATATTAATTAATAATATTAATTATTATTATTAAATATTTATTATTATGATTAGACAAAGACAAATTCACTGAACTTGTAAGAGACAACCAATAACACCACGGGTCCTTAAAAATCTCAAGTGAATCTTGTGTGTTTTGTCCAACTCTATGGATTTATAAAGTATATATATTCTTGATCAGGATCAATAGCCGAGTCGATCCCACTCTGTCCGTCTGTTTTTCCGTCCGAATGCACATTTAGATCACAAGAACTATAAAAGCTAGGAGGTTGAGATTCAGCATACAGATTCTAGAGCCATATACGAAGTACATGTTTGTTGACCCATGCTGCCACGACCACAAACCGCCGAGAAGTGCCACGAAAACACTTTAAAAATTGTTTTCGATATTTTTTCATATTTTTTTGCCACGCCCACGCTTTTGAAAAATGCTTTGATATTTTTTCGTATTTTTATAAGTGTGGGCGTGGCCGTTTTTAGCGGTTTGTGGGCGTTAGAGTGGCCGTGGCAACATGGGTCAACAAACTTGCGCTGCGTTTTTCACAGGCGAACTGACGGACAGACGGGCATGGCTAGATCGACTCGGCTTTTGATCCTGATCAAGAATATACAGTCGGAAACGCTTCCTTCTGCCTGTTACACACTTTTCAACGAAGTTTTTTTCGTATTTTTTTTTCATTTTACTCTACGAGTAACGGCTATAATACAACTCTTCAATTTTTTACATGTGTGGCCGTGATCGGTTGGGGCAGTTTTGTGGTTAGATTGTGCACGGCAACATCAGTTAAGAAAAATAGAGAAAAATATGTTTTGTTTTAACAAACATAAAAAAATCGAATATTTTATTCCAAAGTACGGTTTATTGAAGAAATTGTAACGAACTGATTTTGTTGATGTGCTTGTTGTGTGCTCGTCCCACCAAATTTAAATTTGATATTAAACTTCATCACCCGTTTACCAGAAATAACACTTTGCAGTTCTTGTTACGTTAATCTTTATCTCTTGTACACATTAAGTGAATTCTCCGTTGTGGGTGATAGTTGTTTCCCCCGCTACCACGCGTGATCGTTTGCGAGAAGATGACCTGTTGGGCTCACTCCTCTGGTTATGATCACAGCTGGGTGATTTGCAAAAAATAACTGTACATTCGAAGATTTTAGAAATTTTTTTGGCAATCAGACGTGTTTTCGCTTGGTCATTGAATTAGACGCTGCTATAATTTCTTCGTATTGCGTGGACAAGTGTCAACTTTCGTATTAAAAAAAATATAAACAAATAAAGTGTAATCCAGTAACAATTGAAGAAAAAATGGGAAAAGCTGCTGTTATGGAACGTCTCTTCACTCGCAAGAACTGTCCAATCGGAACATTGTCAAACAAATAAATCGCAGCTCCAGAACTGTTGACAGATATTTGAAAGATCCAAAGGTATATGGAAATAACTTCAAAGGCGAAAAAAGACCCTATCAAAACAAACAATCAGTGCGCCAAATTGTTGGAATTGCTTCGAATTCGACTAACTCTTCCGCTAAGATCAACGAATTGGCCGGAGTAAAGGAGCCTTTTAACTATTCAGCGTACTATCAGAAATGCAGAACACCTGAAGCTTCTAAAAATAAAAAAAGGCCCATTTGAGTGCAATAGGCAAGAAAATGCGGCTTCTATTCGCCAAAGAATACATTACGTGGACTGTCCAATTTGACACTCGACTAAATGATGTCTTTACTAATGAAAAACGTTTTAATTTAGATGGCCCTGATGGATTTTAATATTATTATCACGATATGCGGAAATCGAAAATAATATATATTATTATATTATATAGTATAATATATATATTTAAGTCGCCACGTTAGCGGAGAAGAGGAATAATGATGTGGGGTGCTTTACGATAAAATTGACTTAATTTTTATCGATCAAAAGATGAATGGCGATCGCTTGAAAACATTGTTGGGGTCCGTATTTCCGAAATTAAAAGATCTCTTTGGACCAATTCCTTGGATTTTTCAACAAGACAAAACTTCTATTCATAATTCTCAAGTAGTAAAGTCTTTTATTTCAAGTCAAAACGTTAATATCATGACCTCGCCACCATATGCTCCAGATCTTAACGTTATTGAACATGTTTGGGGCGTGCTATCACGGAAGGTATGCGACGGAAGAAAGCAATACGAAGATAAGGAAACATTAGCAGAGCTAATTTCCATCAGTAGAGCTAGATTCCTTGTACCAGTCTATGCAGGACCGGATTTACGAAGTTATTACTAACAAGGGAGGCAGTACTCATTGCTAACTCATAATTTAACTTAAAATCCAACTACTTATAAAAAAATTAAAAAATCAAAGTAGTAGTTTTAAGAAAATGTTTGAAAAACAGAATTTTGTTAAATTTTTATAATCAATTGTATAATATATTTAAAGTATTATTAAATAAGATATTATTTTGCATGTTAACTTATTTTCTGTCGTCATTCATTAAATACATAAATAGCAAAGTTGTATGCAACTAAGCGTGCGTCTAACCTAAGACCAGCAGGGTAAACCCGTATAATCATTTCATTGAAAATATTTATAAGTTTAGTAAGGATGTATTCTATTGACTCTGCTACTATTACTCTCTCTACACAATATTGTGTTTCTTCCATTTAGCCTTACGTTGTGTTTATTCCATTATGTTACAGTTGTTCTTATATAGTATAGTATAGTTATATAATTGTTTTTTTTTTCCTGGCCACCAAATTAATTTTGTTAGGGGTTTGATCCGATCTAATGTGAAGGGAAGGTTTTTTTGTATACGAGCGAGACCCACGTTCACACCTCCCGCCCAACCAACTAAGGGGCGCTGTAGTCTATCGTAACGCTCGATTCGCGAGAAATACACGCGATAGAGAATAGAGTACATAAACGAGCAAATATTTGTAATTATTAGTAAGATCTAGACCACGAACACTCCTGGCCTTATTGACAAGTTTAAGATCCAGAAGAAGACAAAGGCTCCAACCAATGTTATTCTGTCAAAACCGCACCTACTTAGAGTGTAATTCGCAAGAATTGGGTTGACAAGACAAAGGGTCATAACTTTATACTTATTATTAATAGCTACAAAAGGTTAGTAGCTGTTGATCTGCGTTTCATAAAACCATGCTAACATGGTGAAATAATTTATCTACAAAGGTGCTCCAAATGAGGAGTGATAACATTTTCAAAAAGTTTTGGGATCGCCGACAACTTAGAGATTCCTTTGTAATTGCTTGCATGCAATTTTTTACCTTTTTAATGGATAGGGAACACAAAGGACTCCTTCCATATATCGAGTAACTGTGAAGATACCAGAGCTAAGGTAAACAGTTTTTGTAGAGGCTTACGCACAAAAAATTAGCAATGAGCTTTCGTTTAGAGTGCGACAAAATATTAGATTCGACTTTGATACCGCGTAAGAGTATGGCTGTTTGGAATGAGGTAAGGTCCAGCTTGGGCCGGTATTGCGGACTCAATATTCATTTGTGGTGGTAAACTAATCGGTTGAGAAACCAGTGCAGACAAATCGGAATCTCTAGCGATCCCAAGCTGGACTCCCTCCACAACAGATTGATCGGATTGCTCCGAATCTTTTTAGCTGCCGATATTAGAAACATTTGAGGAATTGCTACGATGTACAGCTGATCAGCTGTGGAGTCATATTGATCACTTGTCAAAAGCTGCGTTCCCCTTAGACAGCCCACCACAAGCTGCTTTCTTGCGCTCTGGAACGCGAAGAGGAAATCGGCAGCTCGACAAAAACTATCTCTAGACACGCAGCCAACATTAGTTTCCATATTTTTTCTATTTGGACCACTGCACAGTGGTTCCCATTGTATGGGGAAAGCGGCCACTTGAAACTTAGCACAAAATGTTCTTATTTTTGTAGTAAATTTTATGAAAAAATCAGCTTGATCGGACCACTATATCATATAGCTGTCATACGAACGATTAAAATTAAGTGTTAGTATGGAAAACTTTTTTTTTTCAATTATTTTGCAACGAAAACTTGGAATTCTACATAAGAAATTGGTATATATATATCCAGGGTGAGCTTAGCGAAAATTGTATGCTATATCATATAGGTGCTATAGGAACAATCAGTCGAAAATCGTGATTTTGATTGAAAAATGATTTTGTTGCAAACAATATAGTATGAAAAATTTTCAATCATTTAATAATAACAACCACAAAATAACTTTGTAGGCTATATACATTGATATACTTACATTTTAATTATTCAAATTTCAAAAAAATATATAATACATTTATATGTTCATATGTACACGGTGAAACAATATATAATTTAAAAAGACTGCTCAAGTAAATCTGATTTTAAAAGCTCTAACTTGGGTTTGCTCAATAGAAGTCTGTTCAAAAGGTCCGTATTTGTCAGTACTCTTGATATTTTTCGCAAATATGTCTTATTCTAAACTATTTTATGTCCTTATATTTTGCCTCAGCAGCTTCTTCGGAAAGTTATCCAATGTGCATGTGCATGTAATAAATCCTTGTGCACTAAAGGGGGAGGTGGTACCAAGGATATTTTTCAAACAGAAATTTTGCGGTGTCTAGAGCATAGTCTCTGAATTTTGACGGACTTATGTTGTAGCCCGATGACATGGCTGCTCCTGGGCCGCTGTCGGCACTTGAATTAAACTTTTTCTTAATTTTAAAATGTTAATAAACAACGCACAAAAAAAATTATTAAGTTAAGTGGAAATGGACATAACGAAAACTCCAACGAAAGATAGCAAACATAAACAAAGAACATCTGCAACTATATACTAAACACAACACTACATATAATTTTTGTTTTAAAAATATACTAAATACCATTATTTATTATACGAATGCCTTCCATTGCCGAGTAATGTCGAGTAGCATTTTTCAATGCTATTCTTGATGCGGACAGTTAGAGCAAAACAAAAAAATTAATAAATTTGAATAGCTATACCAATTATGAGAAAGCAATGATACATTTAAAGTCAAAATTTGGACTTTGATTTTTTATTTTTGGTGCACTGTGTAAAAACGCAAAATATATCTTATAAGCAAGCTATTATAGCTGTCGCACGCTTATAACGTTGAATTTTGCGTGGGAGAGCGAGAAAGCATACAAAACCAACTTTAAACAGGCAACGAGACGAGAGAGTACACAAAGCACACAGACAGAAAAGAAATTTAATCAAGAGAGATTCATTCGCATATGTAAAGGATGGCCATATGAACACAACTAACCACCGCACTGAAGACGACAATGCACACCGCACCAAACGAAAGCGAAAGAAGAGAATATATAATCGAAAAATCAAATGGAAGCTCAACGAAAACGAAATTCACCACCAGTATGGAAAAAAGATTAAAGGCATTGGTGAACAAAATTACGTTTACCTACTTAAAAGCGGCAATGGCTTTCAAGTTTTCCTGAAAGGTATAGAACCTATAGAACACTCATCTATGTCGACCTAGAACCAGAAACTTGAATCTTAGAAGCCTCACAAGAGAAGTTCACCCGATCAAATACAAATGCTCTCCATTCCATAAGAACCAGCAATGTCTAATCTAATGCGGGACAATTGTACGTGCCCCAAACTCACAGATTTCCTAACCCAGTTTTCAGGCTTTTGGCCGCGCATTAACCAGCTCACAATAGACCCTCAAGTCAATTTTAGTGAAGTGAAGGCAAATCATTTTGAATCAAAAACAGGTGGGGAGGTTCCTAAAAAGGGCGGAGTGGCACGCCGCTACGAAGACATTGAACACATCAGACTTTGGGAAAAAGTTTTCATCAAATTAATAGAAATTTACAAGAGTAATAAAAATATGAAAAAAGATAATTTTTTTTTGGCAAATCGATAGAAATTTACGAGACTAATGTAATCATGTAAAAATATCAAAACATTTTTCGAAAGTGTTTTTCAATATTGGTCAATAAAATTGCGATGTGTCTATGTCTCTAGAATTTGTTATTGTCTGTCTCTGTCTCTATGTCTGTTAATCTGAACTCTAGCCTTTATAAGTTCTGAGATCATACGGACGAACACACAGACGGACAGGGTCAGATCGAGTTGGCTATTGATCCTGATCAAAAATGATCTTAGAATATACAAATACTTTATATTGCTGAAAACGCTTCCTTCTACCTGTTGCATACTCTTCTAAGAATATGGAATGCCTTTTTACTCCACGAGTAATGGGTATAAAATGTCGCCAGGCTGTGACTTAAATCCATAAATGCTAATTAAGCTCCCATACAGGGCAAATAATGTAATTTGAAAACTCTTTAAAGGATCATACAACGTAGCTACTTCTCAAAGAAGTGGAAACAATCGATAAACATAATGACACCGAAGCCATGCCAAAATCAGGCTCAAGGATCAGGGTTCCATATAACCCACAAGAATCCAAGAGAAAGGTCCAACAGGACCGTCAAAAACAATGATCGCGCAATTGACAGGGAATACGAATGTGGCGGGGACTATTGGACACTCGCCGGCATTCATCACGCAGCCAAGGCTACCGAAAGCGTTGTTTGACGAGCAGACGACCGGGACACCGACACCGATAAACTTGGTGACAAGAATAAATAATTTTTTCGGCGGCGACGAAGAGAGTACGTGTGCTCTTGGTGGTTTCAATTTTCGAAAACTTATAACTTCAGCTGACAGCGGCGCCAGCTTGTGAATCGCCCTACGGAACACTGCACAGTCGCTTCTTTTAGGGTCGACGGCTCTGACCATGCGTTCCGACCTGCGTGCGTCGGGATGACTCGAGTTGTCCGGCGACGAGGACATATGCCCAGGCCAATCGCCGCCAGAAGGTTTGCCTGACTGACGGGACAAGACCCATCGACGCATTTTTTCATAATTGTATTAGTCTGGTAAATTTCTATCGATTTGCAAAAAAAATATTTTCCACGCCCCAAAACCAAATCTGACACGCCCACATTTTTTAACCATTTTTCGATATTTTTTCATAATAATATTAGTCTTGTAAAGCTTACAGTTGATCTATCAATTATTATTATCAATCAAAATAACTCACCGTTACCGTGATTAGCTCGTACGCGAAAGAATATCGTCTTGAAGGCCACTACACCATCCGCCTCTTCATCTTCTTTATAGATAGCTTGCTCGACCTATCTTAACTGTCGACAGTAGGATCTATGTCTTGTAACAAGTCCTGAAAGTGTGTTTCTGTCCAGGTTAGCACCTCTTACTCAACCTGAAGATCCATATCATCTTACTTTCGAGGTGACGACAATCGAAATAGGAACCGTATTAAAAGTAAAATCACAGAAGTCAACCAAGCGAATTCACTGTTTTCGCGAGGCAAATTTTCGGAGGCTAAACAATTTTATTGCTGGCCTTAATTGGTCCGATATTTACTCCTGCAACATAATGACGGATGCCACTAATATGTTTAATACCGCAATTAAATCATTTTTTGACTCTTGTGTTCCGATGTACTATCCGTCAATCTCTAAACCTCCTTGGTTTAATAAAGAGTTGACACACCTAAGAAATGTCAAGTCCAGACTTTATACAAAATTTAAAAATACCGGTTCTCAGTCCATCCTTTCTAAATATGTAAGCGCTCGGTTAAACTTTTACCTTAATGCTCAGTGTTACAGGAATTATTTAAACCGTTGTAAGTTCCAGTTCGCACAGGATCCGAAACAGTTTTATAATTTCGTTAACACTAAGCAAAAACAAGTTTTTACCCTTCCGCGCTATTTTGAAAACACTACCAAGTTTTTTCAAACAACATTTTCTACTGTACCTTATTCCCAACAGCCATACACTTATGCCGTATCTAAGTCGAATCTAATATTCTGCCCCACTATAAACGAAAGCTCACTGCTTAACGATCTTCAGCGTGTTAACCTGGTCTATTCGCCAGGTCCCGATGGAATCCCTGGCTGTGTGCTCAGATTCTGTGCGGAAGCCTTGTGCAAGCCTCTACTGAAAGTGTTTACCTTATCTATGGAATCTTCACAATTCCCTCATATATGGAAGGAGTCCTTTGTGATTCATCTTCATAAAAAAAGGTAGCAAACTGGATGCAAGCAATTACAGAGGAATCTCTAAATTGTCGGCTATCCCAAAACTTTTTGAAAATGTTATCACTCCTCATTTGCAACACCTTTGTAGATCAATCATATCACCGTGTCAACACGGTTTTATGAAACGCAGATCAACAACCACTAACCTCTTGGAGCTAACTTCTTTCGTAATACAGGGTTTAAAAAATAATCTTCAAACAGATGTCATCTACACTGACTTTAGTAAAGCCTTTGATTCTGTTAATCATTACATTCTAGTAAGAAAACTTGATCTATTAGGTTTCCCTGTTGATCTTCTAAATTTGATTTCAAGTTATCTGAATGGCAGGACGCAAAAAGTCCTCTTAAAAAATTCTCTTTCTTGTATTCTCTCCGAGTCACATCCGGTGTCCCACAAGTGAGCCACCTTGGTCCGCTTCTTTTTACCTTATTTATTAACGACCTCCCCTTGGTAATAAAATATTCGCGTGTACGCAGACGATGTAAAATGATGCCTCCAGCACAAGTACATTTCGCGCCATTTGGACTTACAATCCGATCTAGACAGCTTTCAAATATGGCAACGTGATATCGTATTAAACTTAAATAGCTCAAAGCGTAAAGATATGGCCCTTTGTCGTGTCAACCCATTACGCACGATTTAAACTTGAAGTGGGTGCTCTTTGGACAGAATAACACGGGTTGATGATCTTGGTGTTCTTCTGGACCATATTTCGACTATTTTAAATAAGGCCAGGGGTGTGCTTGGTTTTATAAACAGGTGGTCTAAGGAATTGATTATCATCCTTACATGACTAAAACCTTGTTTACTTCGTTAGTCCGTCCGATTCTTGAGTGTAGATCACTTGTTTGGAGTCCACAATACGTAGTCCACTCGGACCGTATGGAATCGGTCCAAAAAACTTTTTACTTTTTGCCTTGCAGCGCCTAAATTGGGATGTATATTACCTCCTTATTCCAGTAGACTACTTTTAATTAATTTACCTTCCCTAGCTAACGATGCTTGGAACAGTCTTTATTTGTAAGCTTATTCGTGGTGAAGTTGAGATCTAACTATTTGTTGCATGACCCTTACAGAGTATGTTCTGACTATAATAGACTTTATCCTTTTATCTGTAATCTTGACTCTCTGCCGCTCTTAAATCATTCAATTTTAACTTTTTTAATACATAATTAGATCCTACTAACACTAATATTTATTAGAGTTATTTTACGTTATATTCATTTCCTCGTTTCTGTTCTTTTTTCTATATCGCGTCTATCTTCTCGCGTATCGAGCCGTACGATACACGACAGCGCCCCTCGGTAGTGGGACCTGTTCGAAAAAAGGCTATACTAGGTTCGTTGAAAAGTATGTAACAGACATAAGGAAGTGTTTCCGACTATAACTCAAAAGAGAGTTTCAATTAAAAAAAATAAATTTTAATTTAGTGTTATGACCATAATCGCAAAAACGGAAGTTATTTTAGTTTTTCACATTTGTCCCTACCTAACTTCGCCTGCCCACCTATGCTGCTGGCGACGTGCTGCTTGCCGATTCTTATGGGAGTTGGGCAGACGCTACTTCTGCACTTTTATGTTGTGCAGGTGCAACATATGTTTCGCAACCGGAAGCACGTACGTTCGTGATTACGTGTTGATCTCATCCCTCGTCTTGATCGTCATTCGGATTAGGGTCAAGATGATAATGATGATCATCAGCTCCAATGATAATTTCTCTTCGACTTGGGTCATGGCCACTTCAGTTTGTAAGATTGCTAGCATGGGCTTGGCGTGAACGGCATCTTTGGCTTCGAATTTTTGACCCTTGGCTTCTACGGTGGAATTTTTATAGGTTACGAGGAACGTACCTTTGAGGTTGGTGGTCGTCCCGTCAATATTTATTGTGCCTGTGAAGCAGTTCAGCAGAATGGTCCCTGGTAGCAGCTCTTCCAACTTTGGGACGTGTTGGTTATTTGTTCTGGTGCAGTTGGCAGGTTTCCCTTTTAGTAAGTTTGGTAGGCAGGGTGAATTGATTATTTCTCTTATATTTCTATGTTTACAGATGGTTATTTCATTGTATTTATTACAGTTTACAGTTTTTTGAGTAAAGTTTTTCCTTACATTTAATTATATTTTCGCTTTCTATTTTATTGCCATATTGTTCGATTCTACCTGGCTTATTCCATATCTCGCTGCAAAGTTCCGATTTTTTTATAGGGATTTTTATGACGTATATTAACATTGTACCATTGCTCGCTATACTTATCTCCGCTATATGCAGTGCTTCTTCGAAATTGACATATGGCATTTGATCTGTTTCTAGTACCTTCTTTACCTGTCTAATTTCCTCATCGCCAAATATATGAGAACTGGTTATTTCGGCTTATTTCATGGTTGAGGTTCAGCATTCCTTCTTTTAGCATTTGGGTCTGAAACATAATAGTGGTGCTCATGTCTCATTGTCCATTTCCCTCATATTTTAGACTGTTGGTAATGCTATTGGTTACCTCAGCAATGTTATTTACCTTTTCTATTATGGCTCTGTTTAAATTGACTTGGTTATTATTGTTTGTCAACACTCCAATAATCTTCTCCTGTATCATATCGAAATCCCTGCTATCTGGAGATCCGGATAACCTTTTGTCTTTTCTTCCGATTCTTAACTCTTAGATTGTCGATTAATGTTTGGGATTTCTTAACTTCCTTCATGATAAACGGTAGTATTGGGTCATATTTTTTTAGTTCGGTTTGTTTTTTGCGTTGATTTTTTCAATAGTGTTCTGGTATTATCCAGGATAAATCACATGAATTAATCGAAAAGTTCCTGTGTGTACTTTTGCTGGCCCAGTCGTCAGCGTTACTATTTCGGAATTGGTGTTGTCAGTTATTTGTACTTTTGCTGTGCTTGCAGCCAGTAAGAACCTGTAAATTAAGTTTCAGTTTCGTATTAGCGCTTTGTAAATAATTCTTCCTTTTTCGTTGTACTTCCTTGTACCTAAATGACAGTTTTGTTCCCAATCTTTTGTTGTTCTTTACAGAAATTTCGTCAAAGTCTTTTGTTTTGCTGTGGAATTCTAAATCTTTCTCCTGTTAATTTTTTATTTTTTCAAAGGTTTCTTGTCATTCTACTTGTTGTAGGTTAGGATCATTTGCTACCTTCCAACCAAAAAATAGATAGACTGGTTAACTGTTAGTAGTAGAGTGAATAGAGTAATTGTATTTAACTATATATCTGCCTATAAGACCTCTTATGGAGTTATGGAGTTTTTTGCTTTTTGACATCTGATGATTTCAGTTAGGGTTGAATGGAAACTTTCGATTTGTCCATTTGCCACGCTGTGGAGTTTTGAACACTTCTATATTATATTTCTCCTGCATATTTCTCCCCTAAGATTTCCTTTTATAACATACGGGTTTAATCGTTATTTTAAGATTTCAACAAGTTTTTTCAAATCGAATAAATACATTATGTCTATGATAGACATGAAAAATTATTTCAAATTTATAATAAGCCTGGATTTCTATTTTCAGTATTATTTGATTCTTAAAGACGTTTAGGGAATTCTGCGATAGCTCTTACTTTTTTTGGATTTGTTTTAATTCCACCGTCTGCTATAAAAAATCCCCGGAATTCTACTTCCTTTTTGAAAAATTCGCACTTGTCCAACTGAACCTTCATATTTGCCTCTTCTAAAGTTCGGAAAATTTTACTAATGTCGCTTGCATGCTGTTCTTCTGTTTTGCTAAATATGATGATGTCGTCTATATAGACGAAGCATCTTACACCGACGTTGTCTCCAAGTATATCTTGTAGTGCCTTTTGAAATATAGAGGGGACGTTTTTGAGCCCAATCTCGTAAACTCATATTTACCCTGATTCACTGAAAAAGCAGTTTTCTCTATGTCGGATTTCCTTAAGGGAATCTGATGGAAACCGATTTTTAAATCTATAACGGAAAAGAACCTGTTTTTTCCTAACTGTGCAAGGACAAAATTAATATCTGGGATCGGGTACCTATCGGGAATGGTGGCCATATTCAACTTCCTATAATCAATCACCATTCTGAATTTTTTGGCCCGATGCATCTACCTTCTTATGTACGATACATATCGGAGAGTTGTAGGGCGATCTTGATGGTCTTATGACTTCGTTTTCGAGTAGCTCCTGTATTTGTTTCCCTACTTTTTTCCTGTGTGCTTCTGAGTAAGGATAGTGTCTTGAATAGATATGTCGGTGTTAGTACTTCTAATCGTTACTATCACTTTTGTTGTAAACGTTTTTGTTTCGTTTGGGTCACTGAACACTTTTGGGAATTCTGAGCAGATCTTTTTCATAATTTGTTTTTGAGTGTTATTGGCGTGTTCTAGTCGCAGATTTTTTACTTCTCGTTATGGTTGTTGATTTAATTTAATTTTTAGTTTGTCTTCCTTCATTATGAATCTTTGTCTTGAAAATGTGTCTGTTCCTATTTCTCTTAATGTGCCATTTCCTATCAGCGCCTCAAAGGACTCGAGTGCTGGCAAGAGAAAAAATTTGAGGTTACTGTTTTTCAATCCGAACGGGTTGGCTATTACATGATGAGTAACTAAAACAGAGCCACCAACAGATCTTACATGGAAAGGTTTTTCTTTTTCTTTTTTTTTAATTATTATATGTAATTTTTATTAGAGCCTGTGTATATCAGCATTTTGATCATTCCACGCTCACCGATTCTACAGTTTATGTACGGTAAGGAGGAGGATATTACTCTAAAAAATTAAGATCAACGAAGTCGGATTCGAATGGTTCGTCCTCACTTGTCACATGGAAGTTTCTTTGTCTTTTGTCAGACTGTCCAAATGTCTGCTGTTCCAATGGTATTTTATTTATCGTGTCATTAATAGGTCTGTTCATGTAGTTTATGCGTCTCGTCTGCATGCTTTGATCTATATCCATTGGTTCCGGCCGCTTTTAGGGCTTCAGCCGATGGGCGTGTGAAGGGGGTGCCGCAAAGTGGTTGATTTTCAAAATTAGCGACAAATAAGTATAGACGCGTTGATAAATTTCTGATACCGTCGTATTGCACTGTTTTAGAGACGTCATTTGGTACTCGAGTGTAGTGACATCTCGTTTGTTAGCGTAATGACCCGTCAACCATTTCGAGATAGCCGTCCAGTGTAAGAGGGTTTGATATGATTCTAAAACCGAATCAGCATTTCCCACGATCTTGTTCCTGATGACGTTAAGAATCCCATAGTACCTAGGTGAGCCGGCTGTTGTTGAATAAATTTGCAAGATTCTTTCTACACTTTTTTTCCAAGAACTGAATTCTCCTGCTTGTCCTGAAAATTCCTTAAGGCACATTACTACATCGGAAATTCTGTCCAGTTCGTTCATGTAGTTGCCCTCGATGTTTACTGGTTGGTCCCGTCTTCTAAGTCTTCTTTTTCGAAAATGTCACCCTCTTTGCATAAGCGGTAACGTTTCCAGAATTTCTAGCAGCCATGGCAACAGCAACAACAACGAAACGGCGGAAACAGCGACTCGAAATTCAGTTTAAGCGGGAAGATGAGCTCAAAGAAGAATTAGAGGCAGCTTCCGTTTCTTGGCTATGTAGGCGCACATAAGTATTGCAACAGAACTTTTTTTAATGATCACTGCCCTTAATTTGTCTGAATATTGCAGACAGAAACAGTGGTTCAACAAAGCAGTCAGCAACAATAGCGAATTAATTGATGAGTTAAAGCTTTTAACATCACATCCTTGCCAGATTGTCACTATTTATTGTTTATGCACAAATCACGTCAGGGTCACCAAATATTGAGCTAATACGCTTTTTTATTAGATGCTTTTGAGCAATTAAAAGAAGAGGTTTATTAGGTTTATTAATTTACCCTAGCTAATGGCTAAACGATGCTTTGAACAGTCTTTATTTGTAATCTTATTCGTGGTGATGTTGATAGTCCCGACTTGGTGAGTCGGCTAAGCTACTCTGTTTCAAGCAGATTCACAAGAAAATATATATCCCTAATCTTAAACCTTTGTAGATTTAACTATGTAGGGGTCATCTATGTTTCATTTCATTTCATTATGTTTCGACTATAATAGACTTTATACAATACAGATAATAATCTGTAATCTTGACACTCTGCCGCTCTTAAAGCAATCATTTCTAACTTTTTGTTAATTTAACAGAATTAAACAGAAATTGGCAACATTTTATTTATTATACATAAAATAATTTAGATATCGGTACGGTGGTATATCGGATAGGCAGCAATAAAAGCTATATTTATTAACTTATATCTCGGCAAAATATAGATTATCTTATTGAGATAAACTTCTCATATCAAACAAAAATACGACTGAGCGCGGTAAGAAAAGCTGTGATATCAATGGTTTCTTTTCTTTTCTCTTGAGATCTCCATGTTCATACGGACGGGCAGACGGACAGACGGACATGGCCAGAACGACTCGGCTATTGATCCTGATCAAGAATATATACTTTATATGGTCGGAATTGCTTCCTTCTATTACATCCTTTTCAACGAATAAGTACATCCTTTTACTCTACGAATAACGGGTATAAAGAGCAAACCATGTTCAAGCAGGACGAATTTGTTTTTATCGACTTATAAAGAATATAATTTATGTGCCTGTAACTTTAATGAAAGACCGCATACGAATACAATTACATAAAGTTATAAATATAATTTCTTACCTATAGAAACGTTCCCCCATTTTGTACGAACTTTAAAATTGTTTGAGTTCTTTTCTTCTTTAAACGTTGGTTGGATTTATTTTTGACTTATCTGAAATTTACCAAAAACTGTCAGTAGAACTTATAAATTTTACATTGTATTAATTCAAACAAAAACACCTCTTCAACTATGAAAATTACTAAAGTCCGATTTCGTGACGATTTAAAGAAACAAATCCAAAAACATAACTGCACAAGATTCTTATTCAAGAATTAAAAACCCCCGTAGTCAACTATCGGAGTGTTCTTTTCCGCTAGAATAAACATTGCGATGAGTTAAAACTCCGCCCAAGTGCATATGTCAACTGCGGAAGGAAGGCATGCCTGTTGCCAGTTACGCAACAAATCGGAGCTTAGTAACGGCAGTGCGAAACGCAAAGCTTGGAGAAAGTGAGTTTGGAGAGACAGAGTTCCTAGGAAGTGAGTTTGAAGAAACGGAATCTGTAGAAAGAGTTTTAAGAAACAAAGCCTGAAGATTAATTGAAGAATCACTCCAAGGAATAGGAGAACGAGACGACGACTTAGCAACGCCAAGCAACGTTAGCAGAAAGGGAGCTACAGACGTGAAAGTTTGCAAGGAGCACGATTGCTACATCGAAACAAAACAAACATCAAAACAATTAAGACGCCTTTCTACACTACGAATCCTATTGTGTTTTAACAGGCGGCCCAATCATAGGAAGGACCCGCCTGCGTAGCGGGAGTCTTGTAAAGACCCGGTAGACTGCTTCGGAGCTTGCGTAGCGCGTTCGTAAAAACCATGCATTAGGTCTACAGGCGCGTCCGTTCAGATTACACAGGGTTGAACGTGTTGCCTTTTCGTCCTGCGGTTGCTTGAAGGCAGCCGTTAGCTACCTTGACTCCGTTTACGCAGCAGCGTAGTCCACACCATCTAACACGAGGAGAGCGGCAGGACAGGGGAAGTGAGGCCGTCTCGGCTACTGATCCTGATCAAGAACATATATACTTTGTATAGTCGGAAACGCTACCTTTTCCCTGTTACATACTTTTCAACAAATCTAATATATCCTTTTACTCTACGAGTAACGGGTTTAAGAATACAATTTTTAAAAATACTGGTTTCAAGTCTATCCGTTTTAAATATTTAAGTTCTCTGTTAAAATCTATCGAAATTTGTATCGATCCGAAACATATTTATAATTACACACTAAGCGCAAAACAATTTTTTACCGTTTCTCGCCATGTTTGAAATTACTACGGTAACATCGGATCAGTCAATATCCGATCTATTTGCCAAGATCGTTTAAAAATGACGAATTCTACCCGATGGCAAGACGCAACGGGTCCTCTTTCAAATTCTCTTTCTTGTATTTATCCGGTGTCCCACAAGAGAGCTACCTTGGTCCGCTTATTTTTACCTATTTATTAACGACCTTCCCTTAGTAATTAAACATTCGCGTTATTTATGTAGGCAGACTATGTTAAATTATGCCTCTAGCATAAAGAAATTTTCTGCCATTTGGACTTATAACCCGATCTAGAAATCCTTCAAATATGGTGTCGTTATAATGTTATAAACTTAATGGCTCCAAGTGTAAGGATATGACGTTTTGTAGTGTCACCCCAATGCATGCTAATATATACATACACTCTAAGTGGGTGGGCTTTGGATAGATTAACATGAGTTGATGATCTTAGTGTTCTTCTGGACCCTAAACAAAAATTTTGAGAACATATTTCGTCTGTTGTCAATAAAGCCAGTTGTGTGCTTGGTTTTAAAAAAAGGTGGTCAAAGGAATTTGATAACCCTTATGATGAAATGATAAAGCAGTATTCGATGTTTGCGAGTACTGGAGACTATCTGGAAAAGGCGACAGGGAATCGTTTGTGAAAGTATCGGCTGTAGTTTAAGAGGCAGTGCATCGTAGATCGTCAGAGCATTAGTCTGAAATGGGCCTAGTCATGGTAAACTGTAAACTTTGAAAAGCAGATCTGCAGAAAGCGTTGTGCGCAGCGGCGGGCAGAGGCGAGCGTGAGGCGGGTACTGCAGGAGCAGAGGCGAGGTGACGAAATCTGGAGGACGCGGAGTCTTAAGCAGCCCGGAGTCTTACTCAGCGTGGAGTCTGAAAAAGCAAACCTTATTTGAAGACAAGCAGTGGCGAAAAGTTTTTAAGCTTGAAGAGTCTGAAGCAAAATCTAATCGGAAGAGTTGGCGAGTATTCTTAAGAAGCAGTGCATCTAATGGGGTGCAACCCAAAAATAAAGATAAGCTTTTTGAAACCGGCTGGCAAGCAGTAAAATAGGTTGTATATATGAAATTAATATCTTTAATTTATTAAATCGTAAGATATTCCTTAAAACTTTGTGTAAGCCTATTATTTATTCGAAACATTTAAATATAGTTATTTTTAATCTAAAACCATTAACCAACCATTGTAAAACGTTTTCAAAATCGCGAAAAAATAATGTTAATGAAATACGACGATTTGCGCTAAATTTAGCCAATACAGGTAGAAAAGGATAAACTCATTGCCCACTTTGATATTCAGGACGCAGATGATAACAGCTACTCAGATGATGTTCAATCTATAGCCCACTAGTCGCTCTTTATTTACACTGATAGATCTAGAAGCTAGAGTATCAACATTTGCAGGAACAGCTAAACCAGATGTACCTCATTCAATACAGGAGTTAGCGGAATGCGCTTGGACTGTAGAGTGGAGTCAGCTCCAACCATTCATTTTCTCCAAGCAATTGCATAGCGGAGATGCCAAGTCGTTTGCCCGTAGTCAGGTTAACATTAAAAAATATCGTCTGCTGAAGTTCATTACAAGTTAGGTGTGCACAGGAATAGAAACACCTTACATGAATATTTGTACATCGACGAGGAAAGCTTAGTAGAGAACTTTAAAAAGAGAGTTCCAGGCGCAAAGGCAAGCAAAATTATGTTGTACCAGAACTAAACTAAAGGTGCAGATCGAAGTCACATACAAGGAATCTTACAAGAACGAACAGCGCACAGTTGATATGGATGGTTCACATAGGTTCGATTCCAAACCAGAGCTTGTTCGCAAATGCTTCAAATGCAGGATCCGTCCCACATGAAAAATAATTGTAAGAAGAAGATAATAAATTAGGGAAAAATCAGGTCTTAATGTTAGCAAGTATAAACATACTGGTCGATACAGAAAACATCAAGAGGTGCTAGCTTGTGTGAGTAAAATAAATATAAATGGAACACACACATAAATTCACTTCTACCTAAGCTCCACGATAAAATAAATATAATAAAATGCTTATCCTTAATCCTTGTCCTTAATTTAATTGCAACACGTATTCACTCCCTAATGTTGCCAAGGCAACGGTCCAAACCAAAATAGAGTGCGGTCTGTTTCTATACGGCATTCTAAACATGTTAGGAACACCGTTCAACTCTGTCTAGTCCTCGGTGCCTCTATAATGCAAATATTGCTCCTTATAAATGAAGAGAGACCTTCAAACAGCCAAGCTGTCTCAAAACATTTTTTCCCCAAAACACACCAATTTACGGGTTTGTCAAGTATAAAAATGAGAAAAAGAAAACAATTCAATGAAACCAGCCTACAAACCAGTAAACAAACCATCCTGGGCTTTTCCCAATCTAATGGACCATGACTCCAAGCCCATAAAAACAAGAAAAATTTCCAGAATCATACCCAAAACTGTACGAACTCAAAAAATAGTCTCAAGCCACAGCCACATCATATTCACTGACGGATTAAAAATTAATATTAGCAATAGACTTAATGCAAAACTCAAAAACCAGCAGCTATTACCCAAACAGAATTAGATCACTTATGACACAATATGCTCTCAAAATTAAAATAAATTTCGTTAAAACAAAAAGAAAAAATTAAACACGGCAGTCAATGGTACATATGGTAACTTACACACCTGCAATTATATTAAACAATCCCACCAAATTTATACCAGACTCAACCAAATAAAAATAATACCACTTTGACTAGGACACACAAAAATAGCACACCAACACTACCTAAACCCAATTTCAATACCAAATTGTCCGTTTAAACAAGCCATATTTAACAACAAAAACCCTATACACCTGCTAAGCAACCCCGTCCCAGATAACATATAAAAATCCTATTATATCTAAAAATACAGAATTATACCATAAAATCTAAAAAAACAGTAAAAAACACAACAATAATTTTGCCAATTACCCACGTTATAGCATCGACCCTCAATTTTGCCACAAAAATGCCTGCTGAAATTTAAAACCGATGATGCAAAAAACTAATCTAATCTATCAAAGGTTTTGACGTTTTGTGCGGTTGTGGGCGAGGTTAAAATGTAATTAATCTAATAAGACAATAAGAAAAATAAAATTATGAAACAAAATCAGCACATTTTTTAAAGTGTCGGCGTTAAAAGTTTGGACGGCTTGAATTTGAAATTTATTAATATACCTGTTTATCCAATGGGCTTTTTCATTAGCTTTTGAATTAATTCATCTTATTGTTCAAATAATATATTTGGTTTATTTGTCAGCGAAAGGGTCAAACCAGTGCGAATGTTTAACTGAGTAGGTAGAGGACTGAGTTCAAAAATAAGAACGCTGAGTACAAAGATGGGCGTAAAGATAAGAATGTCTGCAAACGTTTGCTTAGATAAATAAGCATATAAATGAGATAAAGGACAACAATGATTGATTTACGTTAAACTTAACTATTACAATTGGTCTTGTTTAATGCTGCCGGCTGCGTGGCCCGACATGCCCACCTCGTTGGAAGTCACACTTTCAACAGAGTCCTTTAGGGCCAGGAGACACAACTTGTCTACTCTTGTCTTGTCTTGTCTCTTCTGATGATGTTTTCAGTACAGCACTCTAGTTAGGGGCCAACCCATTGAGGGTAGATTTTCCTCCTTAACAAAAACATAATCATTCACCGACAGACCAGACTGCTAAAGTAACGTTAGATGCTCTTCCTTTCACTTAGACCAGAAGATTTGCGGCAAACCGGATACGCGCTGCCATGTATCCAAGCGGTTGTAGTATAGACTTGTCATGTCAGGCTCATCGAAGGAACCTGGAGGAGCGCCGTTTAGGAAATGTCAAAATACCAAAGTGGGGAGAACGTAGAGGAATGAAATGTCAATCGATAGTATCAGATAGACAAAAATCATGCACCGACTTCTGGTGATCACTGCTAAGCTAAGGAGCAGCAGCTTTAGTTCCAATAGCTCGTTTTTGGCGCCGATAGTAGCGTTAGCGTTGACTGACCAAATTTTTTAAGGCTTCCGCCTGGTACATATAAAGCGCTTGATACCGTGGAGAAATACTACTGTGGAGAAATCCTTGATTAGCTTGAGATGCACAGCTTTGGTGGAGAAGGAAATAAATACTCAGACGTAGCACATATTGCGAGCCTTCGGCTTGTAAAAGAATGGACCGCAGAAATCGACTCCAGTGACCTGAAAGTCATGCGATCCGTTAAGCCGCTCCTTCGCAAGATCCTTCATAGTGTTTTCCACGAGACGAGGTAATGGTTTGCCCAAAAACATCGTACGCATCTATTCGTGGCCTTGGCCATAGTGTTTTTTCCACCAATATTTTTCCGCCAATAATTGGAACGAATTATACCAAAAAAGCTCTAGGGGCGGTATGAAGATTATCCTCATGGTGTTTTTTAAATTTATTTATTAGACATTTAAGATTAAGATTAATTAAAGGGAATAACGATGTAACAGTAAGGAGGGCAAATCCAGATCATCATTATTTCGCCATGCTACCGTTCTATCCACGGCTTGAGATTAGGAATCAGCTGCTGCGTCCAGCGAAGCTTTAGCCCGTTGTTCCACCTGTACTGCCATGTCTCCAGGGTGTGCTGCCTTGCTTTTGCTCGTATTGACCTCTTGGCGCAGGGGGAAAGGCTTCTACCATGGGTTTGGTTAAAGACCACTTTGTTTTCCTGCGCATATAGGTCTAGAGGCGGTATGCCTGCGATCACCAATGCCGCCTCGTTGGACACTGTTCTGAAGGCGCTGCAGTGCCGACTGAGCGTAGCTTTCTGTTTCAAGCGATTTTGCCCACACCGGGATGGCATATAGCATGGTCGAAGTGCTGTTACTGGTGACGTTCGTCAGCAGCCGTCTACTCGCCTGTTTTTGGCCTCGGGTGTTCAACATTAGGGTAGAAAACGCCCGATTTACTCCTGCTGCTTTCGAGCTAACGTAGGCAAGGTGTTCACGGAACGAAAGGCTGGTGACTATCACTATCCGTCTTCTCCTGCGCCAGCTCTAGCCCCATTGAGCTGAGCCATTTTTCAATGTCCCTGATGTTTTTGTTACACTTTTCCTCAGCCTTGCCGGGATGCTTGTCAACAACGAGCAAAGCCACGTCATCCGCGAAGCCTACGATCTCGCTCCTCCCAACCAGCGGTAGGCGAAGTATCTTGTTATACATGGAGCGGGCCACAGAAGTGGGCCAAGAACAGAGCCTTGCGGGACTCCACCGGTGTCCTGATGCCTGAAGACTCCTTCCGACGACTCCAACAGTAGGACCAGTTCCGAGAAGTAGCTGCGAATGATCCTGACTAGGTAGGCTGGAACGCCGAAACCAATTAATACTTCTAGGATCCGGTCCCACCTCGCTGTGTTAAAGGCGTTCCTGATGCCTAGTGTGACCATGAGGCAGTACTCTTTGCTAACCCCCTTCCATCTGGTGTCCTCGATTGCTTGGGCCGCTACTTCGACCACTCTGTTGACAACGTCGACGGTGGACCGCGCTTTCCTGAATACAAACTGGGACCAAGAGAGGTAATCCGCGTCAGCGATAGCCCTCTCTAGCCGAATGCAACCAGTTTCTCCTTGCCAGTTCCATCGATGAGGCATATCGCCCGGAACGATGAAGGCTCCTCGGGTGGCTTCCCTGGTTTTGGGATGAGCAACAGCTTTTTTATCTTCCAGCAACTTGGGAAATCTCCTTCAGTCAGGCACTTGGTGAACACCTTTGCAAACAAGTCTGGCTGGAGGTGGAGAGCAAGCCGAAGCACCCTGATCGGAATGCCGGATCTCCTCACTGCGTCGTCTTCGACGTGGTCCCCAGTGGGTGGGACGGTGGGGAGTAACCCATCCATCAAAGCAAACAGATTTTCCGCTACACTGCGTAGCATCGCTGGTCCAGTAGCTTGGGAATGCTCGTATATGCCTTCTTTACCACCACCTTGTAGGCACTTCTCCATGAGTCGCTGTCAGCAGAATCGAATAGGTCGAGGAAGCATTTCCGCTTGCTCACCCGTATGGCTATCTTGAGTGCTTTCCTGTGGTCTCTATACTCAGATTGACGTTCGGCAAATGACTGCGCACCTCTAGCGCGTTGATAGCGTCGTCTGGCGGAGAGGCAATCTCGACGAGCCGTCTAAATCTCCTGGTTCCACCAGTGGACAGGGGCTCATTGTCGACTATGCGTCCTGCTCGTTTGCATGCTGGCGTCGCACGCGGACTTCAGCTGCCTCATTAGTGCCACTGCCGTCAGCTCAGCTCCTTCTCTGCTCACCGTGGGTAGGAACTGCTTTCGGAATAACTGCGTGTCCAGGGTGACCGTCTTGTATTACATTGTAATAAGTAATAAGTAATAGCTCAGTGTAATAGATATTGAATAGCTCAGAGCGTCTGTTCCGTTTGAATCGTTTTATTTGAATGAATTCTATGTTGCTGTCTTTGGGTACAGCTACCCGTACATGGTGTTCTTACATATTGTCCATATTGTATATACATATACATGTGTATGCAGAAGGCATACATATGTTATGTATGGCTTGACCACTTGAGCTGCTAAGTGCATGCTCAGCATTCTCACGCTCCGCGATCGGCTTATGTATAAGCGTTAGATCGTATTTCATTGGCTGGAGTGTTTATGTAAGTGCATGTGGTCTTTGATGTGAATTATGTTTATTTGTGTTTGCAACAAAGTGTCACAATGTATGTACGTTACTTATATATATGTAGAGTAGAGTTATAGTGAGGGTAGATACACTACACCTCCCTTTTTAGAGAAATGACGTAATATATGTAGTCATTTAATTAATTAAAACATTTTTTTTCTTATATTATTTCTTATTTATCCTTTCTATTAGAAAAAGTTTGGTCTCAGAATAATTTGTGTAAAAGAATTTTTTTTTTTTTTTATATTTTTTTTTTTTTTTTTGTTGTTTATAATTACGTTATGCTTCTATTTTTAACTTTCTTAGACAAAAACTTATTTAATTTTTTTTTTCGGTTGATCAGACCTTTTTTTTTTTTGGTTATTTATTTTGTATAAAACGTTTCATTAATTATATATTTTTAACCTATCCTTATGAACTTTCTGTTCTTTGTTCTTTTTATTCCTAATTACTATGTTATTGTTTTCTTCGATTCTAATTACTTCGAATGGCCCTAGATACGTTGGTTCTAGTTTGTGACCTGTTTCGTTTCTTATTAAAACGTTATCTCCTACTTTTAGTTTAAAATCGCTAACTTTGTTATCATAACTGGTTTTCTGTTTTACTTTATTACTTTCTAATAATATGCGTGCTCTTTTATACGCGTTTTCTAGTCTAAATTTAACTTCTTTAGCGTAATCATCTATGTTATATATAGGGTCTATATTATCTATGTTACTAAATTGTTTTGCTAAATTACTAGTCTTACCAAATACTAGTTCATATGGACAGTAATTATGCGTTACGGATGGTGTAGTGTTAAAACAGTACACAAAATATTGTAACCATATGTCCCAGTCAGTTTTATCTACTGATATATATGAACGAATGTACTCATTGAAGGTTCGATGACTTCTTTCAACGGTACCTAATGTCTGGTGGTGGTGTGCTGTAGACGTTATATTGTCTATTCTCAGATATTTGCATAAGTCGGCTATAATGCTATTCTTGTATTCTGTTCCCATGTCCGTAATGAACGTCTTCATTGGACCGTACTTCAGAATGAATGATTCAAATATAGCTTTTGCGACTGTATTTGCATTTTTGTTGGGAATTGGTATGGCAACTAAATATTTTGTTAAGTCACAGATTAGAGTGACTGCATATTCATTACCATTTTCCGATTTGGGTAGTGGACCTATAGTGTCTACTATCACTCTGTCGAAAGCGCAAGTTGGTGTTTCCGTTATTGTAAGGGGTGTTTTTGTATGCGTCGTTGTTTTAGACGTAAGGCATTTTTGACATTTATTAACGTACTCTTTGATATGACGTGTCATATTTTTCCAATAATAATGTCTTTTAATTTTTTGCTAGCGTTCTTGTAATGCCTGTATGACCTCCTTGAATTGGATCGTCATGGTATGTAAACAGTATCGCTTCTTGATCTTTTTGATCATATATTTGGGTCACCGGCTTGAGTAGCGCTACTCTCAATATTTTCAATAATTTATTGCCCATTTTTTTAAAAGAGTCTATTGAAATTGTTTCAAAGATCTTTTCGCTCGGTGCCACTTTGAGTTGGCTGATCTCATGTATACCGGCTTGTGTTTCAAGCCTTTGGAAGAACTGACCTAAGTCTAGAATTCCATTGGTGTACAGATCGCTAACATCAATTCTTGCTATAACTTTATTTCCATGTTTGAATAAACATTTTGATTCAGTTATTCGCAGAGTCACTACTTTTCGTATTTCGTCATTATTAATGACTTCATATACGTTGGGCTTAGAAGCGTTAACAAGAGTTTCTTCTTGTTTATTTATATTAGTATCTGCGCAGATATTTTTCTGTTTACTTTGCTGTCTTGTAGTGACTTTTAGTACATTTGCTGATATGTCTTTCAGCTCGTTTATAGTGATACGTGACAGTGCATCTGCCACAAAATTATCTTTTCCCTTTAGGTATTCTACAGTGAAGTCGTATTCTTCAAGCTCTAGTCGCATGCGAGTTAATTTTGAACTGGGATTGGTCATAGAAAATAGATATGTTAAAGGTCTGTGATCTGTTTTGATTGTGAAATGTTTGCCATAAATGTATGGTCTAAAATGGGTAATTGCCCAATGAATTGCCGCTAACTCTTGTTCCGTTGTACTCTTATTGCTTTCCCCTTTTGTAAACGAACGTGATGCATAAGATATTGGGAGCTGAATTCCGTCTCGGTTCTGGGTTAAAACCGCTCCACAAGCTTGTTTACTAGCATCCGTTATGATGCAAAATTCTTTGCGAAAATCAGGATATTGTAATAATGTGGGGTGCATAAGCTTTTCTTTAAGGTATTCGAATGCGTTTTGGCATTCGCTTGACCATTCAAAAGGAACATTCTTTTTACATAATCTAGTTATGTGCCGTGAATAGTCGGCGAAGTTCTTTATAAATCGACGATAATAGTTGCAGAATGCTACAAATCGTCTTGCGCTGTCCGCATCGTGAGGGACAGGATAATTTTTGATGACGTCATATTTTTTGTCATCTGGCAAAACTCCTTTGTCTGTGCATTTGTGACCTAGGAATGTCACTTCATGCATGAAAAATGAACATTTTTCCGGATGCAACTTTAGGTTATATTTCCTACATATATTAAAAACATCAGTTAAGTTTTTAATCATGTGTTTTTCGGAACATCCTATCACCATTAAGTCATCCATATAAAGGAATGCCTGAGAAGGTTCTAAACCAGAGAATGATATAGTCATCATTCTCTGAAATGAATTTGGTGCTATTTTGAGACCAAATGGTAATCGCGTGAAGCGATATGAGCCATTGCTTGTTGAAAAAGATGTTATATTTCTTGAGTTTTCTTCAAGTTCTATTTGATGGAAACCTGACATCAAGTCAAGGCATGAAAAGTATTTAGCTCGACCTAGTTGATCTAAAATGTCATCAATTCTAGGGAGTGGGAATTTATCAGAAAGTAGTTTCTTATTAATTTGACGATAGTCAATTACTAATCGCCATTTCTTTTGTTCTGAATTCGGTAATGATTTTTTCGGAACTAGCAAGAGTGGGCTGTTATATTCAGATACAGATGGTTCTACGATTTTGTCGTTAATTAATTTCCCTACTTGTTTTTGAATTTCTTCGATATGGCTATGCGGGCTTCTGTAGTTCTTAATATAAATGGGTTCATCATCTTTAAGTCTTAATGTTTGTTTATAAAAATTATTTGTTGATATTGGTTCGGTTTCCAGTCCGAACACATCACTATACTTTGTGCATAATTCAGTTAATTGACTTTTAAATTGTTCTGGAAAATTTTTCTTCAGTAATGATAGTACTTTTTCGCTTCTATCTTCTAGATTGGTATTATGAATGTCATAATCTTTAAGATTTTCATATTTGATTTTGTTTACTTTGACCATTTGGTCGAAATTAGTGGTATTTAGAAGTCGAATATATACATTTTTTGATGCTGCTATTGTATTCGCAACATAAATTCCATTATGTATTTCCTGATTAGGAACGAATATTTGATCATTTACGCTATTGATGTCTATTTTCCGAATAACTTGTGATCTGGCTGGCAGAAGAACTGTATTGTTGCCAGCGCTATATGTTATTGGGACATATATTGGATAATTTAAATTTTGGGGTCTAATTATAAACCAGTCTTCACTTGGTTTGAAGTCAAGTTGGCAATTGAATTTTTTTATAAAGTCAATGCCTATTATTCCATCACATGGTATTGAAAAATTTGAGTTTACCAAATGAAATTCATGTGGAATAATATATTTTGTTGATTGAAGATCTATTAGGGTTGTTCCTTGAGACTTTATTACACCTTGGCCTATGCCTTGGATGTTTATTATTTTGTCATCCTGAATTTTGAAGTTATCTGAATTAACTTTTAAAAGTGAGATATCTGCACCAGTATCAATGAGAAATGTTAACTTGTTATCAGTTGAATTATTGTAAAAAGTTACGAATATATTAAGACTATAATTGATGGAATGAACTCTAGCATTTATTGATTGTTTCCTAAAGGGGTCTGTGAGTTTTCCGACGTGTTTTGCGTCACTCTCACATTGTTGGTATTGTAACCTTGGTTGGAGTTGCCGCGGCCTCTACCTTGGTTTCGGCCTCGTCTTCCTCCACGGTTGTTATAGTTATTACTATTATTGTTGCCTCGGTTGTAATTGTTGCCATTTCTGCCGCGATTATAACCTCGGCCCCCTCTATTATTGTTATTTGCACCTCGTCGATAATAGAGTACAGTGTTACTCTGACCTGTTATCTCCGTGCAGCTGTTTACAAATTTAGATATGGCATCATTCATGTTTGTGAATGTGCCTGCTTGCATGATAAGTTTTACCTTATCAATGGAGCAATTTTTCGTCATGGCCTTTACAGCTGTGGTAGTGCTGTATTTATTGGCAAGAGTTTGGCCTAAACCTTCACTGATATAGGCGCCCTCAAGGGCCTTTGTCAGTTTCTCCACCTCTTGGGTGTATTGGTTGGCCGTTTTACTCTTTTGTTGGAGACTGAGAAGCTTAGCTGATATAACTTCTACCGATTCTCCTTTAACTGCACTTGACAGTTGGGTAATGATTGCAGCAATTGTCTGCTCATTACTTATGAGGTTTCTTGCATGGCCTTTAAGTTTGGTTTTTATAACCGAAACAGCTAGAGACTCATGCTCACCTTTGATTGTATCTACAATGTTTAGAGCATCTATAAAACTTGTTAAGTTTTCAGCCTTACCGTCAAAGTCGGGTATAAGCTTTGATGCTGTATTCAGAAAATCAATATTGGACTGTGCCATTATGTTTTCTGTTTTAAATTTTTCCTGATTAGTGTCTTCAGCTAATGTTAATATAGCTGGAATTGTTAGGTTTAGTAGGTCTTTATCCTCGATGTCGGTATATTTTTCTTCCGACTCGGTGACCTCTAAATCGATTTCTTCTGGTTCTATTGATTCAGATTGTTCGTCTGTATCAATCGTTAAAGGGGTATTTAGTATTGTTGGAATTGAAATTTCCAAACTAAATTTCCTTTTAACTGCTATCAAGTTTAATCGAAGTTTGATTAATAGTCTTGATAACTTAGACCAGTGTTCAGAATTAAGTGTTTCTCTATGTTCGTATATTAGTGTTCGTGCTTCATTAAAGCAGTCGACTAATGTAGATGCATGTTTTTTAATTGTTTCAGCCTGTATAGGCCTATTGGGCGATAAGCATTTATATGTCTTATCGAATTTAGTTTTAATATTTTTAATTGTTGTGCATATTTCATGCCATTCCATGCTCTAATTCTTACGAACTGTTATTATTTCTGTTGACCCTAGTATTGGGTTTGATATTTCTACAACTTCTGCGATAACATTTGGTATTGAATTTAATACCATGATTTCTTGTTCTCTTTCCAACCCGAACATTGGAAAGAACTCGCAGTTGTAGGTGTTAATGTATAATATTTGCAACTCGTAAAGGCTTACGGGTTGCTCGGCAAGTATAAAATATAGTCTACTTGCGAAGTGGGGGTCTCTACTTAATATTTCATTTATAGTATGTTTGATATTCTTTTTTTTTTTTATATATATATATGTAAAGATAATTTCTATTTAATTGAATATTCGAAATTTGTACGCAGGGTACTACTTTAGACCTTATCTAGGTCCAATGCCTTACTCAAGTATTTCTTCTTGAGGCATCTGTTATGTAGTTTGTACAATTTCGTTATCATACTCGCACATAGCAGTACTACTATTATTATGAGGAGTACCGTAATTATTTTAAGTTCGGGCTGTGATACCTGAACTGTATTGATTACGTTTGCGGTGGAGTCCGCTATATTGGAATTTTTGTCTAACATAGTAGACAGTTCCGAAATGATTGTCTTTAGGGGGTCTATCTTCGGTATGGAATTATCTTTAATGCTCATTCAATTTTAATGACATGTAATATAATTGTTTTACTTATTAGGTTTCCTAATTTTATTTCTAATTTTTATTTGATTTGTGTATGAATATTTATTTAGTCTATAAAAACTACCTAGACGTCTGGATTTATGACGTTCTCAAAATGCATTGCGACGTCTTCGTCGCGGCTAGCTATTTCTTGTAATTCTTCCGCGTTAATATTGAGCCAGCAGTAGGCAGTAAAACGGACAGAAACAAAAATGCGCGTATAGAGGCGCCCTAAAATAGTTCTATGAATATCGCTGTACTTGTATACATCTATAATCATATTTATTTGATTTGCCTAATTTTAAATTGAAGAGAAAATTTATTTTAATTTGTGTTGAATATTTTTATATATTCAATGAAACGTTTTTTTTTGAAGTATTATATATAATGTTATTATATATAATATGAAAAATAAAAATCTATTTTTTCTTGTATTTTTAGAAAGAAAATTCTCTTTAAGAAAGTTATTTTTTTTTTAATCCATTTTTAAAATGTTATTCATTTAAATTTAAAATGTAAAATTTTATTTTTGAAATAGAAAATTTAAAGTTGTTAAAGTTACACAAATTATTTGCAACTGAGTATATATACTCAGTGCCAGAGACATGGAAATTTGATAGTGCTAATGTGGTTGGCTCACAAGTCACAATTTACAATTCAATAGGATTTTTTAAAAAAAAATATCTCCAACCACATTTTTTAGTATAAAGCCTAGCATAAAGTTTTGTTAGTATTTCCAAGCAGCGGTTTCCCGCCTCGGCTTGGGTTTATTTTAATTCTAAGGCGAATTGGGGCATTTGCATTTAAGCAGCCCGTTTGCGTGTCTTCGCACTTTGGCGAAGTTCTTGTTCAATGGCTTCCAAACGCTCTTGGTAGCGTTGTCGTGCTGATTCTTCTTTTGCCAACTGGGTCATTTCCTTGACCAGTCGGCGTTGTTGTAGTAGTTTAATCCTCCGTCCTGAGCGTTTGTGCTTTCGTAGTTGTTTCTTCTCCTGCCGTGCCCGGTACTCAGCTACTGTGAGTGGGCGTGGTCCATCGGCGTTGTTTAACTGCAACGCTTCCTCTAGCGTTGGCTGGTCCCGTTGCACTTGTGGTTGTGCATTGGCGAATTGTGGCTCGTCTGCCATCAATCGCCGCTTGTTCTTCTGTGTGTGCTGTGTTTGCGTGTTTTTGTGCGTTTTTGTGTGTGTTTTTGTGTGTTTTTGTGCTTTGTTTGTTTCAATTGAACATATATTTGCATTTAATGCGTCCAAGTACTACAAGTACATTTTAGTTATGTTTGTGTGTTCACACGTTGAATATAATAGGCACAAAATGTTGTTTTTTTTTTTTTTTTTTACACAAACACAATACACGATACATAATCACAATACACAGAGGCACAACACAGAGGCAGACTCGAGACCAAGTCACGGTCGCCATGTAATAAGTAATAAGTAATAGCTCAGTGTAATAGATATTGAATAGCTCAGAGCGTCTGTTCCGTTTGAATCGTTTTATTTGAATGAATTCTATGTTGCTGTCTTTGGGTACAGCTACCCGTACATGGTGTTCTTACATATTGTCCATATTGTATATACATATACATGTGTATGCAGAAGGCATACATATGTTATGTATGGCTTGACCACTTGAGCTGCTAAGTGCATGCTCAGCATTCTCACGCTCCGCGATCGGCTTATGTATAAGCGTTAGATCGTATTTCATTGGCTGGAGTGTTTATGTAAGTGCATGTGGTCTTTGATGTGAATTATGTTTATTTGTGTTTGCAACAAAGTGTCACAGTGTATGTACGTTACTTATATATATGTAGAGTAGAGTTATAGTGAGGGTAGATACACTACAACATCATTGGCTTGGGCTGCTATCTGGGCGTGGGACGAGGAAGGGCATCCCAGGTCGTAAATGATGGCCAAGTGGTCACTGCCAGTGTATTCCTCGCTGAGTCTCCACCTCGCTAGCCTGAACGACGAGCCGCTAGTGAATGTGAGGTCCACCATAGAGCCCAGTCCGGCACGTGTGCCGGTTTCCTTGGTTTAGAAGAGCGAATGGCTCCAGCACCATCCTGCCTCTCGCGTTGGTGGTTGAACTGCCCCAGCTCTCTGACCATGCGTTGAAGTCGCCAGCTATGAGAACATGGGTGTGGCCTCTAGGTTTTAGGTTGCCGTGCAGTGATTCAGGTTAAGCTGAATTAAGCGCATCATTGCATTGCCTTTGGTGCTCCTTTAGCCGCCAATGGGCACTTCCGTGTGCCTGCTTGATGGTTGGTCGCTTGGCTTCCTCTGCTTGCGCACATGAAGCACTTAGCCTCGTTAGGGCACTCAGCGGCCTTGTGTCCCGCGGACCCGCATCTGAAGCAGCACTGGCTTTTGTCTACGGTGCTTCTAGAGTGGGCCGCTATGTGGCCTTCCTCCAAACATTTAAAGCATGTTTGGCGTGGCTTCAGTTCCTTGATCAGACATTGGGACTATCCTACCCTCAGCTTGCCACACTTGATTAGCGGGTCCGCCAGATTGGCTGGAACTGCTATTACAGCAGTCTTACCTACATACTGCGCTTAACGGAGGCTCTTGATAGCAACCACTGCTACTGGGATCTCTGCCTGGGCCTCCAGGACCCTCTTCAGCTCGTCTTCAGTAGTAAGCTCGTCAAGGGCGCGAATCAAAAATACTTTTGATTGTGTTACCGCGCGAAGGCTGGTGCGGTCTCCTAGCACCGCTTCCATGTCCACCTTGAGCTTCTGCGTCAAGTCTTGGGCAGAGGCACGTAGCTCGAGGAGCAGTTTACCTTTGGCCATCCTCTTAACCCTGTTTAAGTTTTTCCCGATAGCCCTAAGCCTGGCGTCCTGGCCTCTTGTGACCAGTGACAGCACTTCGCGCATCGGGACTCTCCCTCGGCGGTCTCTACCTGCGCGGTCCGGGCGGTCGCTGCTGCAGTCTGGCTTGTGGCTTACTTTCCGCTGCAGTGGTGTGGGGCGGAGCCCTAAGTAGGCGCTGGGGTCCCGCTGCCTTCTGGTAGTCGGATCGCTGGGCTTTCTTCGCGGACAGCGGACAGCGATCCTTTGGTTTAGGACTATCCGTGCCCTTACTCGGTCCTTCGTGGCTGGAAGGGCGCTTAGGTGTGGTCTGTTGGCTACCATCTGTTCTTACCGTGCGGCCGAAATGAAAATTCTCCGCCTCCGGCAGCCTTGTGCGTAGCTTTAGTTGGAGCTTCTTCAATCTGGCGAATGAGTTTTTCATTGCCAGATTAATGCTCCTCACCCCGTTGAGGTTGACCATCTCCTCGATTTCTAGCGGGGGGATCTTTATCGGCTTTGCTAGTTGAGCTCTGGTAGCGGGGGATGTCGCTTCTAATGGCCTCTTGGGGGTGCCATCGCTAGGGTTCTGGGGTAGGGTCCTTAGGACCTTTTCCCAAAAACCAAGCTTTCTACCAAGCTTGGCTACCAGACCGGGAAGCTTTAGCCGTTTACCAGCACTTCTATCCCATCTGACTGCGTGATCAGCTGGCGTGACCGGCAAGTCTACGTGGTGGCAGCCACGACGGTGTTGTTTTTGAGATTTTCCAGGAGAGCCAACTCGGTGCACCCGACTACTTGCGCGTGTTTCGTGCTTTCATCTTTGGCTTTTCAGTGAGACTACCAGATGGCCGGGAACTCGCAGACTTCAGAGGAGAATGACGATTAGATTTAAGGCCGTGGGAACGTTTTTCATTTCCTATTAGCCACAAGGGATAGAACCTACATAGGTACCCTCGGACCGTACATAGGTAACATCCGTAGGGCGTGAGGAACTGTATGTTGTGGTAGTTCACCACTTTGTGCTCACGCTCTGCCCATTCTGTTAAGTCAGGGCGCATTCATCGCCCTTGTTGTGTCTCTTTCTACTGGTAACATCTCCGATTTTCTGCTCGCATGCATTGCTTGGTCCTTGAAGGAGAGCTTACGGTCTATTAGGACTCCCAGATACTTCAGTGCTACTGCTGAGACGATTTCTTCACCCTTAACTGCGACCTGCATGATCTCAACGGTATATCTGCTGCTCAACAGGACTTCTTCGGTCTTATGCGTATACATTCCTAGGTCGACTTTATCGAGCCATTCGATGATCGTGCAAAATTGCTGTTGTCCTGGAGCTCCGGTATTGTTTTGGCAACGGAACTGTTATGCCTCTGTGCTTGCTGATGACCAATATTCCATCATACAAAATGTTCCACAAGATCGGTCCTAGTACCGACCATTAAGAAACACCCACAACGACTTGGTGACTTCTTGGACCGGCTTATTTTACATACCATAGCCCGCGGTCCCTGAAGTAGTTGCCAATTACACTCCGTACGTACCTGGGTATGCCTATGTTGCGCATTGCGCCATCTGGTGGTAATTAAGCCTTTCCGCATTTTGGACTTTTCCAATTACTCGGGAGGAGGCTCCCAAATTATTCTGGCACGCTGCTTGCACTGCCAATGAGTGATGGCAACGCCGGCAGGGGTACCATGGGTTCTGATCCATTGGCCATTCTCCGATCACCTATAGGTACAAACAAAGTGAAACAAGCTTCACAAGCTATGGAAACGGCACTCGGCCCTATAACTTTTGGATAGGTTTACTGTCCCCCGAGATTTATATGAACTACGGACGGATTCAATGTCATTCTGGAAAAGCACTAGAAAGAAGCAACAATAGAACATGTGTGCTCCACCTTGCACAAGGATTAGAAGCGATCATACCGTGAAAGCCTGAAGCGTCGTAGAAATCGACTGCCAAAAATAAAGGCGCATACACGGTTATATAAGTCTGACGTCCTTAAATGACAAACGTTTTTTGACTTAAACTTTTTTTAAAACTTTGTATAATTTTAATCTTTGAGTTAAATTTGATACAAGATTTGATAATATGTGTAAGTACAGTTACAGAAAAGGGTTTCCGAATTGATTTTTGGTCAGGATCACCCACCGAATGGATTGGGCCATGTCCGTATTTCAGAAGTTGATAAAAAAATGGTGAGAGATTATTAAGATAAGAAGATTATCTCACACACACTCTTTAGGCTTAAATGGTTTTATTAGTTCTTTTACCATTTTTAATCGATGTACAAAATGTAGGTGTTTTTGTATAAAAAACAGCACAACAATAGAGTTTCGCTTGGGAATTTGCGTACGTTACAATCCTGACATAAGAAATCCATCGCACCGATATCAATGCATTGCGTTGTGCCATCCATTGTATTATCATAGCGATATGCTGCAGGATTCAAGTCCGTCTCATTGATTCTGCGCCGCACATGTCTGTTTTCAATTTCTTGATCATCACGGGCAGCAGAACCACGTAGTCATCGCATTATTGTTTTCAATTTATTTTTGTGTGTGTAAATTTGTAGCCTTTTTTGCAATTCACGCTGACGAAGATTTGCCACGCTCTTCTACTTCGAGTTACAATATTTGAACCACAACTTGTGGCATTATTTCTCTAAGCCAAATACGTTAAAAACGTCTATAAAATAAGATAACTTAGGACAAATTCTTTTAATCAATCAATGCACTATGTAGCTTGACTGCACGAAAACAGCGAATGAAACAACCAAAAGTGCGCAGTCGATCTACGGATATCCTCAATGAGCGATAATATTTGACAAAAAAACATACGTCTAACACAGATATAATACGAATCCACAAAGAACAACATTCCTTTCAAGGTTTTCATTGGGAAAACTCGTCTTATCTTAGCAAAAAAAAGCAAGAAAATATTTTTGACGTTTGTAGCTAAAAACGATTTATTATATTTTGCGGCTTATCCACAGATTTTCCGGTATTTTCGCATAGCTAGTTAACCGACTTGGTCAATAAACGGTGATAGCAAGGCAAGTGAACTATACGGCTCTACTACTCCTTTGGTATTTAATGTTATACCACAAATTAGCACGCTGAACCAGACGCAGCAACAGAGAAGTCCCGTCAGTGAACGTCAGTGATTGATGTTGAAAAACGTACAGGTGTAACCAAACGTACTGCAAAACAGCAAATTAATTCACGTAATTGCTAAATGCTACAATATCACTGTATTTTTGCTTCTCCGTAAATACTGTTTATGGCCAAGACAACTTTTACTTGCACAGCAGCTAAAAAAAATTTTAGACTTTGTGATTACTGGGCCAACCAAACCAAGAGTATTGTAAAACCGAGTGAAGGGTGAAATGAGAGCCACGGCCGATATCACACCGTATCCGCGTCGAGGCCTAGCGTTTTTGTAAATTCGCCTCCATCGTCCGACTTCAAGAAGGACTACTTATCATCTTTCGAAACTCCTTCCAAATCGACTGGTACATTTGAACACCACTTTCTTAGTTTAAAAGTGCCTCTGGACAAGACTGCGAACGTCTGCTGCATATTAATTCCCAAGTTGCTGCCTGGCGCATCGCCAGGGTTGTGCATCGCTGCTCCAGAAATTATGCCAAATATTCCCACGTCGGATTTAAGTTTTGTAGGGTCCTCCAAATGCTCCTCCCAGCCCAGCCAGTTAGCATAGCTCCCAAAAAATGTTGGAAGCTCAAGAGGGGGTATCGACGGTATCCTATTCCGGAGTGAACGCTGCTGATGGCCAAAATCACACTGATAAATGCCGCCAGCAAAGATTGAGTGGGGGTGAACTTGCGAGGTGCGTTTTAAAATCTTCTCCCGAAATCGTTCCACTCTATTATATATTGCAGTCACCTTGCGCTTTAAAATTGTCAACCTGTTTGCATCAGCAGTAACATTTCTAGAACTTTCAGCAGCCATGGCAACAGCAACAACAACGAAACGGCAGAAACAGCGACTCGAAATTCGTTTCAAGCGGGGATATGAGCGAAAAGAATTAGTGGTAGCATCCGTTTTTTTGAACACAAATGGAGCACGAATATGCAATCCCAACGGTTACTTGTTACTTTAATTTTGTCTGCCTGAATTTTGTCTGAATAGTGCAGAGACAAATTGTTGTCCACCAACGCACAGCTTTGAATAATTTTCACTACATATTGCTTAAAAACAAATCACGTTGGGGTCACCAAAACGTTGGGAAAATAATCTTTTTTATGGGATATTCTTAAAAAAAAACCGTTTAATTGTTGCGATTTTAACCGATTTCTGTTCATTTTATTATTACGAAGTTTACGAAAGCTAAAGTTGAATTAATTGCAGAGCGAACAGCATAACGCAAAGGCAAAGGTGCAGGCGAAAAAGTACACGAGAGAATTCGCAGGAGAGGAGACCTTAGATGCACACGCAGTTGATCTGCATTGGTAACGAAAGCTGAGTTGCCGTAAACTAATGTCTCTATTGTAATGTGACCAGAATTTCCAATGTTGGCATAAACCGAAAACATAAATTTAGGAGGTGCTGGGGACTGATTCCTGATCGAATGATGTGTGTCGGTCACGCACAAGCCAGCAATTCCTAAATTTATACATTCTAAATAAGCCAACAGTTTAACTCTGCGGCACCTCAGCTGTGCATCAATATCAATATCTCTGTTATCTAAGCTGCCCTCTCTCGCGCTCTCTCTAGTTCTCTCACACCTTTACCTTTGGACTCGCGTTCTGCAGTTCGCTCTGCATCTCGGGCGCTAATTATCATCCCCTTTCGTGACTTATACATATCGCTTTTTTTTTAGTTTTAACAATCGTATCGGTTCATATAAATTTACAGTCGTGCTGGACAATATAATTTTGTATTTTTTTATATTTTTGATGTAAGTTTCTTATTTCTAATGTGCATTGGCTTTATTATATTAAATTGTTCCCCTGTATCGTTTTGTGGATCATCAAGCTATCTTGTTTAATTTGTGTTAGACTCAACATATACTTCGCGTCACCAGCTTAGCGCCCCTTGAGCAAAAGTCTTTGATGTGAGATATTTAGAAAACTGTTTAAGAGAGAGTTAAGAGAGAGAAAGTTAAGCAAGTTTTTTCGATTCATTTCGAAAAAAATGAGATGTTTAACTCTTAAATATTTAAATTAGAATATTTTTAATGGAAATTAATAATGAGTTGATCCTCCTTTGTTTTCAAGGACTTCACACATTCGTCTGGGAAGTGAATCATACATTTTTTGTAGGTAATCCAATGTTAGCGTAGACCAACCGAGTTTTACTCCGGTCATCGATTCCTCTTAAGTGGCATATTGTTTACCACCCTCGTATACCTTCCCAGCCAACCATCTGCTGTCCACCGTATGACTGTCGACATCACAGGATCTATAGAAGCTAGAGAGTTGAGATTAAGCTTACCGTTTCCAGAGACATAGCGCAAGCTTGTTGATTCATTTTACGCCCTACACTTATGAAAAATGTGTCGATATTTTTTAACAGTCCATTTAGTTGGTTACTTAACGTAACATAAAATTATATTATATCAAACATATTAAAACGATGAATATAGTTGTGAGGAGTTTTAAAACTCTCCACAAGTCTCGTGTAGGGGAGTGGCCCAGCAACAGCCGCGATGCAAGGCAGCCAGGGCATAGCGGAGAGACTGTGAATTAACGGTACCCCGTTAGGTCTTGTACGCGCGGGCCAAGGGTACAGGGGTCGAAAGGTAACGGTGCGGATGTCGGACAGGCACCGTGAACTAACGGTACCGCTCTGAACCTTGGACTCGAGTTGACCAAGAGAGAGGTCGACCGGTAACGGTGCGTGCACAAAGAGAACGCACCGTGAACTAACGGTACAACTGTTGGACCTTGTACCCGAGCGGGCCGTTCGCAAAAGGGGAAATAACGGGATACCCGCGGCCTATAAAGGGACGGCGCAAGTGCAGCTCATCACGCGAGGAGTACGTACGCGAGGATAGTCGAGGAGAGTACCGGCGCGAGTCGCGCTGTCTGCGCGCAGTCGGAACGGGGTCTGAAGGCGGAGGAGTAGGAGACAGTTAGTGAGACAGCACGATCGCGTACGAAAAAAGACCGAGCGTCGGAGTGTTAACGGAAGGAGTCCGGAAGTGAGAACGCGCGGTCAAGTCAGAAGGAAAGGAACAGTGCAAGCATCGGGCGGCAAGAAGCCCGAAGGACACGGAAGGGCGGTCACTGCTAGCAAGTAGAGATCCTGGAAGTAGAGGAGAGGGATCTGGCGTGTCGTAAGGATCAGTGGAGTCAGTGGCCAGCGAAGGTGGTCCCAGGCCGTGCGTTGCCTCGCCCGTGGACGATATACCCTGCACCATAACATCCTAAATCCGTTCCAGCCGGCAGAAGGACCTTCAGAAGGATAGGCAAGAACTTGGCGTGTCCGTAAGGGTCAGTGGAGTCAGTGGTCGGTACAGGTGGTCCCAGGAAGAGCGTTGCCTCGCCCAAGGACGATAAACCCTACCCCATAACATCCTAAACCCATACCGACCGGCGGGTGGACTTCCTGAGGAGACGTCAGCGACGTAGCAGGTTCGAGAAGGACTGTGGAGTCAGTGGTCGGCAAAGGTGGTCCCAGGACGAGCGTTGCCTCGCCCAAGGACGATACACCCTGCCCCATAACATCCTAGTCCCGGCCGGGCCGACTCGTCGTCCGTGCACTACCACGGAGGCCAGGCGTTGCAGGAGAAACACCGCAGAAGTAGAAAGATCTCCGAAGGAATTATACATAAAACAGTAGAATAAACGGCTATGATAAGAACCCATTGCTTTTCCTTGGTCGGGCAATCACAGAAATCATAAATTTGGTGGGACGAACGCAAAAACTCTCTGAGCTAGCCGCTGCAATCCGTAACGAAATGAATAACATGGAAACATAAAAGCAATAATGAAATTGGAAAAATTGGATTAGCTAAAATATTTGGCTAGTTTTGAAGCACTCGCGTTTATCGAAAGCGGTCTGTATTGGTAGCAAATGATTAAAATAATCTGGGAATTCAGAAGACTACGCGATTTATAAAGAGCTGATATAAATAAAACAAGAGAGAATGCTATAGTCGAGTTCCCCGACTATCGGATACCAGTTACTTAGCTAGTTTGAATGCGAACGCGACATTTCATCATATTTCTGGGATATTGATAGATATCGGGGAATCAAATGAGGAACAATTTTTAAATTGTTCAAAGTGTGTGCGTGTCCGGTTTGGCTTGGAAAATGTTTTTTTGCGAATCGATATAAATTTACAAAAATAATAAAATTGTGAAAAAATATCAACACATTTATCAAAAGTGTGGGAGTGGCAGTTTTGTGCGGCTTGTGGGCGTTAGAGTGGGCGTGGCCAAATGGGTCAACAATGCGTCTTTATCTCTAAAATCTGTATGCTTAATCTCAACCTTCTAGCTCTTATAGTTCCTGAGATACCGTTAATACGGACACACGGACATGGCCAGATCGACTCGGCTATTCTAGTGTGTACCTTTTTTTTATGTGTATTTCGTTTTTTCTTCCAATTGCTCCAACAACATGTCTAGTAACACCCAGGATCCGACACGTCACCGCCCAGGATTAAAAATGGAACACAGTTCCCATATTTTCTTCATATTTCATCTATTGCTATTCACATATGTATATATGTATATAATATATATATATAATTCCAATAAAGGAAGAACTAGAGCCTTTGGATTATCACTAGGTTGGATAATGAACATCGAAGTTGAAGTGGGTTTAGCAGGGTTATCGCGATTGATAACGTACTCAGAACTGAACTACTGTATGGGGACACGTTTGGGTTTATATAGGCAGATTGGGATAGCTTTAGAAGGAAGTTTAAGAGAATAAAGTCATCAACGTCTATTCTCCCGAAAAGAGAGGTGTCTCTTCTCCCGTTAAGAGAGGAGCTCCCGAAAAATAGGAGCAATTTGAGAATCCTGAGACGATTGTGTGGGCGGAAGTTTTTGTTATTTCAGTTGGCTCGCCAAGTGATCGAATGTTTAGGGGACGTGGACGTTGGCTCGCCACAGAGTCTAGACTTTGGACTTTAACCTTTTTCATTTTGCTGTGCGTAAATGACAGCTAAGGTTAATCGAAGGGCTCTCGATCATTGATTACATTTCGTACTTAGACATTAATGTGTGTGTGTGATTGTTTACAATAGTGTGTGTGGTTGGGGAGTTGTGGGTGTAGAATGGATATGTTACTTCCCCATCCTTAAGAAAAAAGACTGTCATCAGGCGTTTAGATTAGGTTACAATACAGTGGTATTGGGGGGTGCAATATTATCTGTGTCAGGACTTATAATATTTTCATTTTTTGGGGTATGATTTTTAAATTTTACAATTAACTTTTAGGGTATAGTCTTATATTTATAGATAAAGTACAATATTACAATAATAACTATTATGATTAATGTTGTAAGTGTTATTATTTGAAAGATATTATTTGTCTGATTTTGTTGTTCTATTATTTCTTGTGCCTCAATTTATTCGAGTGGTTCAAGTTTTGTTACATTATTGTTTACATAGATAGTTGGAATAGGAATGGTATAAATATTTCTTCTAATTGGACAGAACAATTAAATGCTTTTATCATGTTATTGCCTTCTATTATAGTTTCTATATTGATACAGTTTTGGTTTAGGATAGTCTTGGGAAGGATCCAAGTTGTGATTACATTAGGTTCTACATATTTTATTTAAAAATCAGAATGTGTTTTACTGTGTCTATATTGGGTTGGGACCTGGTTTAGTATACCAGTTATACATTTATTTACAACCAATCTTTGAGAACTTGCCGTGGAAGTCTGATTATTGTGTGAAAAATATTTGTCATGTATTGTTTCGGTAAGTATGTTACTTTTTCCGTCTGGGTAGAGTATTATTTTAAAAACTGGTGTTTTGGTTATTTCTCTTGGAATGTGGGATATTATCAGAATTTCGATCGTATCGGATTTAAGCCAAGCTGAAGTTTCAATATTAAGAAGTTTTTCAGAATTGACGTTACTAAATCGTGTTTTAAAAGTTTTGGATTAAAGATACCTAATCGTGTCAGTTGCAAACCAAGCTCTATGTCTTCAATGTATTATGTAAGTTGAAAATTATTTAATTTATCATTTGTTTTCCTTCAAAGTTATTATTTAAATGATTGGTCAATTCGATTCCTTGGTTAATGACTTCTATTACGTGGTTAAGTTCGCTTATTTGTACATTTATTTATTTTATTTTTAGAGATGTCGGCTATTTGTTGTTTATTGAAATACTAAAATATTACTTATGTAAAGTTGGCAACAACTATATGCTGAAAGTTGTTCACACTGATCTGAATAAGTTTTTTTGTTTTTCTGGAAACTTCCTTCTTCTTGTGTTAACTTCCAAACGACTCACAACGGTGTCACGCTTATGTCAATTAAAACAGTTATTAAACTTTAACTAAATCGCCTCGCGTTTTACTCCACCATTTCCAATAGGTTATGTGCCCAGGAGTAGTAATGACTTTAATAATTGTGTGTAATCAAGAGGAAAGTAATTATTGTATAAAATTAGCTTGAACATTTTTTATAAACACGAGCGGACAAGGGATGTGTGCGATCGACAAATTGAACGGCGAAAATTACGCAGTATGGTCGGTGCAAATGAAGAGTGTATTGGTGCACTCGGGTATGTGGTCGTTGGTGTGCGGAAGACGCGTGAAGCAGGATGGTGATACAGCTGAGCAAGGAGCCCAATTCTACGAACTAGACGAGAAAGCACTAGCAACAATATTGCTGTGCGTGAAGGCTTCAGAAATTAATTTGATTAAAAACTGCGCTAGTTCTAAAGAAGCTTGGGACAAGCTTGCAGCTGTGTACAAGCCTCGTGGACCCGCCAGGAAAATTACCTTGTTCCGGAAATTACTCCGGTTGAGTTTGTCGGAAAGTGCGTGCGTACAAAATTACATAAATGATTTTGTGGATATCGTCGAAAGACTGAAAGAAATTGATATGGACATTTCTGAAGATATTCTTACTATTTTGATGCTGTTTGATGCTCGGTAAGAAATTCGAAAATTTCGTGGTAGCGATCGAAACGCGCGAACAGTTACCGACTCTCTCTGATTTAAAAGTAAAAATTATTGAAGAGGGAGAGAGACAAAGAGTGAGTTCGGACGAAACGGAACTTTGTGTGCAGCAAGCGTTTGTGTCGCGTCCCAGTGGAAAGGGAGACAAGAAAAATAGATCGGCGCAAAAGAACAGTGATGCAAAGAAGAATAAAAAATGCTTTCGATGTGGTCGCGAGGGTCACTTTATTGCGCAGTGCAAAGTGAAAGACAAAAATGATGAAATAGAAACATCTGCAAAAGAGAAGTCGTTTACTATGCTGGTGTTTGGACAGTGGAGCAACTGCTCACATGTGTTGTGAAAGGTCGTGGTTCGCGGACATTAAAGAGCATAAAGAGAAAATATTACTTGCAGGAGAAAACTATATATTTTCGGATGGCGTCGGCACGGTGGCCTTTCAAACAAAGAATGGTTCCGTTAATTTGAAAAATGTGCTTTACGTAAAAAGCTTGCAAAGTAATTTCATATCGGTAGCGAAAGCCGTTGAAAAAGGGTATAAAGTGATTTTTCACAAGCAAAGTGCGTATATAAAGGACGGTCGAAATGAAGTAGTGTTACAGGCAAGAAAAGCTGGAAATCTTTTTGTTGTTGATACTTCGAACAATCGGTGCATGTACTTGTGTGCAAATGATGAATAGTGGAAGTGGCATTATCGTTATGGTCATTTGAACATGGCGAGCCTAAAAAAGATGGCAAGTGACAATATGGTCAATGGCTTAAAGTCAATCAAAAATGTTGTGGACATAGACCGAATTGCATGTGAAACCTGTGCTAAAGGTAAAATCTGTGTGAAACCATTCCCAAAAATGGCAGAAAATCGTGCGGACAATGTGCTAGGGCTAGTGCATTCGGACATTTGCGGGCCAATGAACAAAGTATCTGCCGGTGGAGCAAGATATTTCGTAACATTTATTGATGACTATTCGCGTTATATGTTCGTATATTTTTTGAAGACCCGTGATGAATTGCTTCCCACGTTTAAAAACTTTGTCGCGTTTGCAGAAAAACAGACCGGTGAAAAACTTAAAGCAATTCGCAGCGATAACGGTCGCGAATATATAAGCCACGAGTTTCAGAAGTTCCTATCTGAAAACGGTATCAAGCGGCAATTGACAGTACCGTACACTCCGCAGCAAAACGGGGTTGCTGAGCGCGCTAACCGGACGCTTATGGAAATGGCAAGAAGCATGATTATACATTCAGGAGTGAATGAGTCCCTGTGGGGAGAGGCAGTTAGGACTGCAGCATATCTACGCAACAGATCGGAGACAAGGTCGTTGAAGAGTCAAACACCATTCGAACTGTGGACAGGTAGAAAGTCTTCGATATCGCATTTAAAAATCTTTGGATGCAAAGCGATTGCATTGAATAAGAAACATGCAGGAAAGTTCAAGCCAAAAGGCATTGAATGCATGATGATAGGGTATTTAACAACAGCGAAGGCCTACAGATTAATGCGCATTGGATCGAACCAGGTAATCGAAAGTAGAGACGCAGTTTTTCTAGAGGAAACTATAGGGTATCCGAAGAATGGAAACAGCGAGAACGAGACGGCACTTATTGGCGAAATTGGAGTTGATGGTTCGCAGATTTTGGCAGTTGACAACAACAAAGAAGATGCTGAGGTGCTCGAGGAAGAGCAAATTGACAGCGAGATTAATGAAGCCGATAGTTCTGATGTTTACGAGAGTGCGAAGAGCGATGATACCAAAGAACGGAAAATTCATGGTCCTGGTCGCCCTAAGAAGATAAAAACTGGAAAGCCCGGGCGTCCACGAAAACAATACAACTTGTTGAACATGATGAAGGTTCAAGATGTCAAGGTACCTGTTACGTTTGCTGTAGAGACGCAGTCTGAAATGAGTCAAGAGTGGATAGCATCAATTCAGAAGGAGATTGACGCCCTCGAAGCTAATCAGACATGGGAGCTACAGGACTTACCAGAAGGTAAGAAAGCCATCGGTAGTAAGTGGGTTTTTGGCATCAAAGGAGATAAGGATGGCAATGTGATGCGATTTAAATCGAAGTTGGTGGCTAAAGGATATGGTATCGACTTTTTTGAAATGTTTTCACCAGTTGTCAGATATTTGTCGGTGGGACTTATTATATCTCTGGCTGTTGAGCATAAGTTATTTCTACATCAGATGGATGTATCGACAGCATATTTAACTAGCGAATTAAGCGAAGAAGTGAACATTATGGAAAAGTTTTGAGACTAAAGAAGTCACTTTACGGACTAAAACAGAGCGGTAGAGAGTGGAACGCCAAGCTCAACGAAGTCTTACAAAAACTGTATTTTGTTCCCTGTGCCAGCGAGCCGTGTGTGTACACACGCAATGAGTAGGACAATGTTAGTATAATTGCAGTATATGTCGACGATCTTCTTATTGCAAGCTCATGTAAAGATGATTTGATTGGTATAAAAGAGTCAATTGCCAAAGAGTTTAAAGTAGTAGATAGCGGACAGCTTAATCATTTCTTGGGCATCGAAGTTGAGCGAGAAGGTGAAACTGGAGCCATATCCATAGGTCACAAGACATATATCGAGAGTATGCTACACACCTGGGGCATGTTAGATTGCAAATCGGTAGCAACGCCTTTGGAGGCAAATTTCCAAGTTAAGTGTACTGATCCTAACTGCAAACCTATTAACGAAAAGGACTACCAGTCACTTATAGGATCACTGATGTATTTGGCAATTACAACCAGGCCAGATATAATGCATTCAGTTGCAAAACTGGCTCAAAGAAATGTGAACCCACAGAAGGAGCATGAAGTCGCTGTCAAGCGTATACTAAGGTATTTGAAGGGCACCTCAAACTTAAAGCTTCATTATCACCCAACAGGTAAACCGATTCATGGCTACGTCGACGCAGATTGGGCAAATGACACATCGGATCGTAAATCCTACAGTGGATATATCTTCATAAACGCAGCTGGTCCAATATCCTGGGAGTCCAAGAAGCAAAGTCTGGTGGCATTATCCAGCACGGAGGCCGAATATGTTGCATTGTCCATTGCAGCAAGAGAAGCAGTATTTATTAAAAAGTTTCTGAAGGAAATGGGTTTTTTGATAGATCACTCAATTTTAATTTTTTGCGATAATCAGAGTGCTTTATGTTTAGCTAAGAATCCAGTATTACATAATAGAAGTATCGACATAAAGTACCACTATGTTAGGGAACTTTATTCCAAAAGGAAATTGATGTAAAATATATATGTTCAAACGACATGTTAGCAGATATTTTAACAAAAAACCTACAGAAAAACAAGCACTTAAAATGTATAACTGAAATGAATTGTTTCTGAATATGTTGTTGAGAAGGAGTATTGAAATACTAAAATATTATGTATGTTAAGTTGGCAACAACTACATGCTGAAAGTTGGTCACACTGATCTGAATAAGTTCTTTTTGTTTTTCTGGAAACTTCCTTCTTCTTGTGTTAACTTCCAAACGACTCACAACGGTGTCACGCTTATGTCAAATAAAACAGTTATTAAAATTTAACTAAATCGCCTCGCGTTTTACTCCACCATTTACAATATTGTTGTAATTCTTCTTTATCTTCTTGATCTAAAGTACCGAATAAGTATTTGTAAATATTTCCCATAAAGTTAACAAAACCGCGCTTACTACGTTTTACAATTCGAATACCGTTCATTTTTCTGTTAAGTTTTTCTACTAGATACTGTATTTGTGGTGAGTTATTAAAATGTTGAGTTTGTTTAATAAGTTCTTCATAAGTAGTTTCTGTTTTAGTTAAGTTAATAGATAAGTAATGATATTTGTGGCTTATCGGTAAGTCTATTGGTCCGGTTTGAAAGATTAGGTAGCCGTTTTTGGCCTGGATAGGGGTTACTTCTTGGTATTATGTGTTAATTGTCGATAGGAGGCATAACATGAGTATCGTGCTCGGGAGTAGGCCTGGAATTATCGTTATTATATTTACTTTTATTAATTTTATTTTTCTTTTTGAACTTAGACTTATAGTGTATTATCTTTCTACCTCTATTTATTTCTTCGAAATGTTTAACATCTATTTGTCTTAAATTTCCTGTCTTTTTGAATGGGTTAGTCGTTTTTGTTCTAACTAGAGGGGATTCCTTGAAGTTTGTGTCTATGTTAAAGTCGTGTCTATTTTCATTGAGTTTGTCAATTTTGTTTACTCTATTTTATTGAGTGTTATAGGCAGAGGTTCCTACAAAAATGAAGATGTCTGCTGGGGTTCGAACAGTTGTGTTGTGATTTGTTTTGTGATTGTAAATGTAAAGTATTTTTTCAAATTTTGTGAATTGGTTTTCAGGTTCGCTTGTTATTATTCTTAATTTTTCATTAACGGTTTTATGAAATCGCTCAATGTCATAGATTCCATTTTTAATTGTTGTTATAATTGGAGTTACTTCTTCTGATTCTAACCAAAGTTTAAATGCAATGCACATGAATGCGGAGTCTTTGTCGGCTTTCATTTCTATGGGTTTACCCATATCGCTGAATATGCGTAAAATAGCTTTTTTAGTTTCAAGCCAATTTCTACTGTTTACTTCTATAAGGGAGTCGTACTTACAATAAATGTCAATACATGATAGGAATTTTTTATTGTTTATTAAGTAAAAATCCATGACTATTGTCTCTGGGACTAAAGGCTTCTGGGGTTGTTTCAAGGGTTAATTTTGTGTTTCTATGTTCAGTTTTAGCGATGTTACAGATTTCACATTCCTTTATGATGTTTTGGATAAGTTTTTGATAATCTGGGTAATAGTAATGTTCTTTGAAATGAAGTGTGAGTTTTTCTATACCAGGCTGTAATAATTCTCTATGTTTTGAGAATGATTTCCTTGAATTGGGCGTATGTTTGAATGTCTATTAATTTAGTACTAGTTTTCATAGTTTTAGTGACACTGTCGGGACTTATGATTTGAATATACGCATTTTGAATATTTGAAATCCGATCTCATCAGGGAAGTAAATAACACTTTTCTTAGTGCAAAAGTATTCTTTGATTAGATCCTTAGCAAGGGTATCAGTCCTTTCTTTATAACTGATTTTTATTCTGGTTTTATGGAAATATTTTATTATTTGGACGTCGTTAAAATTGTCTTTTATGGATTCAAATTTTCTGTTATAATAATTAAGAGGTCTTTCTATTATTGAAATGTGATTTTGGTTGTCTTCTTGTGCACTATGGACAGTAGCTGCTGTGGGAAGGGAAGCTGGGTCATCTTCCCCTAGTAAGTTTTCCTGAATTTTAACTCTAGATAGAGCGTCAGCTACATGATTTTCTTTACCGGGTAGATATTGAATATGTCGGAGCACAATTATTATTTTCCATTTCACGCAGCGAGATTCGAAGGCACCGAAGGTCTACACACAATTAATTTGTGTCACTCACTTCTTCTCCGTGCTAACCTTCGAACCACACTCGGCGACAGCGAACACACGCTGCGGCCGCGCTGAAGCGGGAGATGCCAAAGCTACAAAAATACAGCCGACCAATAGCAACGCAGTATGCAATAATGCGATATGATGAAATACCAATGATTTCCCCAAAATGATGAAATTACTATTCTTCTGGAATATTCTAACACATAATGCAAAATGATGAAATACCATTGATTTCCCAAAATGATGCAATTACTATTCTTGTGAAATATTCTAGCACATACACTAGCTTACAAAAGTATGCGCCGACATATATTATAATCGTATTCGTTAAGTTTTATCTTCCATCTCTGTAATTTCACATTGGGATCTTTTATGTTGCTTAGCCATACAAGTGGTCTATGTCGAACTTTCTACCGAATAGGTAGGACCTGAAATATATTGTTGCCCATACTATAGCTAATAGTACTTTTTTTATAGCCGAATAGTTAAGTTCGTGTTCGTTTATAGTTCTGCTTGCATAGCAGATGGGTTTATGCTCTTGGGTAATACAGCACCTATGGCTATATTACTTGCGTCCGTTGTCAGTGAAAATTTCTTTTGGAAGTTGGGGTATATTAGGATTGGATCGGAGGTGATGAATACTTTTAGTTTCTCGAAGGCGGACATGTAATCATTATCTTTTGTGTTAATTACTGCTCACTTCTTTAATTTGGAGGTCATAGGTTTTGCTATTTTTGCAAAATTGGGAATGAACTTACGGTAGAATCCGCAGAGTCCAAGGAATGATTTTATTCCTTTTGTGGTTTTAGGAATAGGAAAATAATAATTGCATTTATTTAGGGTTAGGGGTATTTAGGGTTTGGTTTTACACTGTCTGTTGTAATAATGTGACCGACAAATTCAGTTTCTTTCTTCAGAAATTCACATTTATCAAGTTGCAATTTTAGATTAGCTTATCGTAGCTTATCAAATAACTTTTTTAGTGACATTATATGTTCTTCCACTGTGGAATAAATGATAATATCATCTAAATAAACTAAACAATCTTTATAAATTAAGTCTTCTAGAAGATTGTTCATGAAGCGTTGAAATGTTGCTGGTGCATTTTTCAGACCAAAAGGCATACGAGTATATTCGTAATATCCCTGTTTTGTTAAAAATGCTGTTTTGGATATGGATTGCTGGTCCATTTGAATTTGATGGAAACCTTTAGCTAGATCCATAGGGAATAGGGAATTTGTCGTCAATGGTTATTTCATTGAGACTACGATAGTCTATGACTAATAGAAATTTTGGTTTACCAGAAGCATCACTTTACTTTGGCACAATCCAAAATAGAAAACAATTGGGGGATTTGTGGGAAAGTTGCTCCCTTCCTTCTGTATTTAGATGTTCTAATCTGAATACGTTAGATTCTCTTAACTCGTCATCTAAGGCGTAGTTAGAGGATGTTACTAGAAGAGCTTCTTCTATGTATGGGGTAATAAGAGGGTTTTCCTCAGATTTAGAAGTCTTGGGACACTCATTGGTAGTCTTGGACTCTTCTGGGTTAGACGATCTGGGGCAGTCATTGGAGACCTTTGACTCATCTGGTTTTAGGTGGGGTTTTCGCTTAATTTTCTGGCGGTTTTTCTGCGTATGTAGAGGGGTTTCCTCTGAATTAGATGATCTGTGACACTCATTGGTAACCTTCTATATAGTTTCTGCCTAATTGTAAGTCATATTTTTCTGAAAAGTTGTGATAATAGAATGTTTGTCTTTCTAACCTTGGATTTCGTTCGCAGGGTCTCGGAGTAGTGCTTGGATTTGACTTAATTGTATTATGCATAGCATTGTTCACGAAATTTTGATAGTTTCCCTTATTCTTAGAGATTTGGGGTTGGATTGTGTTAGGATTGGAATTATTATGGGGTTTGATTCTGTCATTGAAAGTTATTTCGTATACACCTTCTTCTTGTTGTGCTATTTGTTTAAGTTTATATACTTTCGTAATGTCAAATCTCATAAATAACCAATCGGGCCATTTTCTCATGATTACATCTTTGATTGTATTATTTAATGCATTTGTGTATAATACGGTATTATCAAAGGCACTAGAATAACAAGATGCGTAACGCCATACAATTTTTTGGCACGCGATTTTTTGGCCGTGGCTCTAGAGGTGGCTCCAGGCTCTCTCGAGTTTTTGTTCGAGAGAGAAAGAGCGGAGAGCCCTACAGCAAACAGCTCTTTTCTACGCATATGTATGTGTGCACACGTATGCTCATGCATTGTAAATTTGACAAAATATGCCCTTCACCTTAGAAGTTCGTTGACTTTAAATCTATATTATTTCTTATCAATTCTTGTTTTGCATTGCCTTAACGTTATTATTATTTATTATTTAAATAAAGCTTAGAAATAGTAATAGCCGAATCTATGTACATCACAAAATAAATTTCGAAAATTACTTTATATTAGAATACTTGTCATTAGGGTATTCAGATTGCGGCGTGACAAAAATTAATAAGGCAATCATTATTGAGTGCTTGTGTCCGCACTTCGTGCCTGACGATATGACTTTTGCAACGAACTGTTTTCATATTTTTATTTATTTTATTAATTTTTTTTTTCTACTACGTATTATTATTTTTTATGAATTATTATTATGAAATATTATTTTTATTATTTATTATTAAAATTATTATTTTTTTATGAAATTAAAAAATAATTATTATTATTATGAAATATTTATTTCTAAATGTAATGTCTTCTTTTTGGAAAATTTATGTTTCAAATTACAGTAGTTATAATAATTTCCTTTGTATTTGCTTTAATTATTTAGTATACTTATTAAGTCATTTGCCTTAATATGATGTATGTAAATGAACCATTTTTATTATTTAAAATGCGCATTTTATTCAGCTTTCAGTTATATATTTTTTTTTTTGGTCTTTTCCAAATTGATATTTTTAAAAAGCGCGCACTTTTGGGTGGTAAGAATAGCGTGCCATCATTATATTGCTACGAAATTGGTCACAACTCCAAATATGTAAATTCGTTTCTTCGATCAGAATTGATTTCGACACGAAAATCGTCTTCTAGCACAACACGCACACATATACGCGTTCTCGTCTCTTGTTTTTACTCACATAAGCAAGCAAAATCTATTTTTAGATTTCTTACGCTCTCAGCGTAAGCGAGCGGAAAGAGAGCAAATTTGGCCTTCACCAAAAAAGTGGCTGCATAGTGCCAAACCAATGTATGGCCGTTACGCATCTTGTTATTCTAGTGTGTTTGGTATTATTGATATCATTTTCTAGCATAAGTTTATTCGGTATTGCGAATGATTTCATTTCTAACTGTTCGACGAACTTACGGATACTTCCGCTAAAGGGTGTGTTGTAAAGACGACGGAGTAATTCTTCACATGGTGTTTGTGTTTTATATTCGCTGATGAGCGCATTCATTAGGGTTGGCCAGGTTGTTGCTCCAGATAACTGGGATACTCGTTGAGGATGTCCTGCAAGTAGCATCTCAATTGCGCTGAAGAATGCATGCCTTTGCCTGGTGTCGGTTGTTGAATAGAGCTGAAGTATGAACTCGATCCTTCGGATTCCTTCGGATAAAGGCACTCAGTTCTTGGGTATTACCACTGAATGTTAGTATTTGCCTAATTTGACTTAAGGCTAGATTCAGATGGGATTCCGATAACAGTTTGACTTGGTTGATGAATTAATTTTTATTTTTGTTTTTACACTTTTATTGACCGTATGCAGTAGGTTTGACTATTGCGTTTCAACCACCGATTATACGTAGTTCTTTTGCGGATAAAAAGAGTTAATTGTATTACGATTTTATGTTATCTTTAGCGCCGATTCGCGAGGTTCAATCTTAAAAGATACGCTTGGTCGTACAAGGATCTTTTGTCACTAGATTGATATTTGTAAACAACTCGCACAATTTTTCCTATTTATGCTACCGTCTGCGCCATTTACGAATTCAGACCGAGAGCTTAATAAAAAAAAGAACACAGTTGTGCTTATATGTTTTATTAAAAGTTTATATTAATTCCAATAAAGGAAGAACTAGAGCCTTTGGATTTTCACTTGGTTGGATAATGGACTTCGAAGTTGAAGTGGGCTTAGCCGGGTTATTGCGATTGATAACGTACTCAGAACTGAACTACTGTATGGGGACATGTTTGGGTTTATATAGGCAGATTGGGATAGCTTGAGAGCGAAGTTTAAGAGAATAAAGTTATCAACGTCTATTCTCCCGAGAAGAGAGGTGTCTCTTCTCCCGTTAAGAGAGGAGCTCCCGAAAAATAGGAGTAATTTGAGAATCCTGAGACGATTGTGTGGGCGGAAGTTTTTGTTATTTCAGTTGGCTCGCCAAGTGATCGAATGTTTAGGGGACGTGGACGTTGGCTCGCCACAGAGTCTAAACTTTGGACTCTTTCATTTTGCTGTGCGTAAATGACAGCTAAGGTTAATCGAAGGGCTCTCGATCTTTAATTACGTTTCGTACTTAGACATTAATGTGTGTGTGTGATTGTTTACAATAGTGTGTGTGGTTGGGGAGTTGTGGGTGTAGAATGGATATATATATATATATATACATATATATATATATATATGTCGAAGAGTCATAACGCCCTTCTTCCTCTTTACTATTCTCGTTGTCTTCGCAACGTTTTCTGGCGCGTGAGCGAGACATGTCTGTTCTGCTCAATGATCGATCACTGACTGCCTCAATCTCCCTTCACAAAATCAGAATTATGCGTAGTTCTTAACTCTACACGCAATACCAACACATTTTGGAGACCCACTCCAGTCCACATACATCAATACTAATGCACACCGCATTTTCTGTACGCTATCGTTATTCCTGCAGACATCTACTACCGCTCCTACCTGCGACCAGACTACGTTCGGCAGAAAGTTCTCTGCCGCGCATCAAAAGATGTACCTAATATACTCCAGATAAGAATAAGATTGTCATATGATCCTCAAGACTGGGTTGAGTGGAAAAATCCCAACTCCAGATAAGTCAACCACTGGTAGACTAAAGATCCGTCACATAATTCAAACATTCCTTGCCTGAACCCTCACCCCATTGTCGCGTTCCCACGTTCAAAGCTCGGACTCGCAATCCCGAAAACAAAAGTATCAGATTTGAATAAACAAAACTATAAGAATCTAAGAGCACTTGAATCCAAGAGCAAATGCACTTGAATCCAAGAGAAATCCAAAGGCAATTAAAGTCAGCAACTCCAAAGCTCTTTCTCTTCACTTGATCAGAGCCCTGAATCTAAAGTCCATATCAGGAAAGCTCGATACCGAGGCTTGAACGTCAATCAAATCAGAATAATTAGATGAGTTCAGTTTGAGACATAATTGTAATCGGTCGGTGGTCTTCAACAAATAAAATATTGTAATCATTCAGTGAAATAAAATTTTATTTATTTTCACATATGAGTATTGCAAACATTTAATTGGAGCAGTCGGTAGGATCATCATAAAATAAAGAGTCCTTTTAGTACGGTACTAATCAACTGAAGGTTATGCTATACAACTAGCTATCTAAAATTAACGAATTAAAACAGTGATTCTAAAAATTATATTTTGAGATCCGCAAAAGAATCTACGTGAAAGTGGAATTTAAATAAAAATTCCGTGTGGTCGGAAACAAAGTTAATCATAACTTTTAATTCCGAAATTTAAAAAACTCAACTTAAAATTTAAAACCATATAAACCACGTGTACAAACACAAATACACCATGGCAGGTCCATAACTTTCGGAAACCCATTTAAACCAACTACTAAATCAAATAAAAGAATTAAATTACTATGATGGCACACCTGGCAGACTGTCTGGATTCGTTAATCAAGTGGAACAATTACTCAATCTATACCCAACCCAAGATGCGAGACAAGCACACGTCATATATGGAGCAGTGAAGCGGTTACTAGTGGATTCAGCATTGGAAGTCGTAACCCAGGAAAGAACGACAACATGGCTGGACATGAAGAAAGCACTGGCAATGGCATTCAAGGACCACAGACCATATATAACACTCATAAGGCAATTAGAAGACACATCATACCCAGGAATCATCTGTAAGTTTATAGAGAAACTAGAAATACAGTATTGGATTATGTTTAATAAGTTAGAATTAGAAAATGATCCCGTTGATAAATCGAATTATACAGAAATGTTAAATAGGACTGTCAAATCTGTAATAGATCGAAAACTGCCGGATAGAATTTATATGTCATTGGCGCGTAAAGATATTAACACTATTTATAAATTAAAACAAGCATCAATGGAGCTAGGCCTTTATGATGCTAGTCCAGAAAACTGCTGTCCAAATAGATCAGAAGTGAACAAACGTAGGAACAGGGGAAACTATAATCAAAATAATAATCAAAAATATTACAGTAATAAAAAAAACAATTATAATTATTATCCTGGCATGAATCAGAACAATAATAAACAACCACCTCAAAATTCGAACCAATTTATACCAAATCAAAACCAGTACTCACCTCGTTTCATACCAAATCATCTAAGAGGGGATTATTACACATGTAGAAGGGATTTAACTCAAGCCCAACAAGATAACCCGCTTAATAATCCCCCTCGACTTCAAATAATCTTAACAGTCAAAGACCGGTAAAAAGACAACGAAAGAATCAAAGTGGCCAAAGCAGAATGGATATAAATTTTCATCAAGCTGCATGGGACACACTCAAGTGACACAGAAGGACGTAGTCCCTATGTAGAAATAAGTTATCATAATAAAATTTACAAAGGAATGATCGACACAGGATCATCAATAAACATCATAAGAGAAAATTTTGAAACGAAGAGAATCTAACAGTGTACACTATTAAAGGGCCAATTAAACTAAAGAAAAGTATAATAATAAAACCCACTTCAGTCTGTTCAGAAATTCTATGTCCACAAATTTTTCGACAATTATGATTTCCTATTAGGCCAAAAATATCTAGAGGATACGAAAGCTAAGATAAATTATGATAATGATACAGTAATTCTAGGTTCAACATTTAAATTTTTGTTGGAGAAAAGAAGGGCGAGACCGCATCCAAATGCCTCATCCCACAGCAAAAGAATGATTCTGCTTTACTGGAGCAAATCAATCCAAAGATGCAAAAGGTTAAGACCGCACCTAAGGGCCTTAAACCAAAGCATCAACAACAAAAGAAGGAGACCGCATCATAAAATGCCTCATTTCAAATGTTCTTAGTGACGCAGTGGACAATGATGTAACACATCTCGATCCCATGTCCGTTGACGACGATATAGTCAACTTCGCGATTAACAATGAGTTACGCGAATGAACGAGTATAGACTCGTACATTTAAATGTAGAGGAAGTTGAATGCCACGCCAGTAGGTATCAAACCACCATTAACAGTGGTACGCGCCGTAATTGTGACACACTAATGGAAGTGATACTACACTCTCCACGCGAGAGCGGCTGGAAACAGGCTCTTAGTTAGGTCATGTCTCTGCTAAGAGTGCTGGCTAATCGTAGTTGGGCTGGAGCTGGTAACTCTCAAAAATTTCCACACCTCCGGGCCGGACTAAGGTTGCATTCGACCCGTGCCGAGAGTCTTTTTTATTTCTTTTATTTCTCTGCAACTCGTGGGTACTATGAGCAATAGACCGAATAATTTTAAAATACCGCAGGCCTTGACTGCGGGAAATGTCGAAAGACATTACGAGGACCGTCTCCTTGACGGAGAGCGGCCTACTGCGGTGGTAACACCAAAAAATGCTCCTAAACGGAGTGCGCCAACGGCACAAGCACGCCCAGTTGCGGGAGGGAAGTATTGGGCAACCACACCGAGTCACTCGAATGTGGTCCAAGCCGGACTGGTTAAAAACCCATTACCGCAACTTTTTCAGCCTGGTGCCCGGGATGACCCTAACCGTAAGAGGCTGAGCGGGGCCAGAACGAAGTGGTATCTTCGTTACCGTCAGCAGGGCAAGTCACCCGCAGAAGCTTTGTCTCTGGCCAAGACACCGCAGCCGCTAGAGTAAAAGCCCAACTCTGCCTTGAAGCGGGCAAACACCACCCTGTCGCCTCCGACGGAAACGCCTAAGAGGCAGAAGGTGGAGAAGAGCAGCCCACTGACTGCTCCCTTCGATGGCCCAAGTACCTCAAGGGCTGCAAAGGCAACTGAGGTACGCAAGCCATCATATGCGACCGTAACTGGGGCCATTAAGGTTGCGGTCGTACCAGAGGGGTACCCCAAAGTCATCCTCAGCAGTGAGAACCTCTCACAGCTCGAGGACGCACTACTAGAGGTAATAGTCGTCTCCGGTTGCGAGGTGAGCCACCTGATAGTGGACTGCCGCAACGCAACCACTGCTGAGTGGCTGCAATCAGCAGTCCCCAGCCTCAGTAAGTGGAGCGGTGTCTCCCTGGAGGTAAGGATGGGCGACGACCTGCCATCGTCACACAACATCACCATCTTCTGCCCCAGGACAGGGGACAAAACAACAAAGTGGATCATGGAATTGATCAAGAAACAGAATGACTTGGACACTGAGAACTGGCGTATCATATCAAGGAAGAATGAGGGTGGTGGCTCGCTCCTCAGCCTTGGCATTGATGACAACTCATGCGCCAAGATTATCTCTAGTGACCACAAGCTGAGCTTCAGGTTTGGAGACATCTCAGTTTGTGGTCTAAAGAAGGCCAAAGCGATCAAATCCGGCACAAGACAAGTCGAGACTCCTCGAAATCCACCCGTCTCCGCGGAGAAGGAGAAGCCCAATAAGCTCTCCGAATCCAGCGAGGATCTGGCGGATGATGAGGATCTTGATGCGACCATCATCGAGATGGGGGATCAGACCCCGTTATCCTCTCAGGAGCTAGGCATGGAACTAGACCTGCTGAGTAAGGAAGAAGCGATACCGGTGGATGGTGATCTGGGTATCTCCAGATCAGCAACGCCGACGATGGAGCCGATCATCTAATGGTCGGAAGTACAGGGATAGCTCAGGTGAACATCCATCGCGCCAAGGCGTCCTCGGCTGTGCTGGCAAGGATGTTCACCAAACAACATCTTGGGCTAGCCCTGGTATAATCAGGGAATAAAAGCACTGTAGCTAGTGGATGTCAGCATTAGAAGCACTCTGCTTGTAGAGCATCCGCTCCAACGGACGCAGCATGCCTACAGGGCGGGCAGATCAACTGATACTGCCCTATATCACCTGATAAGCCTTATTGAGGATTAACTTACTCATAAGAAGTGGCGCTATGTGCCTTCTTAGACATACAGGATGCATTCGACAATACCTCTCATGAGGCGGTCAACGCATCCCTGGCAAGAAGAGGACTAGATGCAACAACCAGTAGATGGATCAAATCACTACTGGCATCTAAGCGAGCCATGACCACTATAGGAGGACAGTCGTCCACAGTATCTACCACAAGGGGTTGCCCCCAAGGGGGTGTCCTCTCGCCTCTCTTGTGGAGCTTGCTGGTAGACGAGTTGCTGGACAGACCCGCAGAGGTATACTTTGTCAAGGCTATGCTGACGATATTGTCATTATAGCCAGAGGTAAATATGAGGAAACACTCTGCGATATCATTCAACTGGGCCTCAATATGACCAGCGAATGGTGCAAGGAAGTAGGCCTGAGCCTAAATCCTAGCAAAACTGTTATTGTTCCTTTCACAAATAGGTACAAGCTACAGAGAATGAAAGCAATAACCCTGTCAGAATGTCGCATAGAGGCCATCAAAGAAGTTAAGTATCTTGGGAGAACCCTCGACTCCAAACTTAGCTTCAAAACGCATGTCGATAACACAATTGATAAGTGCACCAGAGCACTTTTCACGTGTAGGAAAATTGCTGGAAAGTCGTGGGGAACCTCACCACGCAAAATAAGATGGCTGTACCTCATGGTAGTCGGACCCATACTAACCTATGGGGTAATAGCCTGGGGTGATAGAGCACGCCTTAACACCACTAAGGTGACACTTCATAAGCTCCAAAGAATGGCCTGCATATGCATGACAGGAGCAATGCGCACCTGTCCCACTGCAGCCCTAGAAGTACTAATGGAGGTAACGCCGCTTCATATCGTCATTGAAATGAAACGGAAAGCCACCCTAATAAGAATTGAGGGAGCAGGAAGTGACTGCAACCTTACAAGAAAGGATGCTGAAAGCCTAAAAAGATATATCCCTTTGCTGATGCAACCAAGGGATGAGATGCCAGCTGAGCACAGGTTCGCTCAGAACTTCAGCACTCATCTCAGTAATAAAAACAGTTGGACAACCCTGGGGAAAGTACACCCTATGAAACCACAAACAATAAAGTGGTATACAGACGGATCCCTCACCGACAAGGGAAGTGGGCTGGGGGTTGTAGGCCCCAGGTTAAAATACCACGAATCAATGGGCAGATACACCAGCATTTTTCATGCTGAAGGCTGTGCTATTGGACGCTGTGCGGAGTTTAATCTGCAAAGGAACTATCGTAGCAAGACATTGCTATACTGTCTGATAGTCAAGCAGCCATAAAGGCGCTCAGCAAAGCAAAGATAACATCTAAGCTAATAAATGAAGTGAGAACAGCCCTAGACAAACTAGGAGCTGTCAACAAACTCACAATAAGGTGGTTTCCGGGACACAACAACATCCCTGGAAATGAGCTAGCGGACAACCTAGCCAAGAAAGGGGCAGAGAACCCTCTAATTGGGCCCGAACCATTCTGTGGTGTTGGTCACCACAGAGTACTGGGCTTACTTAAGTCAATAGAGGAAGAAAAATGTGTGTCCTTCTGGGAACACCTACCAGGACTTAGGCAGTCTAAGATTCTCCTTCGTGAATATAACCACAAAAGTTTCAAGACTTTAATGACACACGGGAAAAACACCGTGCGCATATTAACTGGCCTTCTTTTGGGGCACTGCCGACTTCGCAGTCATTTGCATAAGATTGGCATTGCAGACAGTGAACTCTGTCGCTTCTGTTGCATGGAGGAGGAGAGCTCTGCACATATTATATGTGACTGCAAGGCGCTTTCCATCAGGAGGAACAGACTCCTGGGCATGTATGTCCCACGGGAAACAATTGCAGCCCTGAACCCCAATAAAATTCTGGCTTTTATACAGTGCATTGGACTTCAGATAGTCATGAAGGGGTAGTACAATAGATCCTACTGGGTCGCACACATAGAAACCCACTTAATAATAATAATAATAATAAATGTTTAAAGAAGGTCCTATACGAATATAAAGACATTCAGTACAAAGAGGGCGAAAATTTGACCTTCACAAGTACTTTTAAACATGTCATCCAGACTCAACATGAAGATCCAATATACCGTAAACCCTACAAGTACCCCAAAGCGTTGACCAAGAAGTCAACAAAGAAATCAAGGAAATGATAGAACAAGGGATCGTTCGCAAATCAAAATCCCCTTACTGTTCTCCTATTTGGGTGGTCCCCAAGAAGGCAGACGCCTCTGGGAAACAAAAATTCAGGTTGGTAGTCGATTACAGGAATCTAAATTACAGGAATCTAATGAAAAATTTCCCATTCCCCGAATGGATGAGATATTGGACAAATTGGGTAGATGCCAATATTTTACAACAATAGATCTAGCTAAAGGTTTTCACCAAATCTAGATGGATGAAAATTTTATTGCAAAAACTGATTTTTCCACTAAGCATGGGCATTACGAATACACTCGTATGCCCTTTGGTCTAAAAAATGGTCCAACTACTTTTCAGAGATGTATGAATAATCTTCTGGAAGATTTGATCTACAAAGATTGTTTAGTCTATTTAGACGATATTATTGTTTATTCCATCTCATTGGATGAGCACATTTTATCTCTAAAGAAAGTCTTTGAGAAACTGAGAGAAGCCAACTTAAAATTGCAGCTAGATAAATGTGAATTCATGAAGAAAGAAACCGAATTCCTAGGACACATTGTCACAACAAACGGCATCAAACCAAACCAAAACAAAACTAAAGCAATCACAAATTTTCCATTACCTAAGACACCTAAGCAGATAAAATCATTTTTGGGATTATGGGATTTGGGATTTGGGAACTTTGCCGAATTAGTTAAACCCATGACCCTCAAACTAATGAAAGGTGCTGTAATAGATATGAAATGCAAAGACTACATCGAATCATTTGAAAGACTAAAGGTTTTGATAACGTCAGACCCGATATTAATCTACCCTGATTTTTCAAAGCCCTTTTCTCTAACAACTGACGCAAGTAATGTAGCTATTGGTGCAGTGCTATCACAGAACCATAAGCCCGTTTGTTATGCCAGCAGAACGCTGAACGAACACGAAATCAACTATGCTACTATTGAAAAAGAATTGTTAGCTATAGTTTGGGCGACAAAATATTTCAGGTCATACCCTTTCGGCTGACCATTTGAAATAATGAGTGATCACAAGCCATTGGTATGGCTCAATAATATCAAAGAACCGAATATGAAATTACAAAGGTGGAAAATCAAACTTAATGAATTTGATTATAGAATAAAATATCTTCCAGGCAAAGAAAATTTTGTCGTGGATGCTCTTTCCCGCACAAAGATAGAAGAAGTCATGGTTGGCGAAGTCGCAAACAGCGCAGACGCAACATAGTGCCAATGAAGATAATTTGAATTATATATCCATAACGGAGAGATCAATAAATTTCTTCTCTAGACAAATAGAGATAGAAAAAAGGCGACAGTGAAACAACAAGTGTAAGTCACTTCTTTCAAAAATTAAAGATTAAAATAATCTAAAAAGATTATCTGTAGTGACACTTGAATTCGCCAAAAACGTCATTAAGGAATATGTGTGCACCAAGAAAATTGCAATTTACTCGCTCCTCAGCCTTGGCATTGATGACAACTCATGCGCCAAGATTATCTCTAGTGACCACAAGCTGAGCTTCAGGTTTGGAGACATCTCAGTTTGTGGTCTAAAGAAGGCCAAAGCGATCAAATCCGGCACAAGACAAGTCGAGACTCCTCGAAATCCACCCGTCTCCGCGGAGAAGGAGAAGCCCAATAAGCTCTCCGAATCCAGCGAGGATCTGGCGGATGATGAGGATCTTGATGCGACCATCATCGAGATGGGGGATCAGACCCCGTTATCCTCTCAGGAGCTAGGCATGGAACTAGACCTGCTGAGTAAGGAAGAAGCGATACCGGTGGGTGATCTGGGTATCTCCAGATCAGCAACGCCGACGATGGAGCCGATCATCTAATGGTCGGAAGTACAGGGATAGCTCAGGTGAACATCCATCGCGCCAAGGCGTCCTCGGCTGTGCTGGCAAGGATGTTCACCAAACAACATCTTGGGCTAGCCCTGGTACAGAAACCCTGGTATAATCAGGGAATAAAAGCACTGTAGCTAGTGGATGTCAGCATTAGAAGCACTCTGCTTGTAGAGCATCCGCTCCAACGGACGCAGCATGCCTACAGGGCGGGCAGATCAACTGATACTGCCCTATATCACCTGATAAGCCTTATTGAGGATTAACTTACTCATAAGAAGTGGCGCTATGTGCCTTCTTAGACATACAGGATGCATTCGACAATACCTCTCATGAGGCGGTCAACGCATCCCTGGCAAGAAGAGGACTAGATGCAACAACCAGTAGATGGATCAAATCACTACTGGCATCTAAGCGAGCCATGACCACTATAGGAGGACAGTCGTCCACAGTATCTACCACAAGGGGTTGCCCCCAAGGGGGTGTCCTCTCGCCTCTCTTGTGGAGCTTGCTGGTAGACGAGTTGCTGGACAGACCCGCAGAGGTATACTTTGTCAAGGCTATGCTGACGATATTGTCATTATAGCCAGAGGTAAATATGAGGAAACACTCTGCGATATCATTCAACTGGGCCTCAATATGACCAGCGAATGGTGCAAGGAAGTAGGCCTGAGCCTAAATCCTAGCAAAACTGTTATTGTTCCTTTCACAAATAGGTACAAGCTACAGAGAATGAAAGCAATAACCCTGTCAGAATGTCGCATAGAGGCCATCAAAGAAGTTAAGTATCTTGGGAGAACCCTCGACTCCAAACTTAGCTTCAAAACGCATGTCGATAACACAATTGATAAGTGCACCAGAGCACTTTTCACGTGTAGGAAAATTGCTGGAAAGTCGTGGGGAACCTCACCACGCAAAATAAGATGGCTGTACCTCATGGTAGTCGGACCCATACTAACCTATGGGGTAATAGCCTGGGGTGATAGAGCACGCCTTAACACCACTAAGGTGACACTTCATAAGCTCCAAAGAATGGCCTGCATATGCATGACAGGAGCAATGCGCACCTGTCCCACTGCAGCCCTAGAAGTACTAATGGAGGTAACGCCGCTTCATATCGTCATTGAAATGAAACGGAAAGCCACCCTAATAAGAATTGAGGGAGCAGGAAGTGACTGCAACCTTACAAGAAAGGATGCTGAAAGCCTAAAAAGATATATCCCTTTGCTGATGCAACCAAGGGATGAGATGCCAGCTGAGCACAGGTTCGCTCAGAACTTCAGCACTCATCTCAGTAATAAAAACAGTTGGACAACCCTGGGGAAAGTACACCCTATGAAACCACAAACAATAAAGTGGTATACAGACGGATCCCTCACCGACAAGGGAAGTGGGCTGGGGGTTGTAGGCCCCAGGTTAAAATACCACGAATCAATGGGCAGATACACCAGCATTTTTCATGCTGAAGGCTGTGCTATTGGACGCTGTGCGGAGTTTAATCTGCAAAGGAACTATCGTAGCAAGACATTGCTATACTGTCTGATAGTCAAGCAGCCATAAAGGCGCTCAGCAAAGCAAAGATAACATCTAAGCTAATAAATGAAGTGAGAACAGCCCTAGACAAACTAGGAGCTGTCAACAAACTCACAATAAGGTGGTTTCCGGGACACAACAACATCCCTGGAAATGAGCTAGCGGACAACCTAGCCAAGAAAGGGGCAGAGAACCCTCTAATTGGGCCCGAACCATTCTGTGGTGTTGGTCACCACAGAGTACTGGGCTTACTTAAGTCAATAGAGGAAGAAAAATGTGTGTCCTTCTGGGAACACCTACCAGGACTTAGGCAGTCTAAGATTCTCCTTCGTGAATATAACCACAAAAGTTTCAAGACTTTAATGACACACGGGAAAAACACCGTGCGCATATTAACTGGCCTTCTTTTGGGGCACTGCCGACTTCGCAGTCATTTGCATAAGATTGGCATTGCAGACAGTGAACTCTGTCGCTTCTGTTGCATGGAGGAGGAGAGCTCTGCACATATTATATGTGACTGCAAGGCGCTTTCCATCAGGAGGAACAGACTCCTGGGCATGTATGTCCCACGGGAAACAATTGCAGCCCTGAACCCCAATAAAATTCTGGCTTTTATACAGTGCATTGGACTTCAGATAGTCATGAAGGGGTAGTACAATAGATCCTACTGGGTCGCACACATAGAAACCCACTTAATAATAATAATAATAATAAATGTTTAAAGAAGGTCCTATACGAATATAAAGACATTCAGTACAAAGAGGGCGAAAATTTGACCTTCACAAGTACTTTTAAACATGTCATCCAGACTCAACATGAAGATCCAATATACCGTAAACCCTACAAGTACCCCAAAGCGTTGACCAAGAAGTCAACAAAGAAATCAAGGAAATGATAGAACAAGGGATCGTTCGCAAATCAAAATCCCCTTACTGTTCTCCTATTTGGGTGGTCCCCAAGAAGGCAGACGCCTCTGGGAAACAAAAATTCAGGTTGGTAGTCGATTACAGGAATCTAAATTACAGGAATCTAATGAAAAATTTCCCATTCCCCGAATGGATGAGATATTGGACAAATTGGGTAGATGCCAATATTTTACAACAATAGATCTAGCTAAAGGTTTTCACCAAATCTAGATGGATGAAAATTTTATTGCAAAAACTGATTTTTCCACTAAGCATGGGCATTACGAATACACTCGTATGCCCTTTGGTCTAAAAAATGGTCCAACTACTTTTCAGAGATGTATGAATAATCTTCTGGAAGATTTGATCTACAAAGATTGTTTAGTCTATTTAGACGATATTATTGTTTATTCCATCTCATTGGATGAGCACATTTTATCTCTAAAGAAAGTCTTTGAGAAACTGAGAGAAGCCAACTTAAAATTGCAGCTAGATAAATGTGAATTCATGAAGAAAGAAACCGAATTCCTAGGACACATTGTCACAACAAACGGCATCAAACCAAACCAAAACAAAACTAAAGCAATCACAAATTTTCCATTACCTAAGACACCTAAGCAGATAAAATCATTTTTGGGATTATGGGATTTGGGATTTGGGAACTTTGCCGAATTAGTTAAACCCATGACCCTCAAACTAATGAAAGGTGCTGTAATAGATATGAAATGCAAAGACTACATCGAATCATTTGAAAGACTAAAGGTTTTGATAACGTCAGACCCGATATTAATCTACCCTGATTTTTCAAAGCCCTTTTCTCTAACAACTGACGCAAGTAATGTAGCTATTGGTGCAGTGCTATCACAGAACCATAAGCCCGTTTGTTATGCCAGCAGAACGCTGAACGAACACGAAATCAACTATGCTACTATTGAAAAAGAATTGTTAGCTATAGTTTGGGCGACAAAATATTTCAGGTCATACCCTTTCGGCTGACCATTTGAAATAATGAGTGATCACAAGCCATTGGTATGGCTCAATAATATCAAAGAACCGAATATGAAATTACAAAGGTGGAAAATCAAACTTAATGAATTTGATTATAGAATAAAATATCTTCCAGGCAAAGAAAATTTTGTCGTGGATGCTCTTTCCCGCACAAAGATAGAAGAAGTCATGGTTGGCGAAGTCGCAAACAGCGCAGACGCAACATAGTGCCAATGAAGATAATTTGAATTATATATCCATAACGGAGAGATCAATAAATTTCTTCTCTAGACAAATAGAGATAGAAAAAAGGCGACAGTGAAACAACAAGTGTAAGTCACTTCTTTCAAAAATTAAAGATTAAAATAATCTAAAAAGATTATCTGTAGTGACACTTGAATTCGCCAAAAACGTCATTAAGGAATATGTGTGCACCAAGAAAATTGCAATTTACTCGCTCCTCAGCCTTGGCATTGATGACAACTCATGCGCCAAGATTATCTCTAGTGACCACAAGCTGAGCTTCAGGTTTGGAGACATCTCAGTTTGTGGTCTTAAGAAGGCCAAAGCGATCAAATCCGGCACAAGACAAGTCGAGACTCCTCGAAATCCACCCGTCTCCGCGGAGAAGGAGAAGCCCAATAAGCTCTCCGAATCCAGCGAGGATCTGGCGGATGATGAGGATCTTGATGCGACCATCATCGAGATGGGGGATCAGACCCCGTTATCCTCTCAGGAGCTAGGCATGGAACTAGACCTGCTGAGTAAGGAAGAAGCGATACCGGTGGGTGATCTGGGTATCTCCAGATCAGCAACGCCGACGATGGAGCCGATCATCTAATGGTCGGAAGTACAGGGATAGCTCAGGTGAACATCCATCGCGCCAAGGCGTCCTCGGCTGTGCTGGCAAGGATGTTCACCAAACAACATCTTGGGCTAGCCCTGGTACAGAAACCCTGGTATAATCAGGGAATAAAAGCACTGTAGCTAGTGGATGTCAGCATTAGAAGCACTCTGCTTGTAGAGCATCCGCTCCAACGGACGCAGCATGCCTACAGGGCGGGCAGATCAACTGATACTGCCCTATATCACCTGATAAGCCTTATTGAGGATTAACTTACTCATAAGAAGTGGCGCTATGTGCCTTCTTAGACATACAGGATGCATTCGACAATACCTCTCATGAGGCGGTCAACGCATCCCTGGCAAGAAGAGGACTAGATGCAACAACCAGTAGATGGATCAAATCACTACTGGCATCTAAGCGAGCCATGACCACTATAGGAGGACAGTCGTCCACAGTATCTACCACAAGGGGTTGCCCCCAAGGGGGTGTCCTCTCGCCTCTCTTGTGGAGCTTGCTGGTAGACGAGTTGCTGGACAGACCCGCAGAGGTATACTTTGTCAAGGCTATGCTGACGATATTGTCATTATAGCCAGAGGTAAATATGAGGAAACACTCTGCGATATCATTCAACTGGGCCTCAATATGACCAGCGAATGGTGCAAGGAAGTAGGCCTGAGCCTAAATCCTAGCAAAACTGTTATTGTTCCTTTCACAAATAGGTACAAGCTACAGAGAATGAAAGCAATAACCCTGTCAGAATGTCGCATAGAGGCCATCAAAGAAGTTAAGTATCTTGGGAGAACCCTCGACTCCAAACTTAGCTTCAAAACGCATGTCGATAACACAATTGATAAGTGCACCAGAGCACTTTTCACGTGTAGGAAAATTGCTGGAAAGTCGTGGGGAACCTCACCACGCAAAATAAGATGGCTGTACCTCATGGTAGTCGGACCCATACTAACCTATGGGGTAATAGCCTGGGGTGATAGAGCACGCCTTAACACCACTAAGGTGACACTTCATAAGCTCCAAAGAATGGCCTGCATATGCATGACAGGAGCAATGCGCACCTGTCCCACTGCAGCCCTAGAAGTACTAATGGAGGTAACGCCGCTTCATATCGTCATTGAAATGAAACGGAAAGCCACCCTAATAAGAATTGAGGGAGCAGGAAGTGACTGCAACCTTACAAGAAAGGATGCTGAAAGCCTAAAAAGATATATCCCTTTGCTGATGCAACCAAGGGATGAGATGCCAGCTGAGCACAGGTTCGCTCAGAACTTCAGCACTCATCTCAGTAATAAAAACAGTTGGACAACCCTGGGGAAAGTACACCCTATGAAACCACAAACAATAAAGTGGTATACAGACGGATCCCTCACCGACAAGGGAAGTGGGCTGGGGGTTGTAGGCCCCAGGTTAAAATACCACGAATCAATGGGCAGATACACCAGCATTTTTCATGCTGAAGGCTGTGCTATTGGACGCTGTGCGGAGTTTAATCTGCAAAGGAACTATCGTAGCAAGACATTGCTATACTGTCTGATAGTCAAGCAGCCATAAAGGCGCTCAGCAAAGCAAAGATAACATCTAAGCTAATAAATGAAGTGAGAACAGCCCTAGACAAACTAGGAGCTGTCAACAAACTCACAATAAGGTGGTTTCCGGGACACAACAACATCCCTGGAAATGAGCTAGCGGACAACCTAGCCAAGAAAGGGGCAGAGAACCCTCTAATTGGGCCCGAACCATTCTGTGGTGTTGGTCACCACAGAGTACTGGGCTTACTTAAGTCAATAGAGGAAGAAAAATGTCTGTCCTTCTGGGAACACCTACCAGGACTTAGGCAGTCTAAGATTCTCCTTCGTGAATATAACCACAAAAGTTTCAAGACTTTAATGACACACGGGAAAAACACCGTGCGCATATTAACTGGCCTTCTTTTGGGGCACTGCCGACTTCGCAGTCATTTGCATAAGATTGGCATTGCAGACAGTGAACTCTGTCGCTTCTGTTGCATGGAGGAGGAGAGCTCTGCACATATTATATGTGACTGCAAGGCGCTTTCCATCAGGAGGAACAGACTCCTGGGCATGTATGTCCCACGGGAAACAATTGCAGCCCTGAACCCCAATAAAATTCTGGCTTTTATACAGTGCATTGGACTTCAGATAGTCATGAAGGGGTAGTACAATAGATCCTACTGGGTCGCACACATAGAAACCCACTTAATAATAATAATAATAATAAATGTTTAAAGAAGGTCCTATACGAATATAAAGACATTCAGTACAAAGAGGGCGAAAATTTGACCTTCACAAGTACTTTTAAACATGTCATCCAGACTCAACATGAAGATCCAATATACCGTAAACCCTACAAGTACCCCAAAGCGTTGACCAAGAAGTCAACAAAGAAATCAAGGAAATGATAGAACAAGGGATCGTTCGCAAATCAAAATCCCCTTACTGTTCTCCTATTTGGGTGGTCCCCAAGAAGGCAGACGCCTCTGGGAAACAAAAATTCAGGTTGGTAGTCGATTACAGGAATCTAAATTACAGGAATCTAATGAAAAATTTCCCATTCCCCGAATGGATGAGATATTGGACAAATTGGGTAGATGCCAATATTTTACAACAATAGATCTAGCTAAAGGTTTTCACCAAATCTAGATGGATGAAAATTTTATTGCAAAAACTGATTTTTCCACTAAGCATGGGCATTACGAATACACTCGTATGCCCTTTGGTCTAAAAAATGGTCCAACTACTTTTCAGAGATGTATGAATAATCTTCTGGAAGATTTGATCTACAAAGATTGTTTAGTCTATTTAGACGATATTATTGTTTATTCCATCTCATTGGATGAGCACATTTTATCTCTAAAGAAAGTCTTTGAGAAACTGAGAGAAGCCAACTTAAAATTGCAGCTAGATAAATGTGAATTCATGAAGAAAGAAACCGAATTCCTAGGACACATTGTCACAACAAACGGCATCAAACCAAACCAAAACAAAACTAAAGCAATCACAAATTTTCCATTACCTAAGACACCTAAGCAGATAAAATCATTTTTGGGATTATGGGATTTGGGATTTGGGAACTTTGCCGAATTAGTTAAACCCATGACCCTCAAACTAATGAATGGTGCTGTAATAGATATGAAATGCAAAGACTACATCGAATCATTTGAAAGACTAAAGGTTTTGATAACGTCAGACCCGATATTAATCTACCCTGATTTTTCAAAGCCCTTTTCTCTAACAACTGACGCAAGTAATGTAGCTATTGGTGCAGTGCTATCACAGAACCATAAGCCCGTTTGTTATGCCAGCAGAACGCTGAACGAACACGAAATCAACTATGCTACTATTGAAAAAGAATTGTTAGCTATAGTTTGGGCGACAAAATATTTCAGGTCATACCCTTTCGGCTGACCATTTGAAATAATGAGTGATCACAAGCCATTGGTATGGCTCAATAATATCAAAGAACCGAATATGAAATTACAAAGGTGGAAAATCAAACTTAATGAATTTGATTATAGAATAAAATATCTTCCAGGCAAAGAAAATTTTGTCGTGGATGCTCTTTCCCGCACAAAGATAGAAGAAGTCATGGTTGGCGAAGTCGCAAACAGCGCAGACGCAACATAGTGCCAATGAAGATAATTTGAATTATATATCCATAACGGAGAGATCAATAAATTTCTTCTCTAGACAAATAGAGATAGAAAAAAGGCGACAGTGAAACAACAAGTGTAAGTCACTTCTTTCAAAAATTAAAGATTAAAATAATCTAAAAAGATTATCTGTAGTGACACTTGAATTCGCCAAAAACGTCATTAAGGAATATGTGTGCACCAAGAAAATTGCAATTTACTCGCTCCTCAGCCTTGGCATTGATGACAACTCATGCGCCAAGATTATCTCTAGTGACCACAAGCTGAGCTTCAGGTTTGGAGACATCTCAGTTTGTGGTCTAAAGAAGGCCAAAGCGATCAAATCCGGCACAAGACAAGTCGAGACTCCTCGAAATCCACCCGTCTCCGCGGAGAAGGAGAAGCCCAATAAGCTCTCCGAATCCAGCGAGGATCTGGCGGATGATGAGGATCTTGATGCGACCATCATCGAGATGGGGGATCAGACCCCGTTATCCTCTCAGGAGCTAGGCATGGAACTAGACCTGCTGAGTAAGGAAGAAGCGATATGGCTCAATAATATCAAAGAACCGAATATGAAATTACAAAGGTGGAAAATCAAACTTAATGAATTTGATTATAAAATAAAATATCTTCCAGGTAAAGAAAATTTTGTCGCGGATGCTCTTTCCCGCACAAAGATAGAAGAAGTCATGGTTGGCGAAGTCGCAAACAGCGCAGACGCAACATAGTGCCAATGAAGATAATTTGAATTATATATCCATAACGGAGAGACTAATCAATTTCTTCTCTAGACAAATAGGGATAGAAAAAAGGCGACAGTGATACAACAAGTGTAAGTCACTTCTTTCAAAAATTAAAGATTAAAATAATCTAAAAAGAGATGACACTTGAATTCGCCAAAAACGTCATTAAGGAATATGTGTGCACCAAGAAAATTGCAATTTACTTCCCTAATGATGAAGATAGTTTTCTGATTTTCCAAAACTATTGAGATGTACCACCAAGCTAATTGACATAATAACTTATGCGGAATTTAAGGACTTAATCCTAAAGAAACATAAGGAACTTTTACATCCAGGTATAGAAAAAACCGTTAATTGATTTAAAGAAAACTACTATTACCCTGATAGTCAAAAGCTAATTCAAAATATTATCAATGAATGTGAAATCTGTAATCTGGCAAAAACAGAACATCGAGACACAAAATTGACATACGAAAAAACACCCTAAGTATTTAACACAAGGGAAAAACGTGATAGATTTTTATCTCACGGGAAACCAAATCTTGCTATCTTGTATTGATATTTATTCGAAATTTGACTCACTAGTAGAAGTAAAAATTAGAGATTGGCTAGAAGCGAAAAGAGCCATTAAAAAATAAAATATAAATATATATAAAATATTCAATGATATGGAAAGCCACAGAAAATTAAAGCGGACAAAGATTCAGCTTTTATGTGCATGGCTTTGCAAAACTGGTTAAGATTCGAAGGTGTTGAAATTTCTGTAACATCTAGTAAAAATGGTGTATCAGATATATAAAGATTTCACAAGACCGTAAAAGAAAAACTAAGAATCATTGGAAACGAACAAAATATTGAAGATATGTGAACAAAATTTAAAACAATTCTATACGTATATAATCTCAAAACCAAACATAATACTACTAAACGATATCCAGCGGACATTTTTCTATATGCAGGTAGTCCAGACTTTAACGTACAACAAAACAAAATCGATAAGATCGAATATCTTAATAAGAATAGGCATGATTTTGAAGTTGACATAAAATATAGACAGGCTCCACTTGTAAAGAGTAAAATCACTAATCCATTTAAAAAGACAGAAAAAATTGAACAAGTGGACAGTAAACATTTTGAGGAGACAAACCGCGGCAGGATAATCGTTCATTACAAATTAAAATTTAAGAAACAGAAAAGGTTTAATAAGAATAAATAAATAAAAATTCCAAACCAACCAATGAAGCGCGAGATACACAACACATTCCTAATAATGCTTAGTTGCATATTATCATTTATCACCATGGTTAAATGCAGCAATATCGAAGTAAATCCAATAAGTGCGAAGAATGGATATCTTATATTCCAAACTGGAACGATGAAAATTCTAACCAGCTACGAATACCATTATTTAAGTATAAACATAACAAAGACAATGCTAATGTTCGAAAATCTAGTAACTGAATGACTATCCCAATGTACCAAAGATACAATATTTAGTCGATAAACTAAAACGGGAAATAAATGGATTAAGAATTATTCAGCGAAGCAAAAGAGAGGTCTTTTAAACGTAGTAGGGAAAGCTTATAAACACTTATTCGGTACATTAGATGAAGACGACAGGGAAAATTAATAACATGTCGGAAGACTCCGTGAAAACCCATGATCTAAATATGATTGTCGACATAATCGACATAGTTAATAAGCTCAAGCTAGAAAAAGAACAAACCAACAAAATGCGATACTGATATTCAACCTACAGCAGTTTACAGAATACATAGAAGATATAGGAATCTTGAACCCAAAATTACTAAAACACGATTATTTGAAACACGTAAATTCGGAGAAAATGCTAAAGATAAAAACACCAACTTTGCTCAAGACAGACACTAACGAAATTTTGATTATTTCCCACGTTCCTAGCGAGGTCACTGAAGTTTCCATATTTCAAATAGTTCCGTACCCAGATGAACATAACTATATTCTAACCGAGCAAATATTTGATAAATTGTATATATTCAATAACCAAGTATTCCATAAAGATACAGATAAAGTAATTTTCGACAAATGTATTGTTGGTCTTATAAAACAAGAGCAAACTCAGTGCAAATACCCTAAAACCCATAGATATTTCCAAATAAATTATTTAGAACCAAATATACTTTTAACATGGAACATTCCTGAAACAGTTGTCAACCAAGATTGTACAAACAATAAAATATTAATCTCAGGAAACAACATCATTAAAATTAAAAATTGTACCATGCAAATAGATGAGTTCCTATTTCTTATAATCAAGCAGATTTTACACAAACAATTTAATATTGCATATTTATATGCATTACAACATTTGTCATCATGATAATTAGTTTGACTCTGTATTTAGCGTATAAGCTTAAAAATATACCTAAGAAAAGTATTGTCAAACATTGTAAACAAAAAGAAGAACATCCGCACCTTGAAACTAATGTCAATGAAAATATTCAACTAAGGCTCTTTTAATCAAAGCCATTCTCGCTCCAACGTGGAGTTATGCCATCCAGGTGTGGGGAACTGCCGCCAAATCCCAGCTTAATAGGCTCCGTGTGGTCCAGTCGAGAGCTGCACGTCACGCATCTGGGCTCCCCTGGTACGTGACGAACATGGTCATCGAAAGAGATCTGAAAGTTACCCTTCTTGGGGATCAGATTAATTTCCACAGCAGCCGTTATGCCGACAGGCTTATGGCCCACCCGAACCGACTAACAACTATCCTAGCTGATCCCATCTCCCTCCGAAGACTGAAGAGGGTACACCCCAGCGATCTCCTTACCCGGAGGATAATATAACATATTTCATTTTAAGTAATTGATAACTAGACTAGATTTTTCTTTCTTTTGTACTTTATAATTAAGATACCAATTGGTCTCATATATCTTTATCACACATTAGGTTATGTACAGAGGAATTACTGAACGATTCCTTTTGAAACCTTAATAAATAGAATTAGGAATTTAAAAAAAAAAAAAAGGAAACAAAATTATGCTATATCCAAATTTAACGACCTGAGGACAGGCCAAATTCAAAAGTTGGGGGAGTGACATATTCATAAGTCCCTAAGACTTAAGAACATGCCTAAACACTAATACACATACAACATGTTCCCAAATACACCCTAAACTACCCCGGATGTACCTAATAGATTCCAGATAAGAATCTATCTAATAGATAAGATAAGAAGATTGATATATGATCCTCAAGACTGGGTTGAGTGGAAAAATCTAAACTCCAGATAAGTCAACCACTGGTAGACTGAAGATCCGTCACCTAATTCAAACATTCCTTGCCTAAGCCCTCACCCCATCGTCGCGTTCCCACGTTCAAAGCTCGGACTCGCAATCCCGAAAACAAAAGTATCAGATTTTAATAAACAAAACTATAAGAATCTAAGAGCACTTGAATCCAAGAGCAAATGCACTTGAATCCAAGAGAAATCCAAAGACAATTAAAGTCAGCAACTCCAAAGCTCTTTCTCTTCACTTGATCAGAGCCCTGAATCTAAAGTCCATATCAGGAAAGCTCGATACCGAGGCTTAAACGTCAATCAAATCAGAATAATTAAATGAGTTCAGTTTGAGACCTAATTGTAATCGGTCGGTGTTCTTCAACAAATAAAATATTGTAATCATTCAGTGAAATAAAATTTTATTTTTTTTTCACATATGAGTATTGCAAACATTTAATTAGTAATTTAGTAAAAAACAAAACTTTTAATAGAAAGCAATCAAGGTGTCACATACCAGCAATAGAGAAGATAGACGACGGCCTGATATTGCTCAACGACTTCAATGGCACGGTGGACTGGAACATCGAGAGACGATTGAACGGCACTTACGTTCCTGAAAGAGACCCAACAAAACCTGTATCACCACTGATACAGTGACTCCATACGAGAAGCACTCGAGCTGCAACTTCATCCAAACCTCGAACGCCACAAACCTCGAACGCACGCAACAATAAACACCAGGCATTCAAACCATTAATGCGGTGCCCAAACCACCACGAATCATCCCACAAACGATGCGACTCAACAACATCCCGTCCTTATGATGACCGCTCGAGGACAAGCGTCAATTAAGAGGGGAGGAGTTATTGCCCTACAATCGATTCTCTCACATCTTGTGTTCCTACATTGTTCTGGGTGTAACATAAGTGCCCAAAATGCTAACCAGAGGTCAGCATAATCTCCGCTGCCATCAACGACAACGAACGGTTTAGCGCGACATCAACACTTCTAGGGACTTAGGGAAACATTTTGTATGTTAGTTTTAGTTTCAAATGATCAACTACAATAAACGGTCGCTTGCGATATACAAAATAAAAACAAATTAACTGCAATTATTAACTGGCGCCCGAACAGGGACCAGCGAATAAACGCGAACGAAAGACAACAATTCTAAGTAGCGGAGCAAAATCAAAATGCTAAAAAAAAATTCGTTGGTTAAATTGTGCCGACGAAACTCCCGTGAGTTATTAAAAAACAAAACTCACGGTCGGCTATCAAATAAAACTGTTTCAAAAAAAACAGATTTTCCGGAAGAGGAAAATACTCATCGGCAATAGCATGCCCATTGGTGGATCATATTTTCTGTCAGGCCAGCACGCAGAAAACCTTCTTTGGAGTGCTGACGTGGATTACCCAGTAGCCCAGTAGCCCAGGCAAAAAGGATAACATTCACCCAGCCAGGAGGAGTGACCGCAACAATTTTATGTTAATTAAACGCAAAACGAAGAACAGCAATATCGCCGAAAAGAAGAAGGAAAAAGTAGAAGTAGAACGCCGTGAACTAACGGCACTACAGAAGAGCAACACCGATAACAGTTAACAGTGCAATCCAAAACGGTTAAACGACGAAGTGACCGCACACGTAATGTAAAATCTAAAAAGTAAAAGCAAAAGTAAAGGCAAAAGTAAACGCAAGAATAAAGACGACGAACGGCGGAGAACGGCTGCGTGAGCCAAAGCGCAGACAATAAGGAAAAAACAGAACAACAACAGCACAGAAGTAGGAGCAGCAGCCCGCTAAAAGAAAGAGGAATAAGAACACGTCGACGACGAAGAAGCTGAAGAGCAGAGAAAATACACAGGAAAAAATATCAATGTTTAAATACGCTCGAAGTCGGTAGACAAAAAGTGAGCTAGCGACAAACTCCGAAGTCAGAAGACCACCTTATCCAGCGCAACAACAACAACAGCGACATCATCAACAACATCATCAATTTAAAATTCAGGCATCCACCCATAATAAAACATAAGTATGTCGGAGCGCGACTCTTCGCATTCCAGGACTTCCTTCTGTGATTTCATATTCTGATGAAATTGTAATATTGCGGTAAAATTCTGTCGAGCGCTGCGGCAGGCGCACGAACAGCCTCTGCAGGTGAGTGAGGTCAGATCGTGTTATCATAAATAGTGTGCTAGAGAGAGATGACAAGTAGTGCACGCCAGTGTGTATAGACATAAGATAATATGATAATGTAAGAAGTATGATAATGTAAGAAGATCCCTTCAGTGAAGTTTGACGGGTAGAGTTGATGGGACCATGCTGCGCGGCCGGACCAAATCACAAAGTGAATAAATGAAATGGATGAGACTCCTCTATTTGCCGACAAGTATAACAAAAAAATAATTATATTATTATTATTTTATTAATTTTATTATATTATTATTATTATATCATTATTATTGATATTATTATTTATATTATATTTTCAAACCAGTTCCTAGAGATCTTCTGAAAGAAACAGTTCCCTTTTCTCGTACACTGTTCTCAAAGCAAAATAGCCGCGGCGAGCTAAATTTTTATTGCATGCAAAATTGAAAAAAAAGAAACGAAAGAGAAATAAGCAAACACATACACATCATTCCATATTTTCTTCCCACAACTTTTGTTAAGTTCGAATTGGTTTAGGTTTAGGCTTGTTTTGTGCGGGTGTTGTTCGAATTAAAAGCCAACATGGCAAACCCTAATAATATAATAAGACCATCAGCTTTCAGTTCAAATGAGGGACCGGTACCGTCAGAAGGACCCGACCTGCCTGAATAGCATCGCGTAGACATGAGTGTCGAACAGTTGACAGGATTAATTGGCCAAACGGTGTCCCAAGTTTTACCTGTACTGATAAAAGAAATAAATAACTCTTGACTTAACTGACGTGAGCGATCAGGTCGTCGAGCCCGAATACAGAAATAATTTAGTGGACTTCGACAGGGTACCTGATATCGTAAAATCGATCAGGGAATTCTCTGGAAATTCAGCAGAATTTGGGTCTTGAGAAAAGAGCGCTGATAGAATCATGGAGACTTATACCCCATTTGTGGGTACTCCAAAATATTATGGTATACTTCATACCATAAGAATTAAAATTGTTGGATGATGTGGCTGATGTGGCACTCGAGTCCTACAGCATTCCGCTGGACTGGAAGGCCATGTCGAGATGTCTCACTCTACATTACGCAGATAAACGGGACATATCTACCTTGGAATACCAAATGTCAACTTTGTTTCAAGGCCACCAGCAGTCGGTGGAAGACTTCCACCAGGACGACTACAAAAATCTTTCTCTTATTCTAAATAAGGTCGGCTGCATGCAAATGAGCCAAGAATCCGAGCACTTTATTACAAAAATGTACAGAGAAAAAGCTCTGGATACTTTTATTAGAGGCCTTCGAGGAGATTTACCTCGCCTATTGGCAATAAAAGAGTCAGCTGATCTCCCCTCAGCTTTACATTATTGCCTTAAACATGAAAATCAAACTTTCAGGTCAAACCATGCGGCAAATAAGGGTCAACAGTCGAGTTTCAGAGGTAACAAAAAACAAATACCGGGACCCCGCCAAGCCGTCGAATGCCTTTGGCCATCGACAGCCTCCACCGGTCTCTCCACGAAATCTCATGAGGAGACCACCACAATATCTAGGCCAGCCATCCGCTGCGCCAATGCAATATGTGTCTAACTTCGGTAATGCACCGTTCATTCCACCCCGACAAAACTATCAACAGCAATGGCAACAATATAATGCCCCATCCCGTCCCTTTGCGACCAAACCACAACCAAGACCAGAACCAATGGACTTGGACCGCAGTGTACAGACGCGAAACGTTAATTATAGAAATAGAACACACTCGGACATAAACAAACGACAAAGGAACTACAACATCCAAACAATGGACATGGGACAGCCAAGTATTGAAATAACTGGGTCCAGTTCAAGCATGACAGGCTATCAACGGCCGATGCAAGAATGTGAAACCCAGAACGATAAAAACGGCACAGTAAATGAATACTGTTATGGGCAAATAGACAATTTGGACAGCGAACAACGAGACCACGTGTTGCATTTTTTACAGTAGAAGACTCCTCACTATCATACTTCGAATGTAGAGTGGGGAGTGGAAAGGTTTTAAGAGTTTTGATTGACACAGGCTCTAACAAAAATTACATCCAGCCCATTTTGGTGTCGAACGCGATACCAAATAACAAGCCTTACATAGCTGATACTCCAAGAGGCGATGTAAAAATATCGCATTACAAAAGAGAAAACCTATTCGATTTCGAAATAAAATTCTTTTTATTACCATCGCTGAAGACTTTTGACGCCATACTTGGCAAAGATACAATGAAGGGAATGGGAGCGCAAATTGACTTAAAGAACCTAACCATGACACTGGAAAACGTTAAGAGAGTCGTTCTCAAAGAAAAACAGTTCGAGACTGTTAGCACAATTAGTCCTACACCGGTTTACTCAAAATTCTATCAGTACCCAATGTCTCTTAAAGACGAGGTACACAAACAAATATCAGAACTTTTACACGATGGCATCATTCGACCCTCAAGGTCACCATACAATTCACCAGTGTGGATAGTACGAAAAAAAAACTCGACTCCTCTGGAAAAAAAAATACAGGGTGATAATTGACTACCGGAAACTTAGTATGGTAACGGTAGCGGACAGATACACTATTCCTGACATTTATGAAGTGTTGGCCTAATTGAGAGACAAGAAGATTTTCTCAGTGCTCGATCTGAAAAGTGGGTTTCATCAGATTCTTGTAAAGGAATCTGATATTGAAAAGACCGCCTTCTCCATCAATAATGGAAAATACGAGTTTACACGACTCCCATTCGGTCTGAAAAATGCACCGTCAATTTTCCAGCGCGCACTTGACGATATCCTTCACGAACATATCGGTATAAATAAAACATATCTTTATTTATATTGACGACATCATTATCTTTGGTAAAGATGATGAAACACACTACCAGAACCTTACACCATTTCTTTCTCTTCAGCAAGCCAACATGAAATGTCAGTTGGATAAATGCAAGTTCATGAAGAGAAAAGTGGAGTTCCTAGGCTTCATTGTGTCCGACAAGGGCATTGAAACCAGCCCAACCAAGGAACAGGCAATCTCAGACTTTCCAATTCCAAGAACACTCAAAGAACTGAGATCATTCTTGGGATTATCCGGATATTACAGGAGATTTATTCCTAACTACGCTAAGTTAGCAAAACCACTTAGCTCGCTTTTGAGAGGGGAGGATGGTCGAATTTCCAAGACATTATCGTCAAAAAATCCGTCTTCCTTAATAGCGAAGCAATAGAAGCCTTCAAGAAATTGAAGAGAAGCTTGGTTTCTCCAGACGTAATACTCAACTACCCAGACTTTAAAAAAGAATTTCACCTAACAACGGACGCTTCCAATTTCGCAGTAGGCGCTGTTTTTTCACAAGAGAACAGACCCATCTCATTTTTATCGACAACAGTCTCGAAGGCGGAAGAAAATTATGCCACAAATGAGAAGGAAATGTTAGCCATTATCTGGGCTCTACAAAACTAAAAATTTTCTTTTACAGCAAAGCAAAGGTGTATATCTTTACTGACCATCAGCCTCTGACCAAAGACACTAGAATAACAATATGTATTATTGTTATGCGTAAAGCCATACGAGTTTTTGGCACGCGATTTTTTGGCCGTGACTCTAGAGGTGGCTCCAGGCTCTCTCGATTTTTTGTTCGAGAGAGAAAGAGCGGAGTGCGCTACAGCAAATAGCTCTTTTCTACGCATACAGTGGTAGCAGACAACTGTATGTGTGCAAGTTATCCAACCCATGAACATAGCTCCCTTCCACAGTTTATAAACAAATTTCAATTCTCAATCTCGTCGGCATTTCCTTTGTCTTTCTTTTTGTCATTGCCTTTGCCAGCACTCAGCTACCCGCTAATATAAGCAACCCAAACTTAACGTAAACACAGCTTCCACTTGGAGACCAAACCACGGCCAACTTATTGCGCATCAATCAAAAACTGCATCGATCAGCATAATTGAATTTCACAATGCAGTGGAATAATTTCCAGCATAAAGCTTTTATCGAAAGTTCGGTAATTTTCCGAAAGAAAAGCTTCTGGCCGAGGTTGATTGGATCAGGACTTAGAATTTGAAGATCAGTCTGAAAGAGTCGGGAGTCTGAATCGGGACGAGATCGTCAACAGCTCGAAGCTAAATATAAGCTACCAATAAAGTGTCTCGTAATAGTATAAGTGAAAAAGTTTATCACCAATTAAATGTTAAATAATAAAAAATAAAATTTATTTTTTTAAATAAATAAAGAGTAACAATTTTAATTGGCGCCCAACGTGGGGCGGCGTATTCAAAAGTTCTAAATAAATATTAACGATTATAAGTTAAAAATAAAACGGAACTCGCGCCGCCAACAATCCATATTTTTAGTGGAAAAATTAAAACATCCACAACAATACAACGACACCTAACTAATGTGAAAGTGATCGTGAAAAAACTTAATTGGAAATCAATAAATGCAATAATCCAATTAAGAATTTAACATAAAAAGGTGGACTGAATACTTAATACAAATTACAAGATCATAATAATAATAAACATAACATAAACATAACATAATAATAAAAATTCAGAACTCAACACGAACCCAAAGAAATTCAAACAAATTTAAAAAAAAGGCTATATAAAAAATTGAAGGAAGACCCCAATAAATTATAATCAAGACGACCCAATCGAAGGAAGACTCCAACAAAAAATTATTAAGACCAACCAATTGAAGGAAGACCCCTACCCTCCACCAACTACGCTGAAGGAAGAACTCCCACGGAAAGTATCGTGAGCAGATAGAAACAACACTAAGTCTTTAAATAAAATTCAAAAAAATTAAGATTAAGACACAGAGAATACTACATTAAAATTAAATATTACAGTATCAATTTAATTGAAACAATCTGGAAGATTTGATAAATAGTTTTAATAATTTAAATTTAACAATGGCAACCGGAGGTTCAGTATCAACTCTTTCTGCGGGCGGGATATCCAGCGCCAGCAATCTGACAGTGGAATTAATAAACAGATTAATAAATGTACAGTTGAGTGAAGTAACCAGAAAACTTGAAGGGTTAGAAGAGCAGTTAACCGCTAACAAAAATGAGGTAGAAGACTATAAGATCCAAACAATTGACCGAACCATAAAATGCGAAACTACATTAGAGGTAATTAAATCCTTACCAAAGTTCACAGGTGAAATAACCCAATATGTAGGCTGGAGAGAAGCAGCGGAAACCGCAATGAGTCTATATAAAATTGAAAGTGAACAATATTTTATCGCTTTAACAATTTTACGTAATAAAATCATGGGAGCAGCACACGATGCTCTAACCAACCATGGTACCGTTTTAAACTTTCAAGCAATTCTTTCTAGATTGGATTTTATTTATAACGATAAAAGACCAATCCATATACTCGAATCAGAATTAAGCATCTTAAGACAGGGACGCATGACCATTACCGAATTCTACAACGAAGTAAATAAGAAAATGACGTTACTTATAAATAAAACTATAATGACTTATGGAAAGGACATCCTTATAACCAAGGAAACAAATAAAACAATTAGGAGCAACGCTCTAAGAATTTTAATTTCTGGATTAAACGGTTCAATCTCAGAAACACTCTTCTCTCGTAACCCACCAGACTTGCCAAATGCTTTGGCAAAGTGTCAGGAATTAGAGTCTAACAACTTTAGAGCTCAATTTGCAAATTGGTATAATTGATTTAGGAATGAAAATAAAAATCAGGGAAACAACCCTAGATTTGCCTCTAGACAGATTAATAATACACCAAATAGGATAAATAATAATTGGCCGCAAAATGGGAACTTGGGAGCGAATAACAATTGAAATTTTAATAATAATTCCAAAGTTCAACCACCACCAGAACCTATGGAAGTAGACGTCCATAAGAGTTCAAAATCGTCCGCATTAAAATTATAATCATCCTAGGAATAATAACAACCAGTGGAATTATAATAATAACCGACACAATTTTAATAATAATTTCCAAGAAATAATTATAACCATTACCCAGCGCAAAAACACAACACAAGCGCAGGTCATGTAAATCAGTCCCGATAAAACGGGAATCAACGGGAACAGTCAACCAGACAGATCAAAAAACAATGAGGGTAAATAATATCAACGAGGACCATTTTTTAGATCAGCACCTTACAGAGGAAAGCCTCATATAACAAGGGTAGACAGAAAAACTAAAAGACAACTCAAAATATTAATAGATACAGGAGCCACCGCGTGCTATATAAAAAAGGGTATTTATGAGAATAAAAGGGAATTATCAATACAGTTCATGGATATACAATCATAAAATATTATCATTTGATAAATATATATGGGGAACAACATTTATTCTATGAAATTGAGGGTTTAGAATCTAATCTATTAATTGGATTCAATTTGTTAAGAAAGATTGGAGCTAAATTAGATATCGAGAAAGGAATCATGGAGTATAAGGGAAATAAAGAGAAACTCGAATATTTTGACGAGGATAAAAATGATTTGTGTTTAAATGAGGAAAAAAATATTCTTCCATTAAAAGAATATATTATAAAAATATATTTAGATGAGCAAAAGGTATATCAAACCAAAACGGTAATTGCTGAAGGCAGTTTATATAGCTTGGGATCAACGAATCCTGAGCACGACGACGTTGAATTATCCGTCATTAATAAAACTAATAGTTCGGGATCTGAAAATCCTGAGCACGCCAGCGTAGATTTATCCGCTAATAAACAATATATCAGTTTGGGATTGAAAAATCCTGAACAAGAAGACGATGTCAGTCATAAATCGAATAGTTTATAATCCACAATTACCGAGCACGCAGTCCGACAAAGAAAAAATTCATAACATAAATATAATTTCAAATCCAATAAAAGATTTTGAAAATAAAGTTATGAATAAAATTGAAAAAGATCATTCTAAAATAAATACGCAAATTCCTTTTCGTACCGATATTCGAGGAGAAATAAATACAGTCAATGACAGAGCAATTTATAGCAAACAATATCCTTATGCTATGTCGGTCTCAGATTTCGTTAATAATGAAATCGATAGAATGCTAAAAGAACAAATTATAAGACCAAGTAGAAGTCCCTACAATTCACCAGTCTTAGTAGTGCCCAAAAAAGGTCAAAACGAAGATGGATCTCCAAAACATCGACTAGTTATTGACTATAAAAATTTAATGAAAGCACAATACCTGACAGATACCCGAAGCAAGATCCGTCTGTAATATTATCTAACTTAGGGAAGTCAAAATATTTCTCAACAATTGATCTGGAATCAGGATTCCACCAAATTTTAATGAAAAATTCAGATATTGAAAAAACAGCTTTCTCTATAAATAACGGAAAATTTTAATTCTTACGTATGCCATTTGGGTTAACAAACGCCCCTAGAATATTTCAAAGAGCAATGGATGACATATTGAGAGAACAAGTCGGAAAAACTTGTCATGTTTATATGGATGATATAATAATCTTTTCTAATACAATTGAACAACATTATACTGATTTAATTCAAATAATTAATATTTTACAACAAGCAAATATGAAAATTTCTCTATAAAAATCTAAATTCTTTAAATTAGAAACAGCATTTCTAGGTTATATAGTAACAATAGTAGTCTCACAATGTAATTAAAGCAGATCCTGAGAAAATCTCCACAATTATGAAGTATCCGATTCCACAAAAGCATTAGAGAGCTTCGAAGTTTTCTTGGCCTCACCGGCTACTACCGTAAATTTGTCCGAAATTATGCAAAAATTTTCAAACCGTTAACCAAATACCTAGGAGGAGATAATGGAAAAATTTCTAGGATGATGTCTACAAAAATTACGATACAGTTAGACGACCCAGCTGTTAAAGCTTTTAAAGAACAAGTGGAATTAGTTCAACCAGATTATAACAAAAAATTCACTTTAACGACGGACGCATCAGATGTAGCTATCGGAACAGTTTTATCACAGGATAATAAACCAATTACTTTCATATCCAAAACTTTAAATAAAACCGAACAACTTTATGCCACAAATAAAAAAGAATTGTTGGCAATAGTTTGGGCTCTTAAAAATCTCAGGAATTACTTATATGGTGTAATTGGTATAGAAATTCAAACAGACCATCAATCTTTATCTTTCACAATCTCAGATAAAAACCCGAACGCAGAAATGAAAAGATGGTACTCCTTTATAGAAAGTTTCACCCCGAAAATAATATATAAACCCGGAACCCGTATCTCGAATAAAAATAAATAATATTAGTAACAGCGACTTAGAACAATCAAACTCAGATCAAAATACACAGCATTCTGGTGAAAGTAGTTTTAAAAATTTAATACAAGAGACCCGAAACCGTTAAATCAGTTTCAACAACAACTGTTATTAACAAAGGGGAGGTGTACAATACATGAGTCATTGAATGTTTTTGATAAGATACGACATATAATTGAATATGATACGCCAGAAAACTTAATAGAAATATTAAAGGAGTATCTAAAACCAAACATAACGGTAGGAATTCATTGCACTTTAGAAGATCTTTATCATATTCAATTACCATTAAAAAATAACTTCACCAACAAATTTCTTTATACTAAAATATTTCTACAAGACGTGGAAAATAATGAAGATAAGGCTATCATAATAGAAGAAACACATAGTCGTGCTCACAGAGGACTAGACGAAAATTATAAACAAATCAATAGATTATTTTATTGGCCAAATTTATATATCAAATTAAAGGAATACAAAAAAAAATTGTACAATTTGCAACGAAAATGAATACAACCGGCATCCTATTAAAATCCCTATTGGGGAAGCTCCTATTCCAACTAAGAAGGAGAGAATTTACACATCGACATTTATTACGCGCAAAGTCTTATTTTCTTAACCTGTATTGACGCATATTCAAAATTCTTGGTTGTAACAGAAATTCAAAATAAACTAAACATCGAGAATAAAGTAATGGAATTACTCCAACATTTTCCCCACGCCAAAGTAATTATGACTGATAATGAACCGAGCTTCACCTCTGTTCAATTTAAATCCTTTGCACAAAGATGTGGTTTAACTCTACATTTCGCCGACCTCAGACTCAGTACCTCGAACGGACAAGTAGAAAGGGCTCGTTGCTCGTTGTATAAAGGAAGAATTTAATCTCACTGACTATTCCGAAATAATTATTTGAGCCGCAAAAGAATTCAATCAAAGCATTCATTCTACAACAAACCAAAAACCTTTTGATATTCTTTATAATAAAATTGATCACAAAAACATTTCAAGAATTCTAAAGAACACACAAGAAAAAATGTTAGTAACACACAATGAAGGTCGTAAAGAAAAAGAATATCATGTAGGTCAAGTTGTTTATGAGAAGAAACACGGAGAAAGAAATAAGCTAAAAACTAGATATAAAAAACAGGTTGTTAAGGAAAACTTACCTAACAAAGTTATAATCAATAATTTTTTTTTTTTTTTTTTTTGGATATATTAATTTAAAACTGTCCTTCGCGGACAATCATTAAATTTGATGACTAAACTTAACGGTAGAGAATTAATTGATTACATAAATTGTTGCGAAACTATACAATAACTGTCGATATTGTATGTATGATGTATATAATAATGTATGTATATAATTTAATTTAATTTGCGTGTCTAATCCCAGAGAGGTCCAAAGGGTGTGATCGGTGCAGCCTCCTGGTGCGTTGACTGGTGTCCAGCAGGTCTTGTGCCAGGTTGTTTGGGTGGTCTTGAAGCCTCTGCATGTACTGCCTGCTGCTTTTCTTAATCTCATCCTTCACCCAGGGGAAGCTGAGGACCTCGTGTATAGTGGCATTATCGTGGAAAGGGTGAGCGTTTGTGACTGTGCGGAGCGTTTTGTTTTCGAATGTCTGGATAATGTTGATGTTACTTTTCGATGCAGTGCCCCACAGTTGAATGCCATACGTCCAGATTGGCCTTATGATCGCTTTGTAGATAAGGAGCTTAGTGGAAGTCGGTAGCTTAGATTGTCTGCCCATCAGCCAGTAGAATTCACGGACTCGGTTCTCCGCCTGTTTCCGCTTCTTTAGCAGGTGTGGTCTCCATGTAAGTCTCCTGTCCAGTGTAAAGCCAAGATAATTTGGATTGGCTACCTCTGGGATTGGGAACCCGTTGAAACTGACTGGTGGGCAAGTGCCGCGTCTAGTTGCGAAGGTGGTAGCGGTTGACTTGTCGCTGTTTACCGATATATTCCATCTCGTGTGCCACGTGTTCAGTAGATCTAGTTGCTCCTGCATAGTCTGGGAGGCCTCTGCTGGGGTATCTGCTGTTGTTAGGAACGCAGTATCATCGGCGTAAGTGGCTGCCATAATGTACTGGCTCGGTATCACCGGCAGGTCAGCCGAATACGCGTTGTAGAGGAGCGGACCGAGAACGCTTCCTTGGGGAACTCCTGCACGGGCTTCTTTGACGTCTGAGCGCGCTTCTCCACACCTGACGGCGAATCTTCTGCCCTCCAGGAACGATTTTAAGAACTTGAAATATGGCTGGGGCAGGCCGTTTTTGAGCTTTAGGAGGAGACCGGGGTGCCAAACACGATCAAAGGCTTGCTTAATGTCCAGCATTACTGCTAGGCAGTATTTCTTATTCTCAAAGGCGTCCAGGATATATTGCGCTACTCGGTGGCCTTGCTCTGGTGTCCCGTGGCGGCGCCTAAAGCCAAACTGGTGATCAGGGATCAGACCAGCCTCCTCAATCACCGGCAATACTCTGGTCAAAAATACTCTTTCGAGTATCTTGGAGAGTACTGGTAGTAGGCTGATCGGGCGGTAGGAGGCGGGATTGGCTTCGTGTTTACCAGGCTTCAGGATCATAACTACTTCGGCGCGTTTCCATGATGAAGGGAAGTGCCCCAATTGCAAGCACTTATTTATTATGGTCGTGATTAGTGACTTGCTAATAGGGGGGAGGAGCTTTAAAGCAATGGCATTGATGGCATCATCGCCTGGAGCCTTGTGGTTACCCATTGCCGCTATTAAATTGCTGATTTCCTCTTCCGTGGCCTGGGGTATCGACTCGGAGTCAAAGAGAGGTTCTGACAGGAGCCTGGCTGTTTCGGCTGCTTCATTTGGGGAACATCGATTGGCTGGTGTGAAGACTTCCTCCAAGTGCTCGGCGAATGCGTTGGCTCTTTCGGTCTCAGTTCTGCACCATGAGTTGTCTTGTCTTCTGATGGGCGGGATCCTCTTCAGTGGCCTCTTGATGCGCTTGGTAACATTCCACAGGTTGTGGTGGGGATCACCCGGCGCGAGATTACCAACAAAGCTGTCGAGGGCCTCCTTCCTTAGCCTGACCAGAGTTTCCTTCAGCTCCTTGGTGGCTCTGTTGAGAGCTGTTTTGTCTCTAGGGTTCCTGGAGAGGAACCAAACCCGTCGGAGACGCCTTTTCTCTGACTTGAGCTCATTAACCCGATGATTCCAAAAGTGGACGTCTCTACTTCTGTCCCTCGTTTGGTTAGAGAACCTTGGAGCAGCATAAGTTGCTGCCTCCTGAATTTGCGAGGTGAGGTTCACAACGGCCGCATCTATAAGTTCAGGGGTATCCAATGGTGGATTAGTGACTGTCGAGTTGTTCAGCCAGTGGTGGTATTTGCTGATGTCGGACGTTTTGAAGATTAACTTTTTACCCGCGGATCTCAACATGGCTGAGGCGTAGACCGAAACGGCAATGGCACTATGGTCCGAGAGAAGGTCTTCCACCTCCCTGGTCTGGATTCTTGCCGGGTCCAGGCCGCCAGAGATCGCAAAGTCCAAGATGTCTGGAGTTTTTGCAGGGTCAGTGGGCCAGTATGTTGGCGTCCCAGTTCCGTGGCAATTGAGGTTGCGGGAGAGAACCTGCCTGCATAGCGCGCGTCCTTTTGGATTGCATACTCTGGAACCCCACCAAGTGTGCTTGGCGTTAAAGTCACCTCCTATGACGAATTTGGGGCCGAGGCTGTCCAAAAGCGAAGAGAAGCAATCGTCCGTGGCTCTAAATCTGGGTGGGCAGTAGGCAGCAGCTAAGGTAATGTCTCCGTGGGTGGTGCTTACCGATATTCGGGCGCATTGCACCCAATCCTCTTGAATTGGTGGTTGGGTGTCGAATTTGATGCTGCTGCGAATAAGGATGGCGGCGCCGCCGCGTGCTGAACCATTAGGGTGGATGGCTGACACGAGGTCATACCCCCTTAAGGTGAAGTAGGACCTGTCTGAAAAATGGGTTTCGGATATGAGGAGAATATCTGCTTGGTTGGTCTTGCAATAAAGCTCGACCTCTGGCCTGTTGTTGATCAGGCCGTTTGCGTTCCAGATGGTTATGTCTAGTGCTGATTGCATAGGGACTTACAGACGGTTGCCATCATCTGATTCATTTGACTCATTACCTTCTCCATCATCTGATTCGTTTGACTCATCGCCTTCTCCATCATTTTTTCAAACATGGCTTCCATTCTGCCCATTATTGTTTCCATCAGGTTGTCAAAATTGGCCTGAGTATGAGGGATGGCATGTGTCTCATCAGTTGCCTGCTTGACAGCGTTGGCAAAACTAACGTTAGGAGTAACCTTGCTGCTGCTCACAGTGTAATGGGCGCGTGGGGCTGAAGCCAGCTTTGGAGCGAGCATGCTTTTGGCCTTCTTATATGCGGGACAACCTTTATATGAGGCTGCATGCGGTCCTTCGCAGTGCAAGCAATGGGCCGGCTTATTATTATTTTTACACTCAACGGTTGGGTGGCTGTCTCCGCACTTGACACACCTGTGTTCTAGGTGGCAGTACCGTTGGGTATGTCCAAATGCCTGACAGCGATAGCATTGCGGCACGTCATTAAACTTTATCGGTGGCTCGATTGTCACCACTGATCTGCAAAGTCGCGTAACTTTATAGGCCTCCTTGTTGTTCTTGGCCGGCTCGAGATTGGCGAAAAATATGTTAAGTGGCTTTTTGGTACTTCTTTGGGTGGGGTTGTAGAGGTCTCTGACCTTGTGTCCGTGACGGTTTAGCCCATCCCGAATTTCCTCTGGGTCCGTTGAGTAGTGAAGACCTTTGATGACTACTCTATAGGCACGTTCGTCTCGGGGCTGGAAGGTTTGAAACCTTTTATTGGACTTGGCCAAGAAGTCCTTCAGGGCGGAGAAGCTTTCCTTGTCCGGGGTCATCACGCGAACGTTGTTGTTGCTTGCCATTTTCAGTGTGAACTCCACATCATTGCCAAGTACTCCAGCAATGCTATTAGTGAGAGCCTTGATATTGGTCACATCCGGTATGAAGATTGGTGGTGGCTTGAAAGTCCTGAGAGTAGTCTTGGGTTTGCCCGGGGTTTTGGTGGCAGCAGGTCCAGGTTCTCCGTCTTGGATGCCTTGTTCGTCGTCGTCATTGCCGTCCTCTTCGTTCGAGAGAATGGCAAATCTGTTTGCCAGCCTTCGACGATAGGCTGCGCTGATGTTGGGCGTGGGTTTGCTCACAGGTTTGCGCTTGCCAGGCTCCGAATGCGAGGTGCTGGAGTCGCTGCTCGGGCTGGGTTCCCTTACTCTGCGGGCCTTCTTGCAGGGGGTTGATTTCCCTGGCTTGTGGGCGCAGGGGGTGGCCTGCCAATCCATGATGAGGGGGGATGGATCGTGGGGGGGGGAGGGGGGGGACGGTGTCTGGGTACAGCTGGTCGGTGTACCAACCACTGCACGTGGGTGCTGCTGTGTTAAATTGCTAAAATGCGGGCTCTATGTGAACAACACAGATAACTCGCGGCCCGCAGGCACGTCTGCACTCGTTGAGTGTTCGATCGCGACGATATGCTATGGTGAACACAAAATTAACTTCGTAAAAAAGTAAAGTACGACAGTAGACGCAAATAATGATATAATAGAAACAGGAATATTCACAAAGACAACATTAAGTTTTAACAAATACCATATTTTTTTTATTAAATTACAGAAAATGCATTTCTTATTACTTCTAATAACATTCGTAATGATAACCACTTCAGAAATAATTGATTACTTCAATCACGAATTCTTCCTGTTCAAGGACAAAAAGGATGTGCTTACCTATGAATCATATGCCGACTTATTCCACGTAACTAACTTAAGTTTTTATAAAGAAATAATCAATCTAGAATCAGGATATGTAAGAAAAGATAAAAATATACGGACACAATGGGAAATTACTTATGAAATACAGATAATAAAATTAATTTTGTCACAACTGATACCAACTAGATCAAGAAGGGGAATAAATGAGTTAGGCACTGTTTGGAAATGGTAAGCTGGAACTCCGGATCACGATGATTTCATTAAAATACAGAATAAAATAAATTATTTAATTGAAAACAATAACCAACAATTTATTATTAATTCCAAATTGTTTAAAGAGATCACTTTCCGATAATTTTAAAAACATTTTTATTGATCAAGAATTGCCATTACGAAAACATCGTTTACGTTTATTAACATTTGACTTACAAAACATTATTGATACTATCATACTGGCCAAAATTGATTTATTCAACACAAAAATTTTAAATAATGAAGACATTAAAGAAATATTAGATCACGAACTGTACTTATTGCAGACTTAATGGACATCGCCATATTCAAAATTGTATTGCATAGAGAACTCTTAATAATTTATATAAAATACACCGTTATAACAAACAGATGCGAAATTTACTATGCCAGATCCATTTCACATAATGATGGAAAATTACTTATAAGTAATCAGGTCGCAAAATGCGAAAATACCTTTTATGAAATATCTAATTTTAAGAACGAACTTTTTAACAACTATTGTATTATAAGTAAAGATAAGACTTGCTTTACCCGCTTACTAAATGGAGAAAAATCAATTTGCACTACAATTCTAGAAAAAAATAAGAATATAGATATCATTCAAGAAGGTGCCATTCTAATAAATGGAAATAATATTGTGAACGATTCTCATTTAAACGGGTCATATTTAATAACATTTAACAGCACAACTACAATAAATAATATTTCATACACCAATTCAGAAAACAAAATACTTGAGTACATAACTACCAACCACTTTAAAACCCTAGAAATATCAGAATATATAAAATCCAACAATTCAGAACTTTCTCTTAACAACATTAATATTTTAAACCCATTTATTGAAATTTACAATTGATAAATTTTTATTAATTTTAATCATTTTGTATTTCATTACTATATTAATAATAAAATTCAGATATTATATATTTGTAACCAAAAAAAAACGGCCAGAACCAGAAAAACCAAATAATGATGTAGAATTTTTAACAGAATTAAATGAGCGTTTGAACGAAATTAATAATGAAGCGGGACGCGACATTTTAGAAGGGGGAGAGTTATCCAACCCATAAACATAGCTCCCTTCCACAGTTTATAAACAAATTTCAATTCTCAATCTCGTCGGCATTTCCTTTGTCTTTGTTTTTGTCATTGCCTTTGCCAGCACTCAGCTACCCGCTAATATAAGCAACCCAAACTTAACGTAAACACAGCTTCCGCTTGGAGACCAAACCACGACCAACTTATTGCGCATCAATCAAAAACTGCATCGATCAGCATAATTGAATTTCACAATGCAGTGGAATAATTTTTATCGAAAGTTCGGTAATTTTCCAAAAGAAAAGCATCTGGCCGAGGTTGATTGGCTTAGGACTTAGTATTTGAAGATCAGTCTGAATCCTGACGAGATCGTCAACAGCTCGAAACTAAAGATAAGCTACCAACAAGTGTCTCGGAATAGTATAAGTGAAAAGGTTTATCACCGAATAAAAGTTAAATAATAAAAAATAAGATTTATTTTTTTAAATAAATAAAGAGTAACAATTTTAATTGGCGCCCAACGTGGGGCAGCGTATTTAAAAGTTCTAAATAAATATTAACGATAATAAGTTAAATATAAAACGGAACTCGCGCCGCCAACAATCCATATTTTTAGTGGAAAAATTAAAACATCCACAACAATCCAACGACATCTAACTACTGTGACAGTGATCGTGGAAAATCAATTAATGCAATAATCCAATCAAGAATTTAATATAAAAAGGTGGACTGAATACTTAATACAAATTACGAGAACACAATAATAAAAAATCAGAACTCAACTACGAACCCAAAGAAATTCAAACAAAATTTAAAAAAAAAAGGCTATATACAAAATTAAAGGAAGACCACAATAAATAATAATCAAGACGACCCAATTGAAGGAAGACTCCAACAAAGAATTATTAAGACCAACCAATTGAAGGAAGACCCTTACCCTTCCCCAACTACGCCGAAGGAAGAACTCCCACTGAAAGTATCGTGAGCAGATAAAAACAACTTTAAGTCTTTAAATAAAATTTAAAAAAACTAAGATTACGATACAAATTATATTACAATATCAATTTAATTAAAACAATCTGGAAGATTTGATAAATAGTTTTGATAATTTAAATTTAACAATGGCAACCGGAGGTTCAGTATAAACCCTTTCTGCGGGCGGGATATCCAGCGCCAGCAATCTGACAATGGAATTAATAAACCGATTAATAAATGTACAGTTGAGTGAAGTAACCAAAAAATTGGAGGGATAGAAGGGCAGTTAACCGCTAACAAAAATGAGGTGGAAGACTATAAGATCCAAAAAAGAGGTAGTTAAATCCTTACCAAAGTTCACAGGTGAAATAACACAATATGTAGGCTGGAGAGAAGCGGCGGAAACCGCAATGAGTCTATATAAAATTGAAAGTGAACAATATTTTATCGCTTTAACAATTTTACGTAATAAAATCATGGGAGCGGCACACGATGCTCTATGCTCTGGTACCGTTTTAAACATTCAACCAATTCTTTCCAGATTGGATTTTATTTATAACAATAAAAGACCAATCCATATACTCGAATCAGAATTAAACATCTTAAGACAGGGACGCATGACCATTACAGAATTCTACAACGAAGTAAACAAGAAAATGACGTTACTCATAAATAAAACTAACTCATAAATAAAACTATAATTGATTTAGGAATGAAAATAAAAATCAAGGAAACAACCTTAGATTTGCTTCTAGACAGATTAATAATACACCAAATAGGATAAATAATAATTGGCCGCAAAATGGGAACTTGGGAGCGAATAACAATTGGAATTTTAATAATAATTCCAAAGTTCAACCACCACCAGAACCTATGGAAGTAGACGGCTCCATAAGAGTTCAAAATCGTCCGCATAAAAATTATAATCATCCTAGGAATAATAACAACCAGTGGCTCAAATTGTTAATAGTGACCCTTAAGTCGCTATCAGTGATATTGTAGTGGAACTTAACGTCTTTAACTTATAATAAAGACTGTGAATCTGTTTGCACGAAGTGGGTCTCCGCTGCCCAGCGGCCACGCGGTCGCTTCTATTAGACACTCTGCTGCTTGAACTGTAAGCTTTTATCTGGTTAGAGTCGTCGCTAAGCAGTTTTTGAATATGGATAACGATCCACAGCAAAAATCTATCGATTATGAGCCGATGAAGCTAATTGCTGGCGCTGGCCCTAAAGTAATACGGAAGCAATTGACAAAGAGCTGGCAAAGTGAAGATCCAGCCTTCGCTACTACCAGTATTTCTAATACCTACTGCAGCTCGACCTTCACACTGACCACCACCAGCTCGACTATCTCGTCTGCGTACATATACACCTCCTCCTTTAGCGGCAACGTATGCTCTACTGCTGCCAGTACAACTCACAACAGTGCATCTGTCAGCTCAATTGCGAAGCCACAATCTGCCACCGGCTGGCAGGATGTCTCCTTTAAATCTAGGAATAGAGGAATTATAAAGAGAGCACGTGCGGTCCTCTCCCCTAAAATGGTAAAAAAGGTGGCGTCTGATAAGCCGGCAAAAATCACTGCCAATCGCTTCCAAGCCCTTAGCGACGAGGAAGATATGGTCCTGGGCGAGGTATCTTCGAGTGACAACGACGAGCCATGCTCCTCGAATACCGCCCTCAACCGTGCCGCAAGGAAAGCAGGACAAAAACAACAGCTGAAAGGTGCCCACCAAACTGTACCAGCCCCGAAATCAAGCCGTCACTCTAAGGTACCTAGAATGATGTTTCCCAATGTGGTGAACATCACATCATTTCGCGGCGAGCTTGACGCTCTTGTGGGAGACTCCTATACAATCAAGGCCCTGAATTCGGGAGATTGCGCTGTTCAGTGCAACTCCCCAGAAAGCTACAGGCTGGTGGCCCGGCACTTTCTCGACAAAGGATCCCTTTTCCATCACCATCAGCTACCGACCCTACAAGATTGTCATGCGCAATATTCACCACGGAGTCCCATCGGAGGATATCATCGCAACCCTCCAGAACGAAGGACATCACGTTGTACGGATTTATACCCCGCGCAACAAGACAACCTCACTTCCTCTTAATATGAGGTTCATTGACCTCAAAAAGGCGGAGAACAACAATCAAGTAAAGGGCATACCGGTTGTCTGCAGGCACAGGGTAACATGGGAGAAACCCCGTAAGCAATCGGAGCCGATTCAATGCCACAGGTGCCAAGGCTATGGTCATACCAAGGCATATTGTTCTCGACACTATATATGCAGAGAATGCGGAGAAAATCACCCCACTGCAGAGTGCAAGCTGGAACAGGACGAGGCCAGATTCTGTTTCACTGTGGCGGCCCCCATGCAGCCAACTTTAAAGGTTGCAAAAAGTACCTGGCTTCTAACCGCAAACACCAACGGAAGGTCAATGAACACTGTTTCTGGTCCTGCAAGAGGAGCACACAAACCCAGTCCACCAGCCCACATGTCTGGAAAGCCTTCTTTTGCAAATATTGTCAGAGGAAGTTAGCCCGTCTCCAAGCCTGCCGTTACTGTCCACCATGCAAGCGCTAACCTTGAGTTCAAGCTGGAACAGCTGTTTACTAGGCTTGACAGGATGATGTCACTAGTTGAAACGATAATGCAACTGCTCCTGCAAGCTCGCACCTTCCCTTCTGCTGCTCAAAATGGGTCCTCTTGGAATGCCAATGGGGCCTCCTCGAAGACCAATGAGATTCTCGCCTTCATCAAGCTTCACGAAATCGACATCCTCCTGCTGTCGGAAACCCATTTCGTTTCCCGGTCCACTTTCAGAGTTCCTGGCTTTACCCTCCACACTGCCAACCACCCGGTTGACAGCAAGCGCGGAGGTGCGGCGATCCTTATCAGATCACTCATCTCCCATCAACTCTTCTCCATCCTGTCGGAAAATCACATCCAGGCAGCAGTTATCCAGCTGACGGCAAGCAGGGGTACTTTTAACATTGCCTCAGTATACTGCCCTCCTAACCTCAGGTGGACGGAGGCTGACGTTGAGCTGATTTTGACATCGCTCAATTTGACACAAAGTTCCTTGCGGCAGGTGATTGGAACGCAAAGCACAGATGGTGGGGAAACTACAGGAAGTGCACTAGAGGCAGGGTGCTGTTCTCCGCTCTGGCGGGCGTATCTACATCGTTGCAACTGGAGAAGCTACTTGCTATCCAAAGCAATCGGGATCTCCAAAGGATTCAGACAGCAAGAAATCAACGTGCAAATACTGACAGAACTGTCGTCTGACCATCTCCCCCTGCTGTTTGAGCTGGATGAAGACGCCCAGCTATCCAAAGGTGTCACAAAAATGCTGTCACCTACTGCAAATACTGTGGCCTTCAAGGAGCAAATCGAGGCCACAGTAGATCTAAACATCCCCATGGTCATCTGCAATAGTCTAGAAGCGTATGTAAATTACCTCGCAGCTACAATCGCAGAAGCAGCACGGAGGGCCACACCTCCCCCACATCAAGCTCGTCACACGACCGCAAGGAGGGCTCCCATCTTGAGCTCGGAGGCTAGGGAGCTGCTCTCCCACAAATGGCGCCTCAGGAGACGGTACATCGCAACAGGAGATCCTAGCCTCGAGCAGCTATACTCTAGCACCACTAACAGACTGCACCGTTTGCTAGCCCGGACCCGACGAGATAATCTGGATACCCTGCTGGAGGGTACTGGCCCAGATAACAACAGCAATTTTTCGTTATGGAGGCTCACAAGAAATATCAAGAGACAGCCGATGTTTCAATCTCTTAAGACGGACGATGAAAAAGCGAGGGCATTTACTTCGCACATGACCTCCACCTTCATGCCCTTCAACCTAACAGACGACTCAAACCGCGTAGCCATCAATAATTTTCTGGACACTCCGACTGCACCGGCTCGCCCCATTAGGCATACCACACCGCAGGAAGTCATGATGCAGCTGAAGGCGCTACACATCAAGAAAACCCCTGGTTACGATAGCATCGACAACCGTGCTGCGAAGTCTCTGCCACGCAAAGGAGTCCTAGCCTTAGTAAAAATTGTTAATGCTATGCTAAGGCTAGGGCACTTTCCAAGGCAATGGAAGCGTGCACGTATCATCATGATACCTAAAGCCGGAAAGCCGCCAACGCAGATCGATGCATATCGCCCAATCAGCATGCTATCAACTTTCTCTAAGATTTTTGAGAGAATACTCTTAGCCCGCCTGATGGAACTGCCGCAAGTAGTGAACCACATACCTCCACACCAATTTGGTTTCAGGAAGTCCCACGGCTGCCCTGAACAAATACATCGACTGGTAAACCAGGTGACGCATGGCTTCGAGCACAAACTCTACACGGTCGGTGTCTTTCTAGACGTGAAGCAAGCGTTTGACAAGGTGTGGCATGAGGGCCTTCTATACAAGATGAAAGCTTTCCTTCCTGCTCCCTACTATGCCATCCTGAGATCGTTCATCTCTAATCGGACGTTCGCGTTGCAGTGCGTGATGCTCGATCCAGCCTGGAAGAGATTCACGCAGGAGTCCCACAGGGAAGTGTTCTTGGGCCCTTCCTATACACCCTGTACACTGCTGACATGCCATCTCCCGCAAACAACACCGAAGTCCCCCCGGCTCAGCGACTCCTGGCCACTTACGCCGATGACACTGCCATGCTGGCGTCTCATCCTTCACTGCAAACTGCCTCCAACGCAGTCCAGGAATGGCTGCACGCAATCGAAAAATGGACTGCCAAATGGAATGTGGCCATTAACTCCTCAAAGTCAGCCTGTGTAACTTTTTCCCTGCGACCCGGAACCTGCACAGATCTGACCTTCGATGGAAGCCCTATCACCAATGCTAGATCGCACTGCTACCTAGGAGTTCATCTAGATCGGAGACTGACCTGGAGGGCCCACATCACGTCGGTCAAATCTAAGTCACTGGCGAAGCTAGAAAAGCTCGACTGGCTCTTCCACTCCAGCAAACTTCAAATGAGCTCTAAGGCTCTTTTAATCAAAGCCATTCTCGCTCCAACGTGGAGTTATGCCATCCAGGTGTGGGGAACTGCTGCCAAATCCCAGCTTCCTAGGCTCCGTGTGGTCCAGTCGAGAGCTGCACGTCACGCATCTGGGCTCCCCTGGTACTTGACGAACATGGTCATCGAAAGAGGTCTGAAAGTTACCCTTCTTGGGGATCAGATTAATTTCCACAGCAGCCGTTATGCCGACAGGCTTATGGCCCACCCGAACCGACTAACAACTATCCTAGCTGATCCCATCTCCCTCCGAAGACTGAAGAGGGTACACCCCAGCGATCTCCTTACCCGGAGGATAATATAACATATTTCATTTTAAGTAATTGATAACTAGACTAGATTTTTCTTTCTTTTGTACTTTATAATTAAGATACCAATTGGTCTCATATATCTTTATCACACATTAGGTTATGTACAGAGGAATTACTGAACGATTCCTTTTGAAACCTTAATAAATAGAATTAGAAATAAAAAAACAAAAAAAAAATTTAATTATTTAGTATATTTGCCTTAATATGATGTATGTAAATGAACCATTTTTATTATTTAAAATGCGCATTTTATTCAGCTTTCAGTTATATATTTTTTTTTTTGGTCTTTTCCAAATTGATATTTTTAAAAAGCGCGCACTTTTGGGTGGTAAGAATAGCGTGCCATCATTATATTGCTACGAAATTGGTCACAACTCAAAATATGTAAATTCGTTTCTTCGATCAGAATTGATTTCGACACGAAAATCGTCTTCTAGCACAACACGCACACATATACGCGTTCTCGTCTCTTGTTTTTACTCACATAAGCAAGCAAAATCTATTTTTAGATTTCTTACGCTCTCAGCGTAAGCGAGCGGAAACAAAGCAAATTTGGCCTTCACCAAAAAAGTGTCTGCATAGTGCCAAACCAATGTATGGCCGTTACGCATCTTGTTATTCTAGTGTCTGCTCTGACCCATTCTCTCAGTAGTTGGAATGGCAATGCGAGGATTAAAAGAAGGAAAGCACATTTCAAGATTAGATTCTGTCAAACTAAAGCCAAAGACCTTGTTAACGAAGCCGAACAAGAGGAAGAAATACTTAGGACACATAACAGAGCACACAGAAATGCTGTAGAAAAAAAAGCTCAGTTGTCCGAAAGAATATACTTTCCCAAAATGAGGGAAAAAGTTTCGGCTATCGTGAGTCAGTGTTTGGTGTACCCCGGACAAATTATTCATATTGACATTTACTCGACAGAACGACATCTGGTGCTCACGGCGATTGATACATTTTCCAAATTGGCCATGGGAAGAGTTATCAAATCCAAAGCTGTAGAAGACATTAGAAAAGCCTTAAAAGATATCGTGTTTTATTATGGAGTGCCCAAATTAATAGCAATGGACAATGAAAAGTCCCTCAACTCAGCCTCTATCGTGTTGACAGACCAGATGGGTATTGAGCTCTATAAAGCACCTCCGTATAAGAGTACGGTAAATGGACAGATAGAAAGATTTCACTCCACACTCTCTGAAATAAGGAGATGTTTGAAAGGAGATGGAACACATTGGTGCTTCGAGGAACTCTCGATAGAGCCATCTATGAATATAACTACACTGTCCATTCTGTCACAAAAAAACTACCTCTAGGTAGAAAAAGCAGGAAACTGACATAGAATACCACAACTGGACAAGAAAGCCCATAAAGACCTATATCAGGGAAAGTAGTACATAAAAGTAACATTAGATCATGATTGCTTTCAGGATAATTACTGTGGCCACATCAATAGACAAGTAGAACATAGAATGAACATACTGACTAACGTAACCACGAGAACACAGAATTAAATTTGAAATGATTCGACTTTGACAGAAGAGTTGGGTATAGGTTTGCAGAATTAGATTGGGCACGTGAAAGAAGAGATAGCGTTGTGAATGCGTTTCTGCTGAGCGAGTTTAAATTGAATGAGATCGGTAGCCTACTTGAAAACAATAATATCCCGATTTCTGCCTTGACGGTCAAATAAATGTTAAAACTTTCAGACGTTCTCGTTTTACACAAGGGAACTACAATTTGTATGTTATTAAAATCTCCATATTGAAATCAGTTAATTCCTCATTTCTTATATTTCCAAACAAGATCAGTAAAGAAAAATAATAATAATAAATAAATAATAATTTAATTTGAATAATAATAAAATTTACCAATTAAAGACGAAATGTACGGAATCAATGCCTTCTGCAAAGGTTTCAATGGTCTAAAAATATGTAGATATAAATTCATTAGTAATTTAGTAAAAAACAAAACTTTTAATAGAAAGCAATCAAGGTGTCAATGCAGAACACATACCAGCAATAGAGAAGATAGACGACGGCCTGATATTGCTCAACGACTTCAATGGCACGGTGGACTGGAACATCGAGAGACGATTGAACGGCACTTACGTTCCTGAACAAGACCCAACAAAACCTGCATCACCACTGATACAGTGACTCCATACGAGAAGCACTCGAGCTGCAACTTCATCCCAATAACACATCCGAGTAGCACAAACCTCGAACGCACGCAACAATAAACACCAGGCATTCAAACCATTAATGCGGTGCCCAAACCACCACGAATCATCCCACAAACGATGCGACTCAACAACATCCCGTCCTTATGATGACCGCTCGAGGACAAGCGTCAATTAAGAGGGGAGGAGTTATTACCCTACAATCGATTCTCTCACATCTTGTGTTCCTACATTGTTCTGGGTGTAACATAAGTCCCCAAAATGCTAACCAGAGGTCAGCATAATCTCCGCTGCCATCAACGACAACGAACGGTTAAGCGCGACATCAACACTTCTCCGCTGCGACGCTGCCGACGACTTCACTTGATTGCTAGGGACTTAGGGAAACATTTTGTATGTTAGTTTTAGTTTCAAATGATCAATTACAATAAACGGTCGCTAGCGATCTACATAAAAAAATAAAAACAAATTAACTGTAAAAAATAACTTATATATTCATGTGCCAACTTTGCTTATCTTTTTTACAATCGATATATTTTTGTAATAGTGCTAACCAAAAGGAGTTAGGCAGTGCATATCTTTGGTAACAATTAAATGTTTAATGATTAATACTTTTCATAAATAAAGAGAACTTTTTGGCAGCGAGTATCAGCCTTGTTTTTGATGCACATAGACAAGAGCCCTCAAAGCGACGTTTGTAGTCGTGAATAGCCAATAACTTTTGTTGACGTGTGCATATTTGCCCGGTGGCCCGGTGAATTCGATACTCTGCGCTAAACCAATTGTTGTTAACTTACATATATAGCTTTTGTTTTCTAGCCTGTAAATATATTAATACAGATGGCACTAGCCAACAATATATTTATCAATGAAGATATGATAGTAATTCCTATATAAAAAGATGAGTAGGTAAACATTCTTAAAGGGGGGTGCCGACGCGAGAAGTGGTGTAGGTCCACTACGTGGGATGACATAATCTTTGATGGATATCCACCACGATCCATTTGGCACACCGACGTGTGAAGGGGTGGGAAACATTGCCCGATTATTTCACGAGCAAGCTAACAGCTATGCTTCTGGGGTACTGAGGACTGATGACTGACGAACGATACAAACACTCATTATTTTTTAGGCACTTTTAATATTTATTCTCCTTATGTTGGAGAGGTGAGAGGCTTACCAAGATCCCATGACTCGAATACGACGAGCTTACGCTAGCAGCCTGGTGCCTGAACACCGGATGCCTCGAGATATCTGCCACTCAGTTCAAAAACAATGCGGAGAGTCAGCTCTGACGCAAGATAAAGGCCATACGCAGAGATAATGCTCGTAAGTTTGTTTTTAGGCCTTTTGACATTTTGCTTCATGAAAATAGAATCGTAAGTCAGTTGACGGTCTCCTTAAGTCCGCAATAAAACGGAGTGGCAGAGCTAGCAAACAACAAGGACAACGCTCTGAAGCTCAATAAGGGGATATATATGGAAAGCCACTTTAGATAAGGAACTTCGAGAGATCGCATTCGTGCCCTGCCACTACAAATCATGTTTGCACAAACAGGACATTAACGGTAATTTGTGTCTTGCTCTAATTTATGTTGACGATCTCCTTATAGAGTCCCAGAGCAGACTGGTCCACAGGTATAACATAGGTCAGAGATTTGAATGCGTGGACAAAGTTCAGATGAGCATGTTTTTGAGCATAAGGCAAGTGTACACAAATTTTACAGCAAGGATATGCGGCAGCGACACGGATTGGAGCTGTGCAGGTCCAAAGCGATACCCTTAGACGCAGTATTTCAGGTTAGCTGTAACAAGCAGCATTGTGTTACTCAGGATCTAACCGCTTACCTGTCTACCATAGGAGAGTTAATGTGAATTGCGTTTACACCAAAACGAGATATCTACCACCCAGTTTTAAAACCGGCGCAGCGAAATCAGAAGCTATTGCTAAGCTATTGGGCTGAGAAGGTTTGCCGTTGGTGGGCTACGTTGATGGGCAGGTGATGTTAGTCACCGACGTTCTTACACATGATTTGTTTTCTTCTGTAGGGAGGCCCTATCCCTTGGAAGTCGGAAAAACAAAGCAGTATTGCCTCCGCTATAAAAGAGCCGATACATCTGTGGCGTTTAATCATCGAGATCGGTTGTGCAAGGAAGAACACCCCAATAGTCATCCATGGAGACATTATTTCATTGGGGAAGTTATCCAAAAAGGCGATGTTGAATTAAAAAATATATTCCAACTAACGATACAATAGCCGATAAGTTAACAAAGTATTTGTTAAAACTGAAACGTGAGAAGTTGATTATGTTATAAACAATTATGTTTTAAAAAATTAAATGAAAAATTGTAACATTGAGGAGGGGCGTTGAAACTAGGGCAATATTACCATTTATGAGCGTCTGTAAACAGGATGTAAGCGTATCATATGTGGATCGAACTGAGAGACAGTGAGAACTGTTAAGTTTAGTATTTTGTGATTACTGGAGTCCAACCGAATTCACGCAACCCATTACCCGTTACTCACCTTAGAGAGATCTTGAAAGATATTTCATGATAATCAATGTCAATTGATACTATTGATACTTTTGTGCGGCTGTGCGCACTATGGTGAGCATGGCTAAAACGTGTTTGGCATATCTATATAAAACCCTTTACTCTACTAATAAAATGTGTAAATATCAAAAGTAAACGTGTGTGGCGGCTTGTGGCTGAGCCCAAAATGTTTCTGGCATATCAAGAAAAACGAGAAGGAATGCTATAGTCCCTATGCCGGCGATATTTCATAATTTTTTCTGAGATTTGGATAGATATTGAGGAATAAAATGTGAAAAATTTGAAAACTTGTTCAAAAGTGACCGGTTTGGCGGCTTTAAGACGTTAGAGTAGGCGTGGCAACTTATTGTTTGGAAATTCAATATAAATTTATAAGACTAATAAAATGATGAAAACATATCCATCAATTTTGGGCGGTTTTAGGGCGTTAGAGTGGGCGGCCACGCCCACGTTTTTTTCCAAAAAAGTTCTTTTTACAATAGATAGAAATTTACAAAACTAATAAAAATGTGAAAAAATTAGAATATCTAGAATATATTCATTTATTCTGCTTATTTCATACTTTTCATCGAATATAGTATACCCTTTTACTCTGCGAGTAACGGATATAATTACCACTTTTAATTCGAACTCTGCGCAATGTCATGTTACAGAATCACAATCTAGCTATAATCTGCACATAATATTATAATGCAGAATCCAAAAACTTTTTGATTATTAATTAGAGATTATTATAAATCGAAAAGGACAATTACGGAGATAAGGAAACAATTAAATTTCTCCAAGTGCTCGGTGCATGGAGGGTTACAAATTTTGAAGAAAACAGAACATTCTAAATAATATTACGACTAAGGGAAGCTCGTCAAAATTGTTTGGGCTTGTCGTCGGAAATCTTTAAGAAAATCGACTGAGTGCTTGAAGAAGATTGTCAAAACAGCGATTTTGGACGCGGCTACACTTTGAAAATATTAATAAAGTTTCCATAAAGTATGTTTTCTGATCACCAATGAATTATATCCAATAAATTATTTTACTCAAAGGGCAAGGAAAGTCCCTTCCTTACAATTCGAACCAACAGCGTTTGCAACTGACTCTTGAAAGGATGTCTTGCACTCAAAGAATAGGACTGTGTTTATGCTAACATAAAAACTATGTGTTCACAATATAAAATTGAGAATATAAAACTCATCTTTCCATCTTATTAGAATTATCAGAATTAGAATTTTAAGATATTAGTGGTACAATTTCTAAAAAAAATCAGTACTCTAACAGTGTAGAAAAAATGTCAGACTCAGATAGTAGAGGAGAAGAGGGATAAGTCTTGTGGATAGAATGTACCGAAAATAATATATTTCAGGCAATAAGAGCCACATTAGGAACTACTAAGGGCCTGGAGTTAATTTAATACAACCAGTGAAACAGCACAGGAGTACAAAATGTGTACACATTTGAGGCAACCGTGAAGGCATTTGAAAAGAAAATTAATTAGCTTCTTGGGTCACATCCACAGGCAAACTTCTTTGCCCGAATTCGACGGGAGTCAAGGGAATTGGAGACACAATAAATTGGGGGGCAACGCAGATGCGGTCTTATCCTCTTATTTCTAATTTTCAATAGACTAAAGAAATTTGATGGAGTAGTGCGGCTGGAATTAGTAAAGAAGGTAAATGCAAATATTATTTTCGTAAAGAATTCTATAGAAAATGAAATTTATAATGGTATCACTTTAATGGCCGTGGCAACCGGGACCGGTACATTCGCAGACCCTTATCAAGCCATTACTAAATAAAATCGCTAAATAAACATACTACGTGTCATCAAGAATGATATACACCGAGTTTAAAAAGTTTATAAGAAGCCGGCATCAGGCTGTCTCAAGAAAAGTCAATCCGAGGCCTTCCAATCACCTAAGTTGATTTATTATTAAATGGACTTATTAAACGCTATACCACATTTAAAATGTATTTTTATTATATTATATTTTATTTAATTAACTGAAATTTATTTAATCTGTTTCAACTTTAGCTTAAATTGTTTCGTATGTTTATGTGTACATCACTATATATATTCCAACACTCTTCACACTTTCATAAGATGCACGCGCAGCAACAAGACACAACCTCCTTTGCAATCCACAACACACATCAATACCAATCACAACCGTATTTGTTTGGAAAACAGTTTCAAATCACCTATCTATACATTATGAATATGAGTTTAAAATCGTCGGATTTTGTGAATACTAACCGAAAAGAAAATAATGTGCTTATAGTTGAATTTCGCATGCATTTTTAGCGTGCACTATATAAATTCTACATGAATTCAGTTCTAAGCCATTTCTTTGGCATAAATGCGCCTACAAAAAATTTGTATATGTATATAACCTCCCGCGTGAAATGCAGTCAATGTAATGTACGTTAGCACTTGTTTAAGTAATTTGCCAAGAACCTTAACCCTTAAATAAACGTGTTTCTTATTAAAATTATTAAAATCATTATTAATAGATAATTTTTCATTAATATTGGTACCATAATCATAGGCTTCGAATAAGTAATATAGTAATTCAATTAATATTTTAACAATGGTCATGTCACTAAAAATTTTAAATAAAAATTGTTGTACTTACATGAATATATATGAACCAATTATATAATTTACGACAATAAAACTCAAAATTCACTTAAAACAACACGGCACATGCGAAGATTAGACTTTGTGATCCCTTGAACAGTGAGGAGACTACGTGTGTAGAAAACATTGATGACTTGTGTGGAGGCTGGAAGTTAGCGGCATAGGCACTGGAAGGTGAATAGTTTGGGGTTAATTAAATTGTTATTATTTTGATTAAATAAATTTTCTTCTAGTTGTTCATTTCATCCAAGGAACTTATTCAAAACAAGAGAGAATGCTATAGTCGATTTCCCCGACTATTAGCTAGTGTGAATGCAAACGTGAAATTTCATAATTTTTCTGGAATATCGATAGATATTGTTAAATAAAATGAGAAAAAATTTAAAAATTGTTCAAAAGTGTGGGCGTGTCCGGCTTGGGGGCTTTAGGGTGTTAGAGTGGGCATGGCAAAAAGTTTTTTGGCAAATCGATAGAAATTTACAAGAAAAATGTGGGCGTGGCAGTATTTTGGCGTTCGAGTGGGTGTGGCAAACATATTTTTTGTAAATCGATATAAATTTACAAGACTGATAAAACTGTGAGTAAATGCAAAGTAACGGGTATAATAAATAATCCAAAAATAAATGTTAAAATTTAATTTTTGGAAGACACATATTTGCTTTTAATTAACGCACGGGAATTTTTATATCATTACTATTTAATCCCAATTGTACTGAATACTTACTAACACGAATTCTAATTGTTTAGACCTGTACATAACCTTATTTTAGAAATATCTTTTTTGAATCATGTTCCGTCTTTTTCTCACTCTGCTAACTCACTAAACAATCTTACGGAAACTTTTCGCAAGTCCACAAAAAAATCATTTATTTTAGTTGTTTTGCATCAATTTTACATGCAAAAGACCTTTTTTTAAAACTTACGATTCTAAGCTTTGAGTCATTTTATTCTATTTAGTCATAACACATTGTCTTGAATTCCGATCAGATTTAGGTAAAATGCCCGTGGGTTGTCAAAGAACGAATAAATAACAAAGTTTTTTTACCCAAAATCCAACTAGAATTTATACAGCTGTGTTCATAAAAATAGCAGTGCTTGGGACCTGCGAGTTTGAGATAAAAAATACTATTATTTAAAGTTTTAATAGGCAATTTTTTTTATGATATCATTAGGTATTTAATTCACAATTCAACAAATGTTTAAAATTCATTTCTTCAATAGTTCCGAAAGCATAGATACATAATAATGCTATAAGAAAATATTAACAAAATTCAACTTGACTTAGAACGAACTTAGTGTTTTTTTTTAATGTGTTAATTGGGGTCTAATACTTGGTTGGATAGCCTTTGTTAGCCAGAACAGACTTACACCTACACAGCATGGAGTTCACCAGGTCCTTGCAACGTTTGGGGGCAACTTTTGCCCATGCATCCTGCACAACTTGCCAAAGCTGAGCTTTATACGACGGAGAGTTCCTTGACACATATGTATTGTTTAATGTCTCCCTACAGGTTTTCAATCGGATTTAAATGATGATGAAAATGGTGATTGGCGCGGTATTACCTCTATTCTATTTTGGGTGAACCAGCCGATTTTCTTGTGTTTCGGATCATTCGGATTTCGGATTTTAAGTCCCCCATTATTAAAAGTCTTGAGTGGGTGTTTTGGGTGGTACTCCGTGTTTGGAAGTCGTCGGATATACCCAGTTCCATCAAATAGCTCTATTTTTGACCCATCAGTCAAGGATGTTACGCCATTTGGAGACTGGCCAGTTTAGGTAGGTTTTAGCGAAGCTTAACTTTGCCTTAATATACCTTCCTCGCACTTAAATTTTGATTCAGTAGTC